>NC_055994.1:49697551-50027689 GCF_018446385.1 Zingiber officinale | reverse complement strand
CCTAATTCCATGTCTTGGCCGAAACTTACAAGGCATGAATCTAGGTTTCTTTTAAGCAACTTTAGGCATGAAACTTTAAACTAATATCACATAATACATGGCATAGCAAGTGAGACTTTTAGAAAGCATAAATGAGTTTCTAACCCTAATTTCAAGTCTTGGCTGAAACCTATAAAGCATGAATCTAGGTTTCTTTTAAGAAACTTTAAGCATGAAACATTAAACTAATATCACATAATACATGGCATAGAAAGTGAGACTTTTAGCAAGCATAAATGAGTTTCTAACCCTAATTTCAAGTCTTGGCCGAAACCTATAAAGCATGAATCTAGGTTTCTTTTAAGCAACTTTAAGCATGAAACTTTAAACTAATATCACATAATACATGGCATAGCAAGTGAGACTTTTAGCAAGCATAAATGAGTTTCTAACCCTAATTTCAAGTCTTGGTCGAAACCTATAAATCATGAATCTAGGTTTCTTTTAATCAACTTTAAGCATGAAACTTTAAACTAATATCACATAATACATGGCATAGAAAGTGAGACTTTTAGCAAGCATAAATGAGTTTCTAACCCTAATTTCAAGTCTTGGCCGAAACCTATAAAGCATGAATCTAGGATTCTTTTAAGTAACTTTAAGCATGAAACTTTAAACTAATATCACATAATACATGGCATAGCAAGTGAGACTTTTAGCAAGCATAAATGAGTTTCTAACCCTAATTTCAAGTCCTGGCCGAAACCTATAAAGCATGAATCTAGGTTTCTTTTAAGCATGAAACTTTAAACTAATATCACATAATACATGACATAGCAAGTGACACTTTTAGCAAGCATAAATGAGTTTCTAACCCTAATTCCAAGTCTTGGCCGAAACCTATAAAGCATGAATCTAGGTTTCTTTTAATCAACTTTAAGATTGAAACTTTAAACTAATATCACATAATACATGGCATAGCAAGTGAGACTTTTAGCAATCATAAATGAGTTTCTAACCCTAATTTCAAGTCTTGGCCGAAACCTATAAAGCATGAATCTAGGTTTCTTTTAAGCAACTTTAAGCATGAAACTTTAAACTAATATCACATAATACATGGCATAGCAAGTGAGACTTTTAGCAAGCATAAATGAGTTTCTAACCCAAATTTCAAGTCCTGGCCGAAACTTATAAAAACCTAATCCTCGGTTTTGAGCAACATTAACCATGAATAGCATCATAATAACATCACATAACATATTAGGTATCAGAAGAGAAAGCATAAGCAAGTCTAATTGGAGTTTGAACTTCCCTAAGCCTTTTAATTCTTCTTGGCCGAAACTTCATTAGCATGATCCTAGGTTTTTAAGAAACATTAACCATGAATAGCATCTTAGTAACATCACGTAACATATTAGGTATCATGAGAGAAAGCATAAGCAAGTCTAATTGGAGTTTGAACTTCCCTAAGCCTTTTATTTCTTCTTGGCCGAAACTTCATGAGCATGATCCTAGGTTTTTAAGCAACATCAACCATGAATAGCATCTTAATAACATCACATAACATATTAGGTATCATGAGAGAAAGCATAAGCAAGTCTAATTGGAGTTAAAACTTCCCTAAGCCTTTTATTTCTTCTTGACCGAAACTTCATGAGCATGATCGTAGGTTTTTAAGCAACATCAATCATGAATAGCATCTTAATAACCTCACATAACATATTAGGTATCATGAGAGAAAACATAAGCAAGTCTAATTAGAGTTTAAACTTCCTTAAGCCTTTTATTTCTTCTTGGCCGAAACTTTAAGAGTATGTTCCTAGGTTTTTAAGCAACATCAACCATGAATAGCATCTTAATAACATCACATAACATATTAGGTATCATGAGAGAAAGCATAAGCAAGTCTAATTGGAGTTAAAACTTCCCTAAGCCTTTTATTTCTTCTTGGCCGAAACTTCATGAGCATGATCCTAGGTTTTTAAGCAACATCAACCATGAATAGCATCTTAATAACCTCACATAACATATTAGGTATCATGATAGAAAACATAAGCAAGTCTAATTGGAGTTAAAACTTCCTTAGTCCTTTTATTTCTTCTTGGCCGAAACTTCAAGAGTATGTTCCTAGGTTTTTAAGCAACATAAAAAAAACAACAACAAAGAAAACTACTTGTACTGCAGGTGAGGGGAATACTTACATCCTCTTGCTTGGTTTACTAAGAAAATACCCTTTGGTGGAGAAGAAGAAGAAGACTTTTCGCTTCTAGAACTCCCTTTTCCTTATTTTGCTTGTAAGAAGAAGTATGTTTTAAGGACTTCTCTTTGTGAAGTTTTCCTAGGAAGAAACCTTTAGCTTGAATTCGGTAATGGGAGAGAAGAGGCTTAGGTTTCGATGGAGGGAGGAAGAAGGAGGAAGAAGAAAAAGAATAACTTTTCTTTCTCTTACTTCTATTTATTCTAAATGAAGGGAGAAAGGGAAAACCACCTTTTCATTCCCTTACTTTATTTTCCCTAAATGAAGGGAGAAAGGAAAATGAACTTTTCATTCTAAGTGAAAGGAGAAAGAAAAGATAAACTTTTCCTTCTAAGTGAAGGGAGAAAGGTGTCCCTTCACTCTCCCTACCCTTAACTACAATTTCCTTTTCCTTCCTAACAACATTACCTCTGGAGCTAATGGTTCTCCCATAGCACATAAAGCTTTGTCACTTACTAAAAGGTTCAAGGTTCAAACCTTGGCCATGCTTCTTTTTGGTTCTATTTTCTCTTATTAATTTTTTTTTTGAAAGAGTCCACATAAAGCCCATTCTAATCATGCAAAAATTTATATAAAATTACTTGAGACTTTAGGGTGTTACAGCTGTTGTTGATTAGTCTGTTGTCCAGATGAGTAGCTCTGTTGCCAAGGTTGATAGCTTTGTTTTGCTGGTCCTTGGTCTTGATTATTCTGGTATGAGAAATTTGGGTGGTTCCTGTAACGACCCGCCTTCTGGGTACTAGGCTGTAAGGCGAATCGCTACAGTTATTGCTAAACTATACTGTGCGGAAAGCTAGGCTAATTAAAATTTTTCTACTAAACTGATCAAAACTTAATGCTCTGGGTGTACCTAGGAGTTGTACACTTGCTAGGGGAGACAACCTATGCCTCCCGGATGACCTGCTAGCTGTAATCAGGCATTTCAATCAATCCACAGATCGATTGGGCTGTCGGATCGATCACGGGATCGATCCAGCTTGATACTGGCACGGTAGAAGTCTCTGGATCGGTCGGCAGACCGATCCAAAAGCTTTCTCTTCTTCTTTTACTTCTGTACGCACCTGGATCGATCTGTCGACCGATCCAGGACCTCACTGATCGGTCGGACTGTTGGAGTGTATACTAAAAGCCTAGCTTTTGGTATAAACATTTATCTAGAAATAAGAATCACATTGGTCGAATGTCTACATGTAGTTGTTCAATTAATTTATATTGTAGATGACATGGTGTGTGGTGTCACACACAGAAGATCATGTTATCAGTAGCTTATAAATTATAAACAGTAGCTCACGACCATGATGGAAAGAAACAAACCATTGGAAGGTCGTAGTGTAATTAGGTATTAGTTTATCTTGACTATATAATTACACTAGTACACTCAGAGTGTATTGAGTAGGACCATTTGAGGTCGTTTCTTTTATACTGACTTTATAAAGAAACAAAGACCTCGATTATTATGGAAGTGTGTGCTCTTAATCCTAATGTAATAACAAGCACATATATTTGATATTTATTTCTTTAATTTATCAATGGGTGAGATTTAGTTCGTTGAATCAATAAACCCGATAAGTTGGGAAATGGTATCACTTATAGTGTGTGTTGTTGATTATAGAAGGAAACTGTGTCCTAGAGATACTAGGTTGATAATGTCCTTAAGAGGAGCTCATAAAGATTATCATGTTAAACCCTGCAGGTGGACTTAGTCCGACATGATAATAAGGTTGAGTGGTACTACTCTTGGACTTAGATATTAATTAAATGAGTTGTCAGTAACTCACTTAATTAGTGGAAATTTAATATCTTAAACACGGAGACTAACACACTCATAATAAGAAGGAGCCCAAAATGTAATTTGGGATTGGTGCGGTAGTTCAATGATAATTCTCTAGTGGAATGAATTATCATTGATAAAATTAGTTGTGTGTTCGGCGAACACGGATGCTTAATTTTATCGGAGACCAAAACCAATTCCTCCTCTCGGTCCCTATCGTAGCCTCTTATTTGTAGAAGTTTTATACCCACCTATACCCACCTTCTATACCCACTAATAAGGGTGCCAAGCTAGCTTGGGAACCAAGCTAGGCCGCCTAGGTATATTATTGGTGGCCCTAGCTTGAACCCAAGCTAGTGGGGCCAAATTAAATTAAAAGGATTTTAATTTTAGTTTTATTATGTGGAAATAATTTTTAAAGAGAATTAAAATTAAAATATCTCTCTTGTAAAAGATCTACAAAGATTAAAGAAAGAGATTAGATCTCTTTCCTTATTTGTAGATTGATGAGTTATTTTATTTTCTCTTTAAAAATTATCCACATGTTGATAAAATTAAAATTATAGAAATTTCTTTATCAACCATGAAGAGATTTTAAAGAGAAATTTTATTTTAAAATTTCCGGAAACAAATTAGGAAGTTTTAATTTGTTGATTAAAACTTGTCTAATTTATTTTCTCTAGAAGTGGCCGGCCATTAGAGATTAAATTGGGAAATTTTATTTAATTTTTCTCAATTAAATCAAGTCAAGGAAATTAAGGAAATTTTATTGTAATTAAATTTCCTAATTTGCCTAGGCCAAGGAATATAAAAGAAGGGGTAAGGGTGCCTTCACAAGACACAACATCTATTATTCCTCTCCCTCTTTTGTTCCTTGGTGTGGCCGGCCAACCTCTCCCTCTCTTCCTCTTGTGGTGGCCGAACCCTACCCTTCTATTGGAGCTCTTGTGGTGGCCGGATACTACTCGGAGAAGAAGAAGAAGAAGGAGAGAAAGCTAGCATCTCTTGGAGCTTGGTTAGTATTTTGTTTTTCTTCCTTGGTGAAGCTTCCTCTTTGTTGGCCGAACCTAGCTAGGAGGAGAAGAAGGTGATTGGTGGTTTCTCGTCTCGGAAGATCGTTGCCCACACAACGTCCGAGGTTAGAAGAGGAATACGGTAGAAGATCAAGAGGTTTTTCTACAAGGTATAACTAGTAAATTTTATTTCCGCATCATGCTAGTTATTTATGGAAATAATATCAAATACAAGAGGCTTACGTTCTAGAATTTCGAATATGTTTTTTCGAAGTTGTGTTCTTTTGTTTCTTTCTTTTCCTTGTGATTTGATTGTTCTCTTTGGTTAACCTAAAGTTATTTTAGGAAATTAAATATTAGCTTTCTATTAAAGGTTTTGTCTAGTCGGTGGTGGTTGCTCCCATATCCAAGAAGGCCATGTGCCTCGCCACGTCAGTACTGGGAACCTTTTATGGAAATTAATATTTAATGGAATTAATAACTTAAGGAGACTTGGGTTGAACGTGTTAAGTTCCGCAGGAGATCCAAGTCAAAACCTAAAAGAACAAATAGATTAAGTTTTGGATCAAACGTGTTAAGTTCCGCAGGCGATCCAAAATTTAATTTAAAAGAACACATGGTAGCTAGGAAAAGGTTCAGACCTTTGTACAAAATTTTTGTACAGTGGAACCTATAGGTTTTCTGAGTAGCAACCAACACGGACTGACCGATCAGTGAGCCTCCGTGCGTCTGCTGCGTTGGGCGCAGCTGGATCGGTCTACCGACCGATCCAGGAGCACCCTGATCGGTCGGTAGACCGATCAGTTCCTGACCGATCCAGTGACACAGCCAGGCCCTGATCGGTCTGGAGACCGATCAGAGTTCTGATTTCGAATCTGAACTCTGATTTCAGCCCCTGGGTTGTGCCAAGACTCCACCTATCAACTATCCCATGCATGATAACTATTCTAACAACATGTAATAACAATTTTAGACTTAAGCTAGAGTAAGGTTCACTGGTTCATGGCATTTTAAGTCACTAAACACATTTAACAATTGAAAGTGTATGAAAGTAAAAATTGCTAGAGTTCTAATTGGTTAAACTTGCTAAGTCCCCTAAGGACCTTTGATTCCGGTTCCTGCCACACACACCATCTTTGCATTGCCCTCCAGCTTCCTCTGTTAGTCCATCTTTCCTTTACCTTTATCTGCAGTATAAGGAAAAGTAGAATCTGTAAGCTTAAAGCTTAGTAAGAAACCATCTACCTCACAAAATCATGCATTCGATGCAATATGCTTTTAAATCATGCTATTTGAAAATATGCGCTGAACTTGCTAAGACATGGTATACTGAACTCGTAAGGCATAACATATAAGCATGGCATAAGCACTGAATCATGGCAAAGCAACCAAATAAACACTGAACTGAATATAGGCTAAACTAACTGAAACTAAATCTGTAACTGGAAACAAACTCAACTAGCATAATTGATTTTGAGTTTCGAAATCTAATACATAATAAGTGAAAATACATAATCATGCTGTTTGGGCCCGGCAACTGTACTTGCTGTACGCGCATCCCTAACTAGACCCGGGTTTGCAAGTCCCGAATCTAGTAGGGTTAACTAGGTTATCTAAACCTAGGGACGACTGTGGGAGTCCAACCCAATGGATATCTGATCCAGTACAGTGCCACTGAAAATAAAATACTGAATATAGCTAACTGTTTTAACTTGCTGTTTCTAGGTTATCTGAACCTAGAGCTAGGTTATCTGAACCTAGAGGCGACTGTGGGAGCCCACCCATTGGACCGTAGTCTCATATAGCTAAAATAAACTAATTTACTGTTTTAAACGCTTCTAATGCATTTAACTGTACTATTAAAATGCCTAAGTTGCATTTTTACTGATCTAGTTATTTTGTCGAACACTTAGTGTGCCCCAACTCTCCTCTTTATTAGGGAGGTCACCTTTAGGCACCCGACAACGTCTACAATCCCAACTGAAGGGTAAGCGTGTCCGGCCCATCTAAAGGTGCTCAACTAAATCCCTAAATATGAGAGGAGGGTTAAAACACCCTACATGTCAACAAAATCTGCATATTACTAATCTAATGCATAGAAAATCCAAACGGAGCTATTATACTGCAGGTGAGGGGTTTCTTACCTCTTGATCATAATTTCTTACTATTCTATTCGCTAGAGTTCCGGTGGAGATGATCCTCTCGACGATCCGATCACGTCTTCGCGTTCCTCTCGCGGAGAAGAACCTCTTTCGTGTTGGAGTCATCGCCGGAAAGTGATCCGAGAGCCCTTGGGACTTGGGCGCCGAGAGAGGAAGAGGAGAAGGGGTGTTCGGCGTTGAGGGTTTGGAGAGGGAAAGTGGCGTGAGGCTTTCGTGAGGAGGAATTACCGAACCAACTTGAAAATAAACCAAACCCCAACTTAAGTTCTTATTTATATTAAGTGGGTAACTAGGCCCAACTCTAATATAAATATAATTGATTCCTCTTTCTTTCAGCACGGCCCTGCTGGGTTCACCGGTTACTAAACTTACCCGTAAACCATAGGTCTCGGGTTCGATTCCCGCCTAAGCTATTTTACGGTTCTAATTATTTTTGCTACTTCCGCTACTCGAAAAATTCCGGAAAAATATCTAAAAATTCCAGAAAAATCATACTATATTTCTAAAACAGTTTTGAGAATTTTCGGGCTTTACAATCCCCCATACCTTATAAAAAGTTCGTCCCCGAACTTAGAACAATTCTGTCTCATGCTGGCCTCTGTCTCCCAAGTCGCCTCTCTGCTGTGTGATTTTGCCGGTGACTTTGACTAATGGTACTTCCTTGTTCCGTAATTTCTTTACTGCTCAGTCTATTATCTGAATAGGCCGACTGTCATAGCTGAGATCATCACGGACCTGTACCAACTGGGGCTCAATCACCTGGGTGGCGTCTGGAATATGCTTCTTCAGCATGGAGACATGAAATACGTTGTGGACGGCTGACATCTCCTGAGGTAGCTCTAGCTCATATGCTACCTTGCCCACTCTCTTCGTGATAAGGTATGGTCCCACATATCTGGGAGCTAGCTTGCCCTTCTTCCCAAAACGCATGACTCCCTTCATGGGAGCTACTCTGAGGAAAACTGTATCCCCAACTGAAAACTCTAGGGGTCTGCGTCGTGTATCAGCATAGCTTTTCTGGCGGCTCTGTGCTGTCTCTATCCTCTGGCGAATCTGCTGTATGGCTGCTGTGGTATCTGCCACTAGATCTGTCTGAAGCTCTAGTTCCTTCTGTTCACCACTCTCATACCAACAGATTGGTGATCTGCACCTCTGCCCATAGAGTGCCTCATAAGGCGCCATGTCGATAGTGGCCTGATAACTGTTGTTGTATGCAAATTCTGCTAAACTCAAATATTTGCACCAACTTCCCTTGAAGTCTAGGGCACACGCTCGGAGCATATCCTCGAGTACCTGATTTACTCGCTCCGTCTGACCATCTGTCTGAGGATGGAAGGTTGTGCTGAATTTTAATTTGGTGCCCAATGCTGACTGTACACACTCCCAGAAGTGTGATGTGAATCTGCTGTCTCTGTCTGAAATGATGGTTCGTGGGACTCCATGTAGTCTGACGATCTCCTGGAGATACAACTGAGCTAGCTTCTCCATGGAGTAGGATATCTTGATAGCTAAAAAGTGGGCTGATTTAGTCAACCTGTCGACTATTACCCAGATGGCATCAAAACCATTCGTGGTTCTGGGTAGCCCCACTATGAAGTCCATCGAGATATCCTCCCACTTCCATTCTGGAATCTGTATAGGCTGCAGAACTCTTCCTGGTGGCTGATGTTCTGCCTTGACCCTCTGACAGGTGAGGCAGATGCTAACATATCTGGCGATGTCTTGCTTCATCCCGGGCCACCAAAAACGTTTCTTCAGGTCTTGATACATTTTAGTGGAGCCTGGATGCATCGCATAGGGAGTCCTGTGAGCTTCATCTAAAATCTGTCTCCGTAGCTCCTCCTGATCTGGAACACAGAGTCTATCACCAAAATACAACACCCCGCTATCGGACACTCTGAATTCTCTACTTTCTAATTCTGTTAGCCCTTGCTTGATTTTCTGAATTTCAGGGTCCTGATCGTGAGCTGACTGAATATCACCAAGCAAGGTAGACTCTAAGGTCATAGTAGAGAGCTGTCCGACGAAGAGTTCGAGACCAAAATCCGCGATCTCCTTCTGTAGGGGTGGTGACATGGATGCTAGAGATAATAAGGTAGCGCTGGATTTTCTGCTAAGTGCATCTGCTACCCTATTGGCTTTCCCTGGGTGGTAGAGGATGTCTATGTCATAATCTTTGACTAGCTCTAGCCACCTGCGCTGTCGCATATTCAGATCCTTCTGAGTGAAGAAGTACTTCAGACTCTGATGATCTATATACACTCTGCACTGAGCTCCATACAAGTAATGTCTCCAAATTTTGAGAGCGAACACTACTGCTGCAAGCTCAAGATCATGAGTAGGGTAGTTCTTCTCATAATCCTTGAGTTGTCTGGAGGCATAGGCGATTACCTTGCCATCTTGTATCAGCACTGCTCCTAATCCCAATTTAGAGGCGTCACTATATATATCGAAGCTGTCTGTATTTTCTGGCAGTGTCAGAATAGGTGCACTAGTCAATCTCCTCTTGAGTTCGCTGAAGCTGTTCTCGCAGTCCTTTGTCCACTGAAATTTCTTGTTCTTCCTGGTGAGAGCTGTCAGTGGGGAGGCTATCCTGGAGAAGTCCTCTACAAACTTTCTGTAATATCCTGTTAATCCCAGAAAGCTCCTGATCTTGCTGGCGTTCCAGTTACTTACTACTTCTATCTTGCTGGGATCTACCATAATACCATCCTTTGAGATGACGTGACCCAGGAAGGACACCTGATTTAGCCAAAACTCACATTTCGTGAACTTGGCGTATAGCTGGTTCTGCTGAAGGGTCTGCAATACTAGTTTCAGGTGCTCTGAGTGTTCTTCCTGAGTTCCTGAGTAGATAAGAATGTCATCGATAAACACAATAACAAACTTATCTAAATACTCCCTGAATACCCTGTTCATGAGATCCATGAATGTAGCTGGAGCATTTGTCACGCCAAAAGGCATGACTACGAACTCGTAATGTCCGTATCTGGTCCTGAATGCTGTCTTCGGTATATCACCCTCCTTGACTCTGACTTGGTGATATCCTGATCTGAGGTCAATTTTTGAGAACACTGCTGCTCCCTTTAACTGGTCGAACAGGTCATCTATTCTGGGAAGAGGATACCTGTTCTTGATCGTGACCTGATTCAGTGCTCTGTAGTCTATACATAGCCGCATGCTTCCATCCTTCTTCTTCACGAATAGCACAGGCACTCCACATGGTGAGTGACTAGGGCGTATGAAGCCCTTGTCAAGTAGCTCCTGTAGCTGCTCATGAAGTTCCTTCAGTTCTGCTGGAGCCATGCGGTAGGGCACTTTGGAAATAGGATTGGTGGCGGGGAAGAGCTCTATCTCAAATTCAATCTCCCTGACTGGTGCTAGGCCTGGTAACTCTTCAGGGAAGACTGCTGGGTAGTCACATACAACTCGGACCTCTGCTAGCTGTTGGTCCTCGTCATGGCTGGTATTGACTACATGTGCTAGGTACCCCGTACATCCCGAATCCATCAACTTCTGTGCCTTCATAGCTGAGAGAAATTTTCTGGCTTTTCTCCTTGGTTCTCCGATGTACTCGAACTGTGCTTCTGCTTCGGGTTGGAATACGACTTTCTGTTTACGGCACTCTATGGAAGCACCGTATTTGATCAGAAAGTCCATCCCAAGGATGACGTCGTAGTCAGTCATTTCCAGCAGGATCAGATCACAGAAGAGTTCCCTGTCTGCTATAATGACTGGCACTGCTCTGAGCCAGTGCGTGGATGCCATGACCTCTCCTGAAGGTAGTGCCGTCAGAAACTGACCACTGAGTACCTCTGGGGGTATTTCTAATTTCTCGGAGAACACCCTGGCTATATATGAATGGGTTGCCCCAGTATCAAATAGAACAGTAGCACTATACTGAAAAATGCTAATCTGACCTGTGACGACTGTCGAGGCATTTGCTACGTCCTCTCTGGTGAGTGAGTAGATCCTCGCGTTCGCCATAGCTGGAGGGGCTTCTAATCGGCCCTGGCTGATAAGTGGACCTTCTAGAGCGGCCTGCATCTGATGTAACTGAGCTGGCTGGCCTGCATACTGGATCTGCTGTGGATGAGGAAGACCGGTCTTGTTCGGGCACTGCTTGGCCATGTGCCCTTCTTGTCCACATTCAAAGCATCCTCGTGTGCCCTTGCGACAGACTCCTGGGTGGAATTTCCCACAAGTGGCACACTTTGGATAACTGGGTCGCTTGCTAGATGGTCCTCCTTTTGAGTCACTCCCTGATTTGCGCTTGCTGTTGGAGTTCCCTTTCCAGTTAGAGTTGTGGCCTTGCTGTTTTTGAGTGTGAGAGTTTCCTTGGCCCTTGGACTCTGAGGAGACTTGCTTCTGCTGCTTCATGCTGTTCTGGTAATGCTCTGTGGTCAAGGCACTGCTCACTAACTCCTCTGTGGTTTGTGGCCTATGTATGCCACCAGCCACGTTCACTGCTATCTCTGGCCTCAGCATCTTGAGCATCAACCGGATTCATTCCTTCTCTGTGCTGACTAGCTCTGGGCATAGACGAGCCAACCTGTTGAATTTCTTCACGGCTTCCTCAACTGAAAGGTTGCCCTGACGAAACTCAGTGAACTCGTCGTAGTGGCAGTTTGTGACCCGTATGTGAAAGAACTCCTCGAAGAACTCCTTCTCGAAGTCAGCCCATAACATTTGGTTTACTGGGCGCTTCGTTCTGATTCTTTCCCACCACATGCGTGCGTCTCCTGTCAGGCAGAAGGAGGCACACTTCACCTTCTCGTGTTCCGGCCAGTCCAGAAGCTCCATCGTGCTCTCCAGTGTTTTGAACCATGCTTGTGCATCCCATGGTTCACTAGCGCCTGAGAAGTTCTCTGGCTTGACTCGCTGCCACTGGATCAGATAGGCTTCCTTTCTTGGCTCAGTTGCTGGGGCTACTGGTGCTGGTGCTGGTGCTGGTCTTGGCGCTCCGGGGTGACTGTGGGGGTATTCTGCTGATTAGCCTTTAAGGTGGCTATCTCCTGTTGCTGTTCAGCGAGCTGCTGCTGTAACTGAGCCACTAGTGTTGTAAGGTCTGGAGGAGGCACTGAACTGCCTGCCTCTTGCTGGGGCTCAGTAGCTAGTGCCCTTCTAGCTGGGCGCCCTCGTGCCATTTCTAAAGACATAGAGAACATAGGTATAACTAACACTATCACAGTTATCTAACTACTGATATCATGTTTAAACTATCACATACTAACAAGCAGTAGGTATATAAACATGAACTGTAATAATAAACAAGAAGCATAAATAAAGTAGAGGTGTTCTTACTTGGAAGCTGCAGGTACAATGCTGATGTGTGTGTAGAAAGTATGGAACATTGCTCTGATACCACTATGTAACGACCCGTCTTCTGGGTACTAGGCTGTAAGGCGAATCGCTACAGTTATTGCTAAACTATACTGTGCGGAAAGCTAGGCTAATTAAAATTTTTCTACTAAACTGATCAAAACTTAATGCTCTGGGTGTACCTAGGAGTTGTACACTTGCTAGGGGAGACAACCTATGCCTCCCGGATGACCTGCTAGCTGTAATCAGGCATTTCAATCGATCCACAGATCGATTGGGCTGTCGGATCGATCACGGGATCGATCCAGCTTGATACTGGCATGGTAGAAGTCTCTGGATCGGTCGGCAGACCGATCCAAAAGCTTTCTCTTCTTCTTTCGCTTCTGTACTCACCTGGATCGGATCACCGATCGGTCGGACTGACCGATCGGTGAGCCTCCGTGCGTCTGCTGCGTTGGGCGCAGCTGGATCGGTCTACCCAGGAGCACCCTGATCGGTCGGTAGACCGATCAGTTCACCTCCCATGTCTCTGTTCGCCTCTGGATCGGTCGGCTGACCGATCCATGAGGATACAGTAGCATACTGTATCTGTCTGGATCGGTCGGCTGATCGATCCAGTGACACAGCCAGGCCCTGATCGGTCTGGAGACCGATCAGAGTTCTGTTTTCGAATCTGAACTCTGATTTCAGCCCCTGGGTTGTGCCAAGACTCCACCTATCAACTATCCCATGCATGATAACTATTCTAACAACATGTAATAACAATTTTAGACTTAAGCTAGAGTAAGGTTCACTGGTTCATGACATTTTAAGTCACTAAACACATTTAACAATTGAAAGTGTATGAAAGTAAAAATTGCTAGAGTTCTAATTGGTTAAACTTGCTAAGTCCCCTAAGGACCTTTGATTCCGGTTCCTGCCACACACACCATCTTTGCATTGCCCTCCAACTTCCTCTATTAGTCCATCTTTCCTTTACCTTTATCTGCAGTATAAGGAAAAGTAGAATCTGTAAGCTTAAAGCTTAGTAAGAAACCATCTACCTCACAAAATCATGCATTCGATGCAATATGCTTTTAAATCATGCTATTTGAAAATATGCGCTGAACTTGCTAAGACATGGTATACTGAACTCGTAAGGCATAACATATAAGCATGGCATAAGCACTGAATCATGGCAAAGCAACCAAATAAACACTGAACTGAATATAGGCTAAACTAACTGAAACTAAATCTGTAACTGGAAACAAACTCAACTAGCATAATTGATTTTGAGTTTCGAAATCTAATACATAATAAGTGAAAATACATAATCATGTTGTTTGGGCCCGGCGTGCGCGCATCCCTAACTAGACCCGGGTTTGCATGTCCCGAATCTAGTAGGGTTAACTAGGTTATCTAAACCTAGGGACGACTGTGGGAGTCCAACCCAATGGATATCTGATCCAGTACAGTGCCACTGAAAATAAAATACTGAATATAGCTAACTGTTTTAACTTGCTGTTTCTAGGTTATCTGAACCTAGAGCTAGGTTATCTGAACCTAGAGGCGACTGTGGGAGCCCACCCATTGGACCGTAGTCCCATATAGCTAAAATAAACTGATTTACTGTTTTAAACGCTTCTAATGCATTTAACTGTACTATTAAAATGCGTAAGTTGCATTTTTACTGATCTAGTTATTTTGTCGAACACTTAGTGTGCCCCAACTCTCCTCTTTATTAGGGAGGTCACCTTTAGGCACCCGACAACGTCTACAACCCCAACTGAAGAGGGTAAGAGTGTCCGGCCCATCTAAAGGTGCTCAACTAAATCCCTAAATCTGAGAGGAGGGTTAAAACACCCTACATGTCAACAAAATCTGCATATTACTAATCTAATGCATAGAAAATCCAAACGGAGCTATTATACTGCAGGTGAGGGGTTTCTTACCTCTTGATCGTAATTTCTTACGATTCTATTCGCTAGAGTTCCGGTGGAGATGATCCTCTCGACGATCCGATCACGTCTTCGCGTTCCTCTCGCGGAGAAGAACCTCTTTCGTGTTGGAGTCGTCACCGGAAGTGATCCGAGAGGGACTTGGGCGCCGAGAGAGGAAGAGGAGAAGGGGTGTTCGGCGTTGAGGGTTTGGAGAGGGAAAGTGGCGTGAGGCTTTCGTGAGGAGGAATTGCCGAACCAACTTGAAAATAAACCAAACCCCAACTTAAGTTCTTATTTATATTAAGTGGGTAACTAGGCCCAACTCTAATATAAATATAATTGATTCCTCTTTCTTTCAGCACGGCCCTGCTGGGTTCACCGGTTACTAAACTTACCCGTAAACCATAGGTCTCGGGTTCGATTCCCGCCTAAGCTATTTTACGGTTCTAATTATTTTTGCTACTTCCGCTACTCGGAAAATTCCGGAAAAATATCTAAAAATTCCAGAAAAATCATACTATATTTCTAAAACAGTTTTGAGAATTTTCGGGCTTTACAGTTCCTCCATCCAGGGTTGTATGTGTTGGAGTACGGATTGTTTTGCTTTTGGTTGTAATTGACTATTGCATCGCATTGCTTAAGTTGGTTTATCTGTGCTTGTATTAGCCCTAGGGGGCAAGTATTTTGAGCATGATCCATACTTCCGCAAGTTTCACAAACATATACTATTGCATTGGTCGTGTTGTTTCCCATGGCCTCAAGCTTCTTGGTCAGAGTGTTCAGCTTTGCAGACATGCGTGTGACTGCATCTACATCAAATTTTCCTGACGCCTTTATTGGATTCCTTGAGAAAGAACCACCAGATCTTTCATTTGCCCACTGATGGTGGTTCTGTGCCACATTCTCTATGATCTCTTCAGCTTCATCAAGGTTCTTGTTCATTAATGCTCCTCCTACTGCAGAATCGAGGGATACCTTTGTGTGATAGTTGATTCCATTGTAGATTGTGTGTAGAACCAACCATTTCTCAAGGTCATGATGGGGGTTGTCTTAGCACACTTTTGAATCTGTCCCAGGCTTCAAATAATGATTCTGATTCTAATTGTTTGAAGCTTGCGAACAAATTCCTCATCTGGGCAGTTTTACTTGGCGGGTAGAATTTGTCCAGAAATTTCTACTCACATTGCTCCCAAGATGTTATGCTATTTGTTGGAAGAGAGTTTAGCCACTGCTTGGCTCTGTCCTTCAGGGAAAATCCAAAAAGAAGTAACCTTACTGATTCTAGAGGGACCCCGTTCACTTTCATACTACCACAAATCTCGTAGAAAAGCTCTAAGTGATGGTTTGGATCATCGTGTGATCCTCCTCCAAATTGATTATGTTGAACCATGTGGATTACTGTAAGCTTGATTTCAAAATTGTTAGGTTTGATTGGCGGTCAAGTGATGCTAGACCGAACCCGTCGTGCATAAGGTGCTGTGTAATCTTTCAATAGTTTGTCATCGATTTCTAAAGATTCTTATGCGGCTTGAAATGCTTTTTGTAAGTTTTTTCTCGTCAAGAAAGTCCTATCAATCTCTGGATCGAATGGTAGAAGTTGTCCTGAAAGATTAGCTCTTCATATGTAAAAGCAAGATATGGAATAAAGTAAAGAAAAGAGTTAGAATAATAATATTTTTTTGTACATTTAATAATAATGCAAAAAATAAAGAAAAACAAAAATAAAATTATTTATCTCTTAAATGAAGAATATTAGAAAAAGCAAAGTCTAGTCTTATCTAATATGATTTTTGCTAATGTTATAGACGCAATCCCCGACAACGACGCCAAAAACTTGTTACGATTCTGCAAGTGCACGGATTCGTCATCAGTAATAAAGATTATCGATCCCACGAGGACTGGTTATAAGCACTAGCAATGGTTCACTTAGGATTAGCTAAACTATCGATTGTTGTAAGTTTTTAAAGAAAACAAATTAGGAAACGGAAACGAGAACTAGTGAAGAGAGAGTAATTAACTTGATTTATGAAGAGTTCTAGGAGTTCGATTTCATTGTGGTGGTATTGATGTATCACATTCTATCCTTTACTCACTGTCCATCAACATGTATTCGCCGGAAGCTAAAGCAACCATCCTTAAGCACTAAATAGAGAAGATCCCTATGAAATTTTGTTACGGTTAACCCCTGTCACTAGGGCGCCTTGGTAGATCACAAGAACGCAACTCTAATTGGTGCCATTAAGGATAGAAATAAGAGCTTGGTTTGGTCGCTTGCTTCCTTATGGAGAAGTTGCCTCGCCTTTCAAGGAAGTACCCTAGATGTCCGTGAACAAGTTACCCCTGTCACTAGGGCCCCTCAGGTATACGATCTAAGATACTCTCTCTACAAGGTTAGCAATCCCTACATAATCAATTAATATGCAACAAGTATCATGCATAGTAGTCGAAATAAAGCAAGTGAAATCATCCAATGAATAAAGGCATAAATGTGAGTCTTACATCAAAACCAATACACAACTACTCTCTAATCCAAGAACAAGGAATCTACTCCATAGACGTCGGAGAAAACCCGAAGACATAATGTAATTAAGCAGTCAATTCTCAAACAAGAAGAGAGAAAGAGAAAGGGCACTCATCCAACGACGATGAGTGATCTTCGGATCCAATCCTTTGCTTCTAGAGTTGATGTCATGATGAAGAATCGCTGGACGGAGGTCTTGGATGGTGTGGAACAGCACCAAGGTGATTCTCCCTTTGACAGCTCGCTCCCTCCGAGGAGAAAGGTTAAAACCCTTCTTATAGGCTAGGGCACGACGCCGCGCTGCACGACCGTTTCAATATGGTACGACCGTGTCTTCTTTTGTCTCTGGTCGTGCTGCATGTGTTGGTTGCTACTCGAAAAACCTAGAGGTTCCACTGTACAAAAATTTTGTACAAAGGTCTGAACCTTTTCCTAGCTACCATGTGTTCTTTTAAATTAAATTTTGGATCGCCTGCGAAACTTAACACGTTTGATCCAAAACTTAATCTATTCGTTCTTTTAGGTTTTGACTTGGGTCTCCTGCGGAACTTAACACGTTCGACCCAAATCACCTCAAGTTATTAATTCCATTAAATATTAATTTCCATAATTGGTTCCTAGTACTGACGTGGCGAGGCACACGACCTTCTTGGATATGGGAGCAACCACCACCGACTAGACAAAACCTTTTATAGAAATCTAATATTTAATTTCCTAAAATAATTTTAGGTTAACCGAAAAGAACAATCAAATCACAAGGAAAAATAAAACAAAAAACACAACTTCGAAAAACATATTCGAAATACTAGAACGTAAGCCTCTTGTATTTGGTATTATTTCCAAAAATAACTAGTATGATGCGGAAAGAAAAATTACTAGTTATACCTTGTAGAAAAACCTCTTGATCTTCTACCGTATTCCTCTTCTAACCTCGGACGTTGTGTGGGCAACAATCTTCCGAGATGAGAAACCACCAACCACCTTCTTCTTCTCCTAGCTAGGTTCGGCCAACAATAAGGAAGCTTCACCAAGGAAGAAGATCAAAACACCAACCAAGCTCCAAGAGATGCTAGCTTTCTCTCCTTCTTCTTCTTCTTCTCCAAGTAGTATCCGGCGACCACAAGAGCTCCAAGGGGAGAGAGAGGTTCGACCACCACAAGAGGAAGAGAGGGAGAGGATGATGATGGTCGGCCACACCAAGGAACGAAAGAGGGAGAGAAATAATAGAGGGTTGTTCCCATGAAGGCACCCCCACTTCTTCTTTTAAATTCCTTGGCCTAGGCAAATTAGGAAATTTAATTACAATAAAATTTTCTTAATTTCCTTGACATGATTTAATTGAGAAAAATAAAATAAAATTTCCCCAATTAAACTATATTGGCCGGCCACATCAAAAGGAAGTAAATTAGACAAGTTTTAATCAACAAATTAAAACTTCCTAATTTGTTTCCGGAAATTTTAAAATTAAAATTTCTCTTTAAAAATCTCTTCATGGTTGATAAAAAGAAATTTCCATAATTTTAATTTTACAACATGTGAATAATTTTTAAAGAGAAAATAAAATATCTCACCAATCTACAAATAAGGAAAGAGATCTAATCTCTTTCTTTAATCTTTTGTAGATCTTTTACAAGAGAGATATTTTAATTTTAATTTTATTTAATAAATTATATCTTCCACATAATAAAAATTAAAATTAAAATTCTTTTTAATTTAATATGGCCGGCCCCTCTAGCTTGGGTTCAAGCTAGGGTCGGCCACCTCAATTCATGCTTAGGCCGGCCCTAGCTTGGTTCCCAAGCTAGCTTGGCCGGCCCCCTTTTTGGTGGGTATAGAAGGTGGGTATAGGTGGGTATAGTACTCTATAAATAAGAGGCTACGATAGGGACCGAGAGGAGGAATTAGTTTTGATCTCCCGATAAAATTAAGCATCCCGTGTTCGCCCCGAACACACAACTTAATTTTATCAATAATAATTCATTCCACTAGAGAACTATTATTGAACTACCGCACCAATCCCAAATTACATTTTTGGGATCCTTCTTATTATGAGTGTGTTAGTCTCCCTGTGTTTAAGATATCGAATGTCCACTAATTAAGTGAGTTACTGACAACTCATTTAATTAATATCTTAGTCCAAGAGTAGTACCACTCAACCTTATCATCATGTCGGACTAAGTCCACCTGCAGGGTTTAACATGACAATCCTTATGAGCTCCTCTTGAGGACATTATCAACCTAGTATCTCTAGGACACAGTTTCCTTCTATAATCAACAACACACACTATAAGTGATACCATTTCCCAACTTATCGGGCTTATTGATTCATCGAACTAAATCTCACCCACTGATAAATTAAAGAAATAAATATCAAATATATGTGCTCGTTATTATATTAGGATTAAGAGCACACACTTCCATAATAACCGAGGTCTTTGTTTCTTTATAAAGTCAGTATAAAAGAAACGACCTCAAATGGTCTTACTCAATACACTCTAAATGTACTAGTGTAATTATACAGTCAAGATAAACTGATACCTAATTACACTACGATCTTCTAATGGTTTGTTCCTTTCCATTTTGGTCGTGAGCTACTGTTTATAATTTATAAGGTACTGATAACATCATCTTCTGTATGTGACACCACATACTATGTTATCTACAATATAAATTAATTGAACAACTACAACTAAATGTAGATCATTTGACCAAATGTGATTCTTTATTCATAATGAATGTTTACAAAGCTTAGGCTTTCAGTATACACTCCAACAATCTCCCACTTATACTAATGACTAAGCTGCCATATCTTCTACCATACATCTGATTCCCATTCCCTCCACATGCCGATCGAAAGCTTTCGCCGGAAGGGCCAGGTTATCCGCTGATGCAATCTTGGCGATGACAACTTCTCCTCGCTTCACGAAATCTCGTATCGGTGGTACTTGCGCTCTATATGTTTACTTGCCTTATGAGCTCGTGGTTCCTTCGAGTTTGCAATCGCTATTATCACAATAAATTGTGATGATTTTGGGCAAACCAGGAATCACATCTAAGTCCATTAGAAAGTTCCTGAGCCATACTACTTCTTTAGCTGCCTCAGAGGCTGCTACATACTCAGCTTCCATGGTTGAGTCTGAAACGCATTTCTGCTTAACACTCCTCCATGAAATGGCTCCACCTCCTAAAGTAAACACATAGCCTGAT
Source organism: Zingiber officinale (assembly GCF_018446385.1). Taxonomy (NCBI): domain Eukaryota; kingdom Viridiplantae; phylum Streptophyta; class Magnoliopsida; order Zingiberales; family Zingiberaceae; genus Zingiber; species Zingiber officinale. Next base: position 50,007,538 of record NC_055994.1, on the reverse strand, counting down.
GTAGACTTACTGTTGTCCCTATCTGATTGGAAATCTGAATCCGTGTAACCCACAGGTAGCAAATCATCTGCTTGATAAACTAGCATATAATCTCTAGTCCTTCTCAGGTACTTTAATATATGCTTTACCGCAGTCCAATGTCCTTGTCCAGGGTTACTCTGATATCTGCTAACCATGCCCATGACAAAACAGATATCAGGTCTTGTACATAGCATTGCATACATTAGGCTTCCTACAGTCGAAGCATAAGGAACTGCTTTCATGTCCTCTATCTCTTTTGATGTCTTCGGAGACATCTCTTTAGATAGAGCTATTCCATGCCTAAAAGGTAAGAACCCTTTCTTGGAATCCTGCATGCTAAAACGAGCAAGGATTGTATCTATATATGAAGCTTGGGATAGACACAACATTCTTTTCTTACGATCCCTTATAACTTTGATCCCAAGAATGTGTGCACAATCTCCTAAGTCCTTCATATCAAATTGTTTGGACAACTATACCCTTACGTCTGATAATACCTTGACATTGTTGCCAATTAACAAAATATCATCTACGTATAGTACAAGAAATACCACCACGTTTCCGTTACACTTCTTGTATACACAAGACTCATCCGGACACTGAATAAATCTATATGACTGGATTACTTCATTAAACCGGATGTTCCAAGACCTTGAAGCAGCTTGCTTCAGTCCATAAATGGACCGATTGAGCTTGCACACTAGATGCTCTTTGCCTTTTTCAATGTATCCTTCTAGTTGCTTCATATGGATGTTCTCTTCAAGACTTCCATTAAGGAAAGCTGTCTTGACATCCATTTGCCAAATCTCATAATCCATATGAGCAGCAATGGATAAGAGTATCCGGATAGACTTAAGCATGGCTACCGGTGAAAAGGTCTCCTCATAATCGATTCCCTCTTTCTGAGTGTACCCTTTCGCAACAAGCCTAGCTTTGAAGGTTTCTACCTTCCCGTCTGTCCCTCTTTTCCTTTTGTAGATCCACTTGCATCCAACGGCTTTTACACCATCAGGTGGTTCTACAAGCTCCCAGACCTTATTAGAGTACATAGACTCTATTTCAGAATTCATTGCCTTTTGCCAAGATGCTGCATCTATATCTTGGAGTGCTTCGTCATATGTTCATGGATCAGGTTCATGTTTACCCAGGATCAAGTCCGAAGACTCTCCAAAAAACATGAATCTTTCAGGCTGCCTTACAACCCTCCCACTACAACGAGGCACTGTCTGTGGTTGTGTATCATGTGTGACACGTGTTGCAGTCTCTTGTGGTACTTCATCTTGTACTGTTGGTACTGAAGTAGATGTGTCTTCTCTAAGTTCTTCTAAAACAACTTTGTTACTGGGCTTGTGATCCATTATATAGTCTTCTTCTAAAAACTGGGCATTGGTGCTAACAATGACCTTCTGGTCTTTAGGACTATAAAATAAACCACCTTTCGTTCCTTTGGGATACCCTACAAACACGCGAACTTCTGTACGAGATTCTAACTTATCAGCATCTGGTTTCAGCACATGTGTTGGACTACCCCAAATCCGAATATGTCTTAGACTGGACTTTCGCCCATTCCACAATTCTGTGGGAGTAGAAGAAACTGATTTAGAAGGTACTAAGTTCAGAATGTACACTGCTGTTTCCAGAGCATATCCCCAAAACGAATTTGATAATTCTGAATAACTCATCATCGATCTAACCATCTCCATAAGAGTCCTATTCCTTCGTTCTGCCACACCATTCTGTTGGGGTGTACCAGGTGTGGATAATTGGGATTGAATCCCGACCTCTGATAAGTAATTCCTAAACTCTCCTAAGAGGTATTCGCCACCACGATCAGATCGTAGTGTCTTGATACTTTTACCTAGTCATTTTTCCACATCAGCCTTGTACTCTTTGAACTTATCAAAGCACTCAGACTTGCGGCGCATTCGGTAAATATATCTGTATCTTGAATAATCATCTATAAAAGAGACAAAATATTCAAAACCTTCTCTTGCCTGGACAGACATAGGACCACACAAATCAGAATGAACTAATTCTAACACTTCTTTGGCTCTATACCCCTTGGCCTTGAACGGCCTCTTGGTCATTTTACCTTCCAAGCAAGATTCACAAGTTGGAAAATTTTCCAACTCTAACGAACTCAAAAGTCCATCATCTATAAGCCTCTGAATCCTACTTAAGTTAATATGACCAAGCCTTAGATGCCAAAGATATGCTTGATTCATTTCCGAAGGTTCTTTTCTTTTATTAGAGTTAGAAGATGAGTTATAAATTTCCATGTTTTGCCTTGTGGAAGAAATTGGATTTGAAGTATACAAATTGCCAACTAATGCACCAGAACAGATAATCACTTTATTTCTTTTAATAACTACATCGTTACTGAAAGAAACTGAATATCCATCTAAAACCAGTTTAGAAATTGAAATTAAATTCTTTCTAAAACTGAGTACATAAAGACAATTTCTTAAAATCAAATTTCTATTTCAACTAAAAGATAAGTAGACGTCTCCCACTGTAACAGCCGCCACCTTAGTAGCATTGCCCATGTAGACGGTAATCTCTCCTTCAGTTAGTCGTCGGGTTTCTTGGAACCCCTGCAGGGAATTGCAGACATGATCAGTGGCTCCCGTATCTACACACCAGGTGCTGGTAGATAACACCGCTAAACATGTTTCAACAACTAGAGCATGAGATATACCTTTGTTGTTCTGATTCCTACGAGGACAGTCCGCCTTCCAATGCCCTGACTGCTTGCAGATGAAGCACTTGCCCTTTGGCTTCTTCACTCCAGCTTTAAATCCTGTACTCTGAGTTTTATTCACTTTCTTTGCTGAGCCAGCTTGTTTCTTCTTCTTCTTTCCTCTCGATTTAGAAGTAGAACCATTTTCAGCATAGTGAATTTGAGAATTGTGACGAAATAATCCTTCTGCTGCTTGAAGTTCTGTCAGAAATTCCGCTAATGAATAAATCCTCTTATTCATATTATAGTTCAGGCGGAACTGCTCAAAACTTCTAGGTAGCGTTTGGAGGATCATATCGATCTGGGTTTCCCCATCAATTTCTCCTCCAAGGATCTGTATCTCGTTCAGATAAGCCATCATCTTTAGGATATGATCCCTCACAGGAGTACCCTCTTGCATGGTGGCTGTCATTATCTTTCTCATGGCTTCTTGCCTAGAAGCCCTATCCTGATGACCAAAGAGTTCCTTGAGATTGTTCATAATATCATAGGCTGTTGGTAAATCTTGATGCTGATGTTGCAATACATTTGACATTGAAGCCAAAATGTAACGCCGCGCCATCTCATCTGCTTTTACCCATTTCCTATGATATTCAATCTCCTCTTGGGTAGATTCACCAGTAGGTGCTTCAGGGCACGGCTCAGTCAATACAAATTTATAGCTTTCAGCAGTAAGAACAATGTCTAGGTTCCTTTTCCAATCTATGTAATTAGGTCCAGTAAGTCTATTCTGTTGAAGTATGATGGACAGTGGGTTGAAAGTCATCCTAAGAATCACAAATAACTTTTGGTCAGAACTCTAAATTTAGAATAATATTATTTCCTCAAACAATATTATTTTAAATTAACCAACACCTCCAAACACCGTGAAATTTGTATGCCACGTTAGTGTGGACGTATACAAATTCAACATTTGTAAAAGGAGGGTTTTAACCCATTAATTTTATTATCTTGTCAACCTAACTTTTTGACAAATAAAATTAATAGTTGGTATCATTTGGTCACACAAATAATAGCAGTGATTCCGATGGGGAGGATACTATTAGATGTGTCTAAGTGTATACCATTACTTGACACTAAGTCCATTAATAAGATTATGCCCCTTCCGTTGGGGAAGATCACACGCTCTTAATTAACTTCCTATAGTCATCCAAAAATGGAAGTCTGTTCTAGTGATCCGCAAACAAGCTCATCCGTTATGGAGGAAGGCACTCAGAGCCAACGCGCAAGCTTGTTTTCATCACTTACAAACCAATAATGGAGACCATGGGATTTACTTAAAAATCCCTCTCCCACTTAGTTATTTATAAATGAGGAATTTTAACTATGCTAGCCTACTAAACTTGTAAACTAACATGCACACACAGCACAATATAAAAGCAATAAATAGAAAATCTAATTTTCAACTATTATGGCTTTTATCTCTAGTTGTCCTCCGTGTGTTGTCATCCCAAGCTGCTGCCATATTTGGCCACCGCCACCGGGTCTAGCTGTCGCCTCCATCTTGCTCCTAGTTTCGCTGCGCCTCTAGTCCTTAGAAGGTTCCACGCTTTGCAAGATTCGATCCGCGACATAAATAGAATTTTACATTTTTGATCCTATATTCCATAAAAGGAATGTACATGTATCTAGATAAAAAATAAAATCCTAATAAAACTAAATACAGCTCCTGCTGTATTTTAATACAATCATGCACACATATATAAATGCCCTTGACATGTCCAAAGGTCCAATCACACACATAATAACTAAAAGCCATAATAGTTGGATCCTGCATCCACAAAGTTAGCACATCCTACTATTAACCTGCCTAAATTATGTATGACATGTGCATAATTAACCTAATACCAAATACACAAAGGCAAAACCCTAGCTCTGATACCAATTGTTGGTTGCTACTCGGAAAACATAGAGGTTCCACTGTATAAAAATTTTGTACAAAGGTCTGAACCTTTTCCTAGCTACCATCTGTTCTTTTAAATTAAATTTTGGATCGCCTGCGAAACTTAACACGTTTGATCCAAAACTTAATCTATTCATTCTTTTAGGTTTATACTTGGGTCTCCTGCGAAACTTAACACGTTCGACCCAAATCACCTCAAGTTATTAATTCCATTAAATATTAATTTCTATAATTGGTTCCCAGTACTGATGTGGCGAGGCACACGGCCTTCTTGGATATGGGAGCAACCACCACCGACTAGACAAAACCTTTTATAGAAATCTAATATTTAATTTCCTAAAATAACTTTAGGTTAACCGAAAAGAACAATCAAATCACAAGGAAAATAAAACAAAAAACACAACTTCGAAAAACATATTCGAAATACTAGAACGTAAGCCTCTTGTATTTGGTATTATTTCCAAAAATAACTAGTATGATGCGGAAAGAAAAATTACTAGTTATACCTTGTAGAAAAACCTCTTGATCTTCTACCGTATTCCTCTTCTAACCTCGGACGTTGTGTGGGCAACAATCTTCCGAGATGAGAAACCACCAACCACCTTCTTCTTCTCCTAGCTAGGTTCGGCCAACAATAAGGAAGCTTCACCAAGGAAGAAGATCAAAACACCAACCAAGCTCCAAGAGATGCTAGCTTTCTCTCCTTCTTCTTCTTCTTCTCCAAGTAGTATCCGGCCACCACAAGAGCTCCAAGGGGAGAGAGAGGTTCGGCCACCACAAGAGAAAGAGAGGGAGAGGATGATGATGGCCGGCCACACCAAGGAACAAAAGAGGGAGAGAAATAATAGAGGGTTGTTCCCATGAAGGCACCCCCACTTCTTCTTTTATATTCCTTGGCCTAGGCAAATTAGGAAATTTAATTACAATAAAATTTCCTTAATTTCCTTGACATGATTTAATTGAGAAAAATAAAATAAAATTTCCCCAATTAAACTATATTGGCCGGCCACATCAAAAGGAAGTAAATTAGACAAGTTTTAATCAACAAATTAAAACTTCCTAATTTATTTCTGGAAATTTTAAAATTAAAATTTCTCTTCAAAAATCTCTTCATGGTTGATAAAAAGAAATTTCCATAATTTTAATTTTACAACATGTGAATAATTTTTAAAGAGAAAAGAAAATATCTCACCAATCTACAAATAAGGAAAGAGATCTAATCTCTTTCTTTAATCTTTTGTAGATCTTTTACAAGAGAGATATTTTAATTTTAATTCTCTTTAATAAATTATATCTTCCACATAATAAATATTAAAATTAAAATTCTTTTTAATTTAATATGGCCGGCCCCTCTAGCTTGGGTTCAAGCTAGGGCCGGCCACCTCAATTCATGCTTAGGCCGGCCCTAGCTTGGTTCCCAAGCTAGCTTGGCCGGCCCCCTTTTTGGTGGGTATAGAAGGTGGGTATAGGTGGGTATAGTACTCAATAAATAAGAGGATACGATAGGGACCGAGAGGAGGAATTGGTTTTGGTCTCCCAATAAAATTAAACATCCCGTGTTCGCCCCGAACACACAACTTAATTTTATCAATAATAATTCATTCCACTAGAGAACTATTATTGAACTACCGCACCAATCCCAAATTACATTTTTGGGCTCCTTCTTATTATGAGTGTGTTAGTCTCCCTGTGTTTAAGATATCGAATGTCCACTAATTAAGTGAGTTACTGACAACTCATTTAATTAATATCTTAGTCCAAGAGTAGTACCACTCAACCTTATCATCATGTCGGACTAAGTCCACCTGCAGGGTTTAACATGACAATCCTTATGAGATCCTCTTGAGGACATTATCAACCTAGTATCTCTAGGACACAGTTTCCTTCTATAATCAACAACACACACTATAAGTGATACCATTTCCCAACTTATCGGGCTTATTGATTCATCGAACTAAATCTCACCCACTGATAAATTAAAGAAATAAATATCAAATATATGTGCTTGTTATTATATTAGGATTAAGAGCACACACTTCCATAATAACCGAGGTCTTTGTTTCTTTATAAAGTCAGTATAAAAGAAAACGACCTCAAATGGTCCTACTCAATACACTCTAAATGTACTAGTGTAATTATACAGTCAAGATAAACTGATACCTAATTACACTATGATCTTCTAATGGTTTGTTCCTTTTCATTTTGGTCGTGAGCTACTGTTTATAATTTATAAGGTACTGATAACATCATCTTCTGTATGTGACACCACATACTATGTTATCTACAATATAAATTAATTGAACAACTACAACTAAATGTTGATCATTTGACCAAATGTGATTCTTTATTCATAATGAATGTTTACAAAGCTTAGGCTTTCAGTATACACTCCAACAGCATGGTCGTGCCAATTGTCACAACTGTGTGGATCTGGGGCTCGGCTCCTAGGACACGGGCTTGCAGGATTGCATGACTGTGCATTGCTTGGCTGCAGTCGTGGGGGGCACGGTCGTGTAGGATTGCACGACCATGCAAGGATCCGTCTCTGTTTCATAGCACGATCGTGCAAGAGTTGCACGACCATGCACTGCTCTTCTTCTGTTTGTCCATACGGTCGTGCGAGGTTGCACGACTGTGTTCCCTGTCTGGTTACGGTGCGTCGACAATCACTATTTTTGCTCCGAAAGTTGTCCCTATCAACACAAAACCAAAAAAAGAGTAGATATCCGAACAAAAGGGTATTCATGATGAGTATATGATAAAATGGATGATCATACAAAGAATATATACATATAAGCAAGTGAATGTGCGTTAACACATGCATAAACTATCATAATATTTATGCACATCAATCTCCCAACAGCTAGGATCTCAATATGATCACACATTCATGCCTCTAATGGTATCTACACAAACAAGCTTCTCATCCGTCTCACAAACTCAAGGATTGGAGAAGAAAACCACTTAAGGTTGTGCTAGCAACCAAGCAAGGTGATTTGGAGGAGGAAAGTAGAAGAGAGGAAGATGAGAAGAAGACCAAATGAACACCACTTCTTCATTGGCTGAAATTCATCTTTTGTACTCCTAATAGAATACCAAAAGTCCCATTTGGCTTTTGCTCTTCCTTCATAAATGACTTTTAGTCATCTTTCATGAAGAGCCTTTTCATCTTCTATGAAAAACCTTTTCATCTTCTTCGACATGATCAAAATTCAAAATTGATCTTTCCTCTTCCTTGGTGAATTCGAGTTCGCCCATTGAGTCTAACTCATTGGACCTCATCAACCCAAATTGACTCCATGAACATCAATCCAAATTGACTACATGAATCTAATTCAAATTAGACTCCATCCAATAATTGGATCCAATTGAGTCTAACTCAATGAGTCTAATTTAATCCAATGATCCATCATATGAACCCATCTCCAAATCAACTTCTTCTTTGTGTGTGACCCAATAGGTTCTTGTAATGTTGGCAATGTATCCAAATCAATATTTTAGATACATAAACAATGAGTGGCATCTAGCAAGGCATCATTGCTACCCAAGTGACGAGAATGTCGAGATCTGACTTAACCTTTCCTTGGCTATTATCTTGTATAACTTGGTCCTTCTATCCTTGATATCTAGATTCATCCTCTCATAAATCTTTGTGTTTCTTGATCTCTAAGTAGGCACACTCAATCAAATAAGCTCAATATCTCATATTGACTAGTTTGAGTATAGCCATGCATTCTTGTGTCTTACTAATCAAAGGGCCCACAGATATCGCTTCCATCATATGGAAGGGATACATCTCATCTAGATCACTCACATCCCTCTATATATGTTATTCTATACTCAGTGATCAACTTTATTGTTCATCCTGTTACAGGTGACATTTGTCGATACCAAAGTATATAACACTTTTTGTAAGGAACCGTAGTGACTTCAGGTCTAAGAACTATTTATACCAATAGTCACATGAGAATGTTTATGACACTTATATAATGATTCATGAAACATTCTCATGGTGGGTCATTCAGTATATATTCTCTAATATATACCCATGTGTCAACCTGATATCTCATATCCATGACTTGTGAGATTAAGTCATCTGTTGACCTACATGCTAGTCTCAACGCATTAATATTGTCCTTGCATATTAATGCATGACTAGGAATAGTTAGGAGTAGTGTTCTATGTATATCTATAATATCTCACTATCAATTCAACCAATTGATATATTATAGATTAGAACCTCCTACTCTAGAACATTATTATACTTATTTATTCGCCTGAAATTGAAATAAATATAATAACAAACTTTCCCTTTTATTAATAATAAAATATGATACAAAAAGAGCTCTTTACAATCATCTCATAATTGATACTAGGGCTAATACTAATAGACACGTTCTACATGACACACTATGTATTAGTTAGCTCTTATAAGCTATGTATGTTTAGATGTCGTGGTGGAGTAGATGAGGTTTTTGGAATTTGGTTTTGTTATACCTATGTTTATTCTTGCTTCTTATCATGCTAACTAATGAGTCACATGCTAATGTTATGGATTTCATATTTTGGTTCTACTTATGCCTATGTTTCTCTTTGCTCCTCATCATGCTAACATAATGAGTCACATGTTAATTCTTTGTGCTTTGGATTTTTATTCTAGTTATATCCATGTTTCTTCTTGCTTCCTATCAAGAAAACTTAGTGAGTCACATGTTAATTTTTATGCGATTCAAATTTTGGTTCTAGTTATGCCTATGCTTCTCCTTGCTCCTCATCATGCTAACTTAATGAGTCACATGTAATTCTACGTATTTCTGATTTTTATTCTAGTTATATCTATGTTTCTTCTTGCTTCTTATCAAGAAAACTTAGTGAGTCACATGTTGATTTTTATGCCTATGTTTCTTTTAGTTTTTATCATGATAACATAATGAGTCACATGTTAATTTTTGTGTGATTTGGATTTTGGTTCTAGTTATGCCTAAGTTTCTCCTTGCTCCTCATCATGCGAACTTAATGAGTCACATGTTAATTCTATGTGTTTCAGATTTTTATTCTAGTTATATCTATGTTTCTTCTTACTTCCTATCAAGAAAACTTAGTGAGTCACATGCTAATTTTTATGCCTATGTTTCTTTTGGTTTTTATCATCATAACACAATGAGTCACATGTTAATTTTTATGTGATTCGGATTTGTTTTAGTTATGCCTATGTTTCACCTTACTTCTTAATGTGATAACATGATATATGTGTGATTTTTGAATTAAGTTAGGTCTATGTATATGTATCTTTTTACTTCTTATCATGGTAACATTATAAGACAAAGGTGTAATTTTTGGCATAGGTTTAGGTTATTGCTTATGTTCCTTCTTGCTCTGTATCATGATGACTTTGTATACTAGAAGTTAAATTTTGTTTAGGGTTAACATGTTAAGAAAGTGTTTACGTTTGATATACTTGTAGTGTGGTTAGTTTTGGATTTTTGGGGTTTAATATATATGCACTCAATCATGTTTTGATAACTTAGTATGTTAGATTAGTTCGTTATTTATGGACATGTATGTTATGAAATTAATGATAATATACATGTGTATTTCTATGTTGTAATATGTTAAGGGTAAGTAAGTTCATGCATGATTTCGGCTTCGAGGCTTTATTTTGTTTTTAATGTTTTATGGAAGGATTTTCTGGATAGAACTGGAGATGGTGAATTGCTTTATTTTGTTTTGATGTTGTGCGCTTCTTCATGTTAACTTGAGTTTTGGGGTCTGATTTGGTAGAATAGGAATTAGTTTGGTTTAAATTGTTGCCTTCCATTATTTTCTTAAATTACTTAGCTTGTATATGCACTGCATGAAGTTCTAAGTAGTTCTCTTTATGAAATATAGTTTAAGAACCATGCATGTTTACTTGTGATGTATGATATGATTGAGTCTATATGGATAACTAGATGAATACGTATATGTGTGGTGACCGTATGGAATGAGTTCCTTGGGATGAGCTCCGGGGAGGACCCTTCCAAACAGGAATGATGATGAAATGTATGTTGGCTTCGGCTATATGAGTATAAGTTCTCCTACTAGGTACCACTAAAGTTCATGATCATGGACCAAATGAACTTGCTCTAATGATGTACCTACATTATGTTCATCCCTTATTAAGTTATGCATAAGTTTTCTTTTATGTATAAGTAAGTTTATGCTCTATGTTTCCTAATTTTGTTTGTGCTTAAGTTATGCTCTTATTAGCTTTTAGAACACTGCATTAGTTATTCTTAAGACTATATTTTAGTTATGCTCATGTTTATGCTTTCATTATGCAATTATTTATGCTGTGCAAAAAGTACATTCATGTTATGCTTGGAAAGAGTATGTTCACGAACATGCTCTCATTATGTTCATGCAATGCAAGTAGCTAGAGGTTAAATTAGTTAGTATAGGTTCCTCAATAGGATGCGTGGATATAAGAATTAATTAATATATATTATGGTTTAAATGTGCTAAGTCTTTAGGCTTATAGTTATGATTGTTACAGGAGATGAGACACATGAGATAGGAGACTTCGACCAGTGAGTAGGCTCAGGACAAGGGCAGTACAACCTGAAGATTTACTAGTGTATGTTTTATGTTAATTCAAATTGTTGTAATAAAAGATTCAGTCCCAATATTTATGCTAAGTATGTATGAACCACTAGTTGCTCAGTTGGATTATCTAATTACATCTCCTATATATATATATATATATATATATATATATATATAAAGTAGTTTAGGGGATATTTCAATGATACTATATATAAGGAGCTCAAAGGATGTAGTCTCAAGTAATAAATACTTACTACCAAAGTTAGAGTATCAACATAAAATCATCTACAAAACAAACTATAAACAACAACAAAATCCTTCTCTGACCTGCTCCACTAGGTATAGCCAAAAAATCGGGAGTACATACAGTACATCAAAAAATCACTTGCATAAACTCAACACATAACAAGTATACAATAAACATATAACAAGTCTTGACTGCACTCGACAACTTGCTACCATGAAGAGTCCCTAGGGTAGTTAAGATTCCACTATCTGTGGGCGACGATACACACTCCCACCATTTGGTCCGGTGGGCAAATAGAACTAGGTAGCTATCTAGTTCCTCAGCTACTGACTATAGGTGACAGTACACACTACTGCAATTGGTCCAGTGGACAGTCAGAGCATATAAATGTCACTATCTGCGGGCGATAATATATGCTACCACTACCTAGTCTATTGGGCAAACAAGAAGTGTAGTTATCTAGTTATGGGTTGCAGGCAACAATATAAGCTACCACTATCTGGTCTAGTGGGTAGTCTAAAGGTAAATGTATACACAACAATAATAACTAAACCAGCTGAAATAATTACAACCAAAGGTAAAGCTCTACAAGATACACTATGATATCACAACCATAATGACATAAGTATCAATAGCAATAAATATTATTGATAGCAACGAGACTAAATGGATATCAAATAGACTAAATGTAAGGACAAGTAATAAAGTATCAACTTAAGAAGCAAATAGAGTAGAGTCAAGGTAAGTAGTAACTACTGTCTAATTAATAAATGACAATAAATAATCATGCACTAAAATTAAAAAAACTATAAAGGTGATAAACCCAATTTTGTCATTAAATAAGTACAAATAAAATACTGAAATCCCTTTCTACACTAATGTAGTATAGAGCAACTCGAATCGTATTTCACAAGGAATGTAGCAAGTGAATTCAAATCTTAGGATTGAATTTATTCAAACTAGGGTTTGGGGTTTCTGAATGCTAAAGCTAAGAGAAAAGAATGGACATAAATACAATGGACAAAAATGGAAATTCACTAAACTACAAACATGAAAGAGATGATGGCAAACATGAAGTAATCCATCTTATGAAATCAAGACTTGCTAAACTACACTGCAAAACAATTCAAGAAAATGTAAAGCAAGGAAACTAAAGATCATACAATTGATAAAAGATCCAAAACAACTATACTAAGAATTCAAATCAATTCATGAAGTTTAAGAACAAGTAAACTAAACTAGCATAATCCACTGTATAACAAGAATCAAATGCGAATAGAAACATAACTAACTATCAAATGCAAATTAACTAAACTAAGAATGAATTATAATTCAAATGGGAGTGTAAAAGGGAATTGAACTAAGCATTCTACTAATAAATTGAAAACATGGAACCAACCAGCAATAGGGAAATCTGAAGATCAGAATGATGCTCATAAATTAAGCTAGGTTTTCTCCTAACTTATATCAGAATAGATTAGCTAGGAAGAATGTTTGGCGATGAAGATCAGTGTCGACTGGATGATGGAAATAGAATCCTGAAGGAAATGGTAAACCCATATCCCCTTCATACCTCTGACAATCACTGCATCTCAGATCGATGAACACTACAAGAAAAACCCTCATAGACATCGGTGGAACAACAACGGTTTTAAGCAAAAGTTGATGTGTTTGAGTATTTTACACTGATTTTTCCAAAAACCGATGTCTATAAGCATAGATTTTCACTCATAGACATCGGTTTTTTAAGCCGATGTCTATGAGCGCCTTTTTTTTCGTTAATAGACATCGATTTTAACAGTGGTTTTTAAAACCCGGTGTCTATGATAAAATAAAATAATTTAATTTTCACACTAATACTTAGCTGAAACCCTTCTTCGCATTTCAAGAAAGGAGAGGTGACGAGTTTGTCTTGTTTTCTAGGGTTTTAGAGTAGTAGCGGCGGAGGGAGGCAAGATGAAGACGACTAGGGGGAAAGGTGATACTCTTAGGGGGTGTTTGGTTGATGGGTTTGGGAATGAGGGAATGGAATGATAGTAAAAGATAGTGTTTGGATTGTGGGTTTGGGAATCACATTTTGGGAATGATTACCAGATTTATGGGAATCAACCAAACCCATATAACTTGATGGGTTTCATTTCCATTCCTATTCCCATTCCACCCTACTATCAAACCTATACCCATAGTCATTCCCATCATTTAACGAAACACCTCCTAAGTTCCACCGATCCGATGAAGATGACTTTAAATAGTCATCAAAGAAAATGGAGAATAACCTCGACTACAGCGAAGCTTCCCCATGGACGCATCGGCGTTCGTGCAGATCGACCCGCTCCACTAGATCCTTGACATGAACTCCCTCGTTAGCGATGCCTACCGCGACGTTAGAAAACTCTTTGTGTTTCTCCTCCCGGTTGCGGCTTCCTCCTTCCCACCCGGCAAGGCCCTCGCCGTCTACTTCCAGACTCTTTTGCGGCGCCGTCCACCCTGCCCGCCCATCCGCTCTCCTCTCCCTCCCTTGGCCTGACCCTTCCGAAGAACCGCCCATTCCTGACCCTAACCCTAATCCTCTCCAGCTCGCGCTCACCTCTGCCAAGATCGGCATCTCGGTCGAGGACCTCGCCTCCTTGCCACCTGTCACTTATGTCGTTGCGGAGAAGAAGGCCGAGCGACTCGCTCTTAGGGTTGGCGAGAACCTCTTCAATTTCATGCAGTCCTTCTGCGGGATTGACGGAAGTCGGCTCGTCGTGCCCATGGATATCCTTGACTGGTGGTTTAAGAAGTTCCAGGAGCGAGCCCGGAAGGATCCCAGTTACCTCAAAGATTTTGCCTTGTGACAGACAAGTTAATGCCCAATCCCAAAGGTGCTGCTTTTTGCAAGGATCTCTTTCCTTGATGGTATCGCGTTTCATATTATATTTTGGTTGCATCTGATTTGCTTGAATTGTATGATACTTCTTCTTTTCATGCCTCTTCATTTTTATGTCTCTCTCAATTAATCCAGGCGGATGATCTTTGATGTCCACTTTAACCTCCCACAATGTGTTTATTGATTGTCCGCAACCAACTATAAAGCGATTTTGACATTGTTTGAAGTGAAGTTCTCAAAAAGTGATAGGATCTTAAGATATTATATATGGCAGGAGAAATAAGCTAAATTTTTCAGTAATTATTCCATTTTGGATTTATTCATCTCATTGAAGTAGTCAACTAGAAAACGTCAACTAGAACATGCATCAAGAAACACTAAAAGATATCATAGCTTTGTTGAACTCCATTTTGCTTCATCATGCTTTAGTTATTCAGATGGTACAGCTAATTTACTCCTTCAGCACAGAGTTTTATGGAAGGTGGTTGGAAAACTAATCATGCCAAAACCAAAGGGCTCAACATCTGAGATTAAAAAAGCTTCGTCGTCTCGACTTAAGTGGTCCTTTTCTCCTGGGACTAACCTGCTATCATGTGGTGCTGTAAAACTTGAAAAAGAGTTTAGAAAAAAACTAAATGAGTTTTCCAAGGAACTTAGAACATTCAGAAGTGTTGACTTGTCAGGTTAGCACACTGAACTTGTTAGAATGTATCTACAGCAAGTGATTACAGTTGTTCACTCTATAATTGATTATTTCTAAATCTAATATCTGGTAATGAATATGCTGAGATAACTTTTCAGGGGATTAAATTTACATTTACTCTACCAAGGTAATGGAATACTTGTAGATATTTAACAAATTCATGATTCTGTTAGGTCGTAACTTTGGTGATGATGGTCTGTTTTTTCTTGCTGAAAGCCTTGGTTATAATCAGGTTAGTTCTTTTCCTTCCTTTTCCATAACCTTACTTTTTTTTGTTGTTCCTACTTGTAAACTATTGCTGAACCAGACTCTTAAAGGTATGACATTACTAAAGCAAGACATTTAAGCATAACTTTTTTTAGTGTCGTTTAGCATCTCATTAGTTTTTTTCCAAGTCTCAGGCAGTAGAGGAAGTTGATTTTTCTGGCAATGGGTTTACAGCAGTTGGCCTAAAGGCACTTGATGGTGTTCTTCAGACGAATACCATGCTTAAAACTCTGAACCTATCAGGAAATAATATTGGCGATGAAGGAGCTAAGGTAAGTCCATTTTTTATTTTTAATTTTACTAATTTTTATGTTTGCGCCTATTCATCTGGAAATAAGCAATTTGATTCTGCTGGAAGTACAGTAGTGTATTGGAATACAAGAAAAATTAAAGTTCATTATCATCATTAATTGATAATTTGATATTAGATGATTTCTTTGACGGTAAATGACAAAATTCTTTAATGGTATTAGATAAATTTACTGTGGTTGATATAGTAGGAATTCACACAAAGTAATTATCATACTCCTAATAGTAGTTGCTAAATGCAAATACCCTACTATGTTTAGCTAGTTCATTTGACTGTATTTATCTTAGTTTGTTTAGGTCGGTTTTCCGCACTATGTTTAGCTAGTTCTTCTCTGCTTCCAAGAAAAGAGCAGAGAAGAAAGAACCAGTGGTTCCTCAGTGGATCAATTTAGTCCCGTTAAGCTACGACACTTGTTAGATGTAAGTCAGGAACTTGTATGCCCATCTTTTAACTTCCTTTTACTAAACTAAATGCCCACATGAACAATCTTGAAACTTTTACAATGTCCTCAAATATACTCTTGTGGAGTGTTTGTTTCCATGGTAGGTTAAAATGTTGAACTTAAAATTTTCTACTTTATGATATGTTAGTTTTCCATTAGTAGTTCCGATTAGAGATGCAAATTGGGTAGTGTCAAAGGGTTACGCCATACTAGCAGCTTGCAGGGCAAATCCAATTCTCGAGCCGTACTACAACCATGCCAAACTGAGCATAGTGCGGAAAGTGACTCGGATGGATCTCTATCATGCCTAACCCAAGCACATTCCATTGATTCCTCTCTTCTGGTTTAGATAAAGATTGTTTGGAATTGTATGAGATTGTATTTACCTGTCTCTAGATGATCATAGTGTTCCTGCCAAGAACTCACACGCTGCTCCTTCCACTTCAATCATGCTTGCTCCTGAGGATTGTTTGAAGTCCAAATCACACATCAGTTTCCTCACTTTCAATGCATCCTCTGTTCTACCAGTAATCGCATACAACTTTTGCAGAGCTACATATCCACTTTCCTCCGGTGGCTCAAGCTCAATGAGATGCCTCGCCACCACTACGCCTAACTCGTAATCACCATGAGCAAAGCATCCACCTAAAAGTGCACGCCAAGCAGAAGCATTTATTTCGAAAAGCATGCTCTCAAGCACTGATCTCGCCTTATCGAGATACCCCCACGAGAAAGAGCATCCACCAAGAATCCAACATGTTTTGCCTTTGGCTCAACTCCATAAACCGTCTTCATGCAATTGAAGCCGATGATAGCAGTGTCAATCATTCCTACATGGCTGCAAGCCATCAAAATTTCGATGAAGGTAATCCTATCTGATCGCAATCTGAACTTGATCATTTGCGCAAACAGGGAAAGAGTAGCCATTCCACATCCATTTACAGCCAATCCACACAGACTTAAGACTTACACACAATTATATTCTGTATGACCTTATTCTTGGGCAATCTTTCATATTTTTTTATGAAATTCCTAGATCTTTTACACTTTGTTTCTGGTGTCCTTACTTCTTACACCTTATTTCCATGTGAAATTTTATAGGGTTTTGCAAGTCTTGCTAGAGCACTAGTTGAGAATAAGGCAATTCGATCTATACATCTCAAGCTAATAAGACTTACACACACTTAGATTTTCTATCCATGCAGTTCTTTCTTACAGATTTAATTTCTTCATCAGATCTGTTGACTTTCCAGTATTTATTGATTGTACTACTTCTCAGCAATTATGTAAAACTATATTTCTTCTTGTTTAGGAAAAATAACACTTCTAGATATTGGCAACAATGAGATTGGTCCCAAAGGTGCCTTTAGCATCACTGAGTATGTTAAGAAAACTAAGTCCTTGCTATGGCTGAATCTTTACATGAATGACATTGGCGATGAGGTGTGGTTATTGACTATTGTTGCTTTATGCTCTGTTGCTTCACTTCTGAAACATAAATTATCATCTAAGGTGCATATATATCTCATTGGAAATCATATAAATGAATTGATGTTACTCATCTTTATTGCTGTTGAGGAATTTATTTACTTTCCATGTACTCTTAGTGATAAAAGTGAATTTATTATTTGCAAACTAAAAGTGAATTTATTTACTTTCCATGTACTCTTAGTGGTAAACAGTTATGCCATTTGGGTCTACTACTAATGAATTGAATTTGAAAGATTAAATTGCTGTTTATGTAGTTAGATTAAACTTTTTAGTTTGGATTATATTAAGTTCCCAGGAATGATAGATCTATCACTATATGATGTGGTTGAGATAATTGATGAATGTTTTTCTTTTTAAGCATTCCAATTAGTCATCTTGTTACATGGTGCTCTTACTACTTTTTCAATTATGATTTTTGGTCTTGGTTTACTAATATATTATTTATGTGTTTTTACAGTTTACAAATCTCAAGTACTCCAAAGTTGAAATTGATGAAGTGCGGTTCGAGTGGGCTGAATGCATGCTAGATTACATTTGAGTAGGAAATGTATTTGATTTTTGAAAACTTTGGATGATGCATGCATTTGCATGGAATGTAAATTGCGGATATTATCTTGATGTGTACAATATTTATTACCTTTTGATGTTGTGAAAAGAATTTGTGCATTTTATGGATACTGTTGTAAGAAGAATATTTATGTAATTTATGAATATTTGTGTATTTTATGGATACTGATGGAAGAAGAATATGTGTAATTTGTGAATATTTGTGTATTTTATGGATACTATTGTAAAAATAATATTGGTGCATTTTATCATTTTTTTCACTGTTTCGGAAATTGAATTTATGCTGTTAAAAATTAATGAAATTACATCGGTTTTCCACCGCTACAAAACCGTTGTTATTAACTAATATTACATTGGTTGTATATCGCTGCCAAAACTAGTGTTATTAACATATAATATTACATCGGTTTTACACCGTTGATGAAACGGTGTCGTTAAGTGATATTACACCGGTTAATAACCGATTCGAACACCGGTGTCGTTAAGTGATGCTACACCGGTTTTAACCCGATGTCTAAAATGGCAGACCTTTTACATCGGCTTCATAGACATCGGTCGAAAATGTAATAGACACCGGTGGAAAATCGATGTCTATGAGGGTTTTTGTTGTAGTGGATGGTGGATGTGGCATGGATGCATTTTGGTGATGATTGGCATTGAGGACGGATCTAATCCAAGAAGAATAGAATTGATGATCGGTGATGTGGTGAAGAGGGATAAAGCTGCTGTCCAATACAAGGAAAATGGAAAAGCCCTTTCTTCTCCTTAATGACTGATGGTGTGGAAGAAGAGTGAAGATCATCATGCTCTATTCTGGCCCATCGATAAGAAGTTGGAGATGGATGTGTTGGTGCAGCGAGCACCATACGATCGAACCTATGTTTTGATAATGGCAAAGGGTTCAAAGTTAAGCTATCTTGTGATCTAACAAGTTGAACTAAATGTGCAGCAAAGTCCTAAGTTATCTTAGGTAAAGAAAAACCCTAGTTACGGTTAGGCAGGTGGAAAGTCCTAACTGCAGTTAAGGAATGAAATCCTAGTTCGGGCAAATAGGCGTAGTCTTAGTAGGTCAAGCATGTCAGGAGAAATCCTAGGATCGCGGATTCTAGGTGGAAGTCTTGGGGGTTGCGAACACCAGGCAGAAAACTAGATGGACCGAGGATTGGACGTCTAGCAGAAACGTCTTAAAGCCTTGGATGTTAAGCAAAAGTTTAGATTGTCTGGAGGACCAATCTAGAAAAAGGTAATTTATCTTGAGAGGAGTAGGTGAGGGTGCATTCCCTATTAAGGAAACAGTAGGTGTAAGTTCGACGTAGGATTTTTGAAAAATCCAAAAGTCAAAATCGGATAGTCTTGAGACTGTCAAAAAATTTATTATTCATATTTTATTGTGCCAACTTTGTCTTATAGGATATACTTTGTATTTGGACTAATATGTCTTGCAGGAAATGAGATGCACAAAGAAAAACTCGGATAAACTATGTACGAGGTGCCACCATTGTAACGACCCGCCTCCTACTGAACTAGGCTGCGAGGCTGGACAGTTACATTATGTTGTGCTAAACTATAAGGTGCGGAAATCTGAGCTGAATAAAATCTTACTCTGCTAGAGACTATTACAACCTGTAAGATTAGATTCAAAGACCTTTCTATTGACATACATACACTAGGGAAGGAACTCATACTTTCTATTTGCTCAAAAGACTGAGTTAAGACCCTTCCAGCTGAAATCAGACACTCCAATTGATCAGCTGATCGATTGGAGTCATCTGATCGATCTGCTGATCGATTCAGCGAGATACAGTGCACGGACAAGATTCTGGATCGATCAGCTGATCGATCCGTCCTGACTAATCGATCCATTGATCGATTCAGCACGCTACTGTGCGCGGGGTAATATTCTGGATCGATCGACTGATCGATCCAGACTTGCCAATCGATCCAGTGATCGATTCCAGGGCTTACTGTTCACGGAAATCAGCTCTCAATCGATCAACCGATCGACTGAGGTCCCTCCAATCGATCGGTCGATCGATTGGAGTTTTTTATTTCGCTGCAGAACTCTGATTTTAGAGCTCGATCATACACAACTCAATATAATAAACCTAAAATGCCTAGAGAACATTGTAGTTAGTCTTCACTAACATTGTGCATGATTTACTACTCATCAATAAGCTAGCTAGTGTCCTAGGCATGGCATAAGCATGGTTACACAATTCAAAATTCTTAAACATTCTAAAAGTGCATAAACGTTGAAAAGAACAAAAGGTTCCAATTCTTTAAGTTTGCTAGTTCCCAAGGGTCTTCAATCCAAGTTCCTGCCCACACACATCTTTGTAGCATTGTCCTCTAGCCTCCGCTAATTCATCCTTCCTTTACCTTTGTCTGCAGTATAAGGAAAAGAAGTATCTGTAAGCTTGGGAGCCTAGTAAGAAACCATCTACCTCACAAAACATGCATTCGATGCAATTTATGCTTTTAAAACATGCTATTTGAAATACATGCTGATAATTATGCTAAGATTTCTAAAACATGTTTGCTAAAATATGGCATAATGACATACAATACATGACATTCAAAACTAAGCATAGAACTATCATGTGGATCCATAAGACTAAACTGAAATAAAAGCTGAGCTACATTACTGCTAACTGATGCTAAGCTACTCTATATTTTCATACACTATTTTGTGAAGTTTTGAAAACTATTTATCATAAATAGATGAAAATACATAATCATGCTGCTGATGGGCCCGACAACTGTACTTGCTATGCGCGCATCCCTAACTAGACCCGGGGTTGCAAATTCCAAATCTAGTAGGGTTTACTAGGTTATCTAAACCTAGGGACGACTATGGGAGCCCAACCCAATGGACATCTAGTCCAGTACAGTGCCACTGCTGAAAATAAAATACTGGTTATAGCTGAACTTTTCTTATTTTGCTATTTCTAGGTTATCTGAACCTAGAGCTAGGTTGTCTGAACCTATAGACGACTGTGGGAGCCCACCCATTGGACTATAGTCCCATAAGAGCTGTAATAAAACTGAACATGCTGTAAAAATGCTTCTATTGCATTTATTGAGCTATTAAAATGCCTGTGGTAGCATTTAACTGAGCTACACATTTTATCAAACATATGGTGTGCACTAGTTCACACCCTACATACTAAAATTCTGCATACGACTAAACTAATGCGTAAAACCTCGAAAGAGCTACTTATACTGCAGGTGAGGGGTTTCTTACCTCCTGCTCGAAGTTTCTTACAAATCTAAATGCTAGGTTTCCGATGGAGAAGATCCCTTCGTTGATCTCCTCGCGTCTACGTGCCCTTCTCGTGGAGAGGAACGTTCTCGTGCTGAAGTCGTCGCCAGAAGGTACTCCTATGGCCCTAGGGATGGAACCCTAGGTTCTTCCTTTGGCTTGTTGCGTCGAGAGAAGAAGAGAAGAGAGAGGGGTCGGCGGGTGAGGGTTTGAGGAAGAGAAGAGTAGCGTTAAAACAACTCCCCACTTAATAATTTTCCTATTTATACTAAGTGGGTAATTCCGCCCAACTCTAACATAAATACAATTGGTTCCCTCTTCTTTCAGCACGGCCCTGTTAGGTTCACTTGGTTACTAGAGTCCTCTATAAGGCATAGGGCCCATAGGTCTCGGGTTCAATTCCCGCCTAGACCATTTTACTTTCCTATTTGTTTTTGCTACTTCCGCTACTCTAAAAATTCCATAAAAATATCCTAAAATTCCTGGAAAATAATAGAATATTTCTAATAATTTATTTAGA
Source organism: Zingiber officinale (assembly GCF_018446385.1). Taxonomy (NCBI): domain Eukaryota; kingdom Viridiplantae; phylum Streptophyta; class Magnoliopsida; order Zingiberales; family Zingiberaceae; genus Zingiber; species Zingiber officinale. The sequence continues at coordinate 49,985,611 of NC_055994.1, read as the reverse complement.
AATTTTCGGGCATTACAACCATGGCTGTTGGTGGCGCCTCGGCTGCTTTGGTCGAAGGGCCACACGGAAGAGGCGTGGTGGTGCCTTCCAGGTGCTTGAAGGTGCCTTGGATGCTGGATGGAAGGTGCCTTCCATGGGCTAAAGGCACCTTTGGGTGGATAAATAGCGCATACAGCGGAGGTTATCGACACTGAGCATTTGGGGATAACTATCCTAGCTAAAGGTGCCTTCATTGGAGTTAAGGCGCCTTCAACAGTCCATAAAAGGACTCCTCAACCAGATGCTCAACATAACAAATTCATACGATATATTGATTACCTGCTGCACCAAAAGACAAGTCCATGAAGCCGTAACATTGCTCCGATGACCGAAAGCTCCCATCTACAACTCTCTAAAGTCATCGGTATAGTTTACTGTTATAGCACTTAATCTATTCCATTATAATTGATTGTACTTTTCTTTGTAAATTGACAAATTGCTAGTGAATTGCCCAAAGTAAATACTCAACAAGTGTGACCCTTGAAGTAGGAGTTGTCACAGGCTCCGAACGAAGTAAACCAACTTGTGTCATTGTTTTGATTATCTATTTATTTCCGTTGCGTGTTATTCTCTATTTTTTGAAAAAATGTGAAAAATCCATGAGTATTATTCACCGCCTCCCCCTCTAGCACATCTCGATCCTACAATTGGTATCAGAGTAGGGTAGCTCTGAATCTGTACAACTACCGTTCGATTATTTTTTTTTTCGCTTTTTCATCCGCTTTCTTTTAAAATAAACTCCAACACATTTTTTCTATTTTCAAATTTTTTCTATAAGTTAGGATTGGTCAATAACCTCTTTTGACAAATTTGTTGATCTATCAAATTTTTTCTCGAAATTGGTGCAACACCATTTGAGTCGATTTATTACCTTATTTTTCTACCGCACTACTAATCCAAGACTAAGTCTTAGAGCAAATTTCATCGTTTTTATCTTTACAAGTGTTTTTTTAATGACCCACCAAGAAGGTTACAACACTACAAGGCCACCAATATGTTAGAGTGTATACTAAAAGTCTAGTTTTTTATAAATAATTATTTTGAAATAAGAATCACATTGGTCAAGTGTCTACATTTATGCTAAGTGTAGTTGTCCATTTAATTTATATTGTAGATAAAATTGTGTGAAGAGACACACAGAAGTTCATGTTATTAGTTCCTTAAAATTTATAAACAGTTGCTCACAACCAAGATGGAATGGGACAAACCATTGGAGTAGTTGTAGTGTAATTAGGTATTAGTTTATCTTGACTAATAAATTACACTAGTACACTATGAGTGTATTGAGCAGGACCATTTGAGGTAGTTTCTTTTTATACTGACTCTTTAAAAAGAACAAGATCTCTGTTATTATGGAGGTGCGTTCTCTTAATCATGATAATATAACAAGCACATATACTTAATATTTATTTCTTTAATTTATCAAAGGGTGCGATTTAGTTCGATAAATCAATAGGCCCGATAAGTTGGGAAATGATATTATTTATATGGTGTGTTATTGATTATAGAATGAAACTGTGTCCTAGTAATTTAGGTTGATAATGTCCCCTTGAGGAGCTCATAAGGATTGTCATGTAAACCCTGCAGGTAGATTTAGTTCGATATGACAATAAGGTTGAGTGGTACTACTCTTGGAGCTAGATATTAATTAAGTGTTGTCAGTAACTCATTTAATTAGTGGGCATTTGATATCTTAAACACAAGGAGATTGACATACTCATAATAAGGAGCCCATAATGTAATTTGGGATTGGTGTGATAGTTCAATTGTAGCTCTTTAGTGGTATGAGTTATTATTTATGAACTTGAGTTGTGTGTCCGGGGCGAACATGGGAAATTCAAGATCATCGGGAGACCAAAACCAATTCCTCCTCTCGGTCCCTATTGTAGCCTCTTATATATAGTCTTATATCCACCCAAAGCCTAGCCTCTTAGCCCATGCTAGGGGTCAGCCCCTATCCTTGCTTGGATCCCAAGCAAGGGCCCGGCCAAGCCAAGCTTGGAGCTCAAGCTAGGGCCGGCCAAGCCTTGCTTGGTGCCCAAGCAAGTGGTCGACCAAGTAAGGAAAGGAAAGGGAATTTTATTAAAAATAAAAGTTTGATAAAATCTTTCCTTTTATGTTTTTATCCACATGATTTTAAAAGAGAGTTTTTAATTTTAAAATCTTTCTTTTTATATATTTTCTACAAAGGATTAAAAGAGAGATTAGATATCTTTCCTTATTTGTAGATATCTATAATGTTAAAAGAAAGATTTTAATTTTTAAAAAAACTTTCCTTTTTGTAACCATGATATAAAAGGAGTTTTATTTTTAATCGTATATTTTATAGATATCCATAAAGGAATTTAAAAGAGAGAGATTTTAATTTATAAAATATTCCTTTTATAGCTAACCACAAAAGGGATATTTTAAAAGAGAGATTTTAATTTTTGTTTAAAATCTTTCCTTGTTTGTTTTGTAAGAGGTGACCGGCCATGTCATGAATAGAAAAAGAAGTTTTATTTATTGTAATAAAACTTTATTTTTTTTTTGGATTCACCAAGGATTATAAAAGAGAGGTAGGGTGCCTTCATGGAAGACAACTTCTATTTTATTGTTCCTCTCTCTTTTCCTTTGGTGGCCAGCCCTCTTCCTTTCTCTCATCTCCTTTTGTTTTCCACATTGTGGTCGGTGGCATCAAGTCTACTAGGAGCTTTGGTGGCCGGTTACTAGGAGGAGAAGAAGAAGAGAAAGGAGACCCTCTTGTCTAGATCCCTTTGGTGGCTGAAGCTTGGAGGAAGAGAAGAAGGCTTTGGTGGATTTCTTCTTGGTAGATCGTTGCCCACACGACGTCCAAGAGAAGGAGAGGAATATAATAGAAGATCAAGAGGTTTTTGTTAACAAAGAAAAGTATAACTAGTTGTCTTATTCCGCATCATACTTATTTTCTTTGTACGGATTTTGAATTACCAAACCCAAGAGGCAAATGATTCTAGGTAATCGATTTTATGTTTTGATTTCGTGTTTCTTTTATTTTTTTTGATCTTGTGATTCGATTGTTCTTGGTGGTTAAACCTAGGGTTACTGTAAAGAGATTAAATATTGAATTTCGTTGAAAGGTTTTGTTTAGGAAGTGGTGGATGATCCCATACCCAAGAAGGCTTAGTGCCTCGCCATGTTTAACCTGGAAGCCGATCTTTGAAATAAATATTTAATCAACTTTGTAACATGGGTGGATTTGGATCAATAATGTTAAACATCGTTTGTGATCCAAGTCTAAACCTCTAAGAATAGATAAGTTAAATTTGGAATCAATAATTTTAAGTTCTGTTTGCGATTCCAAATTTAATTTCTAAAGAACACAATAGGTTGTTAGGAAAGGTTCGGGACTTGTACAAAATTTTTATACAGGGGAACGAGTACTATATTCCAAGTAGCAACCAACACAATATTCTCTAGCGAGGATTTTGGCTACTGAAAGAGCCAAATGGAGTACCACCTCAAGACCCAAATGGAAATGTGGATCATAATCCAAACCATATTCACATTTTCCATCGAAGATGGAGAATTCATCCCTTGCGACAAATGGGATGCATGAACCTATAAAAAGATCGAAGCAAAGGCAACCCAAACCCTCCAGTGTTGCTTAACTAAAGAAGAATTGAACCAGGTCGACCCCTTCAATAGTGCCAAAAAACTATGGGAAAAGATAATAGAGATGCACGAGGGCACCTCTAACACTAAGGTAAGAAAATGAGACTTAATTTTAAATAAACTATACAATAAAATGCAGGATGGTGAGTCGACGAGTTAACTCCACGCTCGGATCCAAGACCTGCTCAACGGTCTCCATGCAATCGGTTAGAAGGTAGAAAATCGTGATATTATAAGGTATGCTCTCAATACTTTTCCAAGGAACACTTTGTGGGCATTAATGGTGGATGCTTATAAAGTTTCAAAGGATCTCTCTCAAATTAGGTTAGATGAATTATTTTTAGAATTTAAATTGCATGAGTAGACTAGTGTACTTCCAATTGAGAAAGGTATTGTGTTGGTTGTAGGTACAATAAAGACTAAGGAGACTCAGAAAAAGTACCCTATCAAACCCGAGTCTGAAGATGAATCAGACTTAGAAGATGATGATGAAATTACTGCTGAACTCATGAACCTAGTCCAAAAGCTATACAAGAAAAAGAATGGATTCACCAAAAGAGAGATCAAAAAGGTGATCCAGTCAAAGATGATGCAACCAAGTCCAAAAGCCAAGTACGAAGTCATCTGCTATGGCTACATAAAAAAGGGACATATCAAGGCAAATTTTCCAAACCAAAAGGAAACAAAAAAGCAATGGAAAAAGAAGGTGCTACAAGCAATGTGGGATGAGTCTTCATCATAAGACTCCGAGGAAGATCTTGGACAGACAAGCCTCCTTGCACTTCTAGCCTAAGAGCAAGTCATCGAAACCAAGTTCGAGATAGGATAGGAAGCTGAGTCCGAGTGTAGCCATAGATCCGTATCTAGTTCAAAAGGTTCCCAAACCTATGTAAGTATCTCTTTAATAAGATCACATAATTTAATGTCCTACTTGTCGAGAAAATTAGCTATGTCCAACCTCTGGTTAAGTCACTCCAAGAGGAGGTCAAAGCCCTCAAGGAAGTGACTAACCCAATTTTGTGGACTGAATCGGTTAAAAATGAAACTTCAACTCAAGTCCAACAACTTGAGAAAGAAAATTCTACCTTGAAAAGTCAAGTCAAGGAACTTAGGGAATCGTTGGAATGGTTCACTTTGGGTTCCATGAACATTTACGTAATTCTTGAGAAACAAAGGGTCGTATACAACTGATTTGGACTTGGGTATAAGGCTAAATGAAAATTTAATTCTACCTATCTCTTGTTAATCGAACAAATAGTAAAATGGTCAAAGCATGGGTCTCAAAGTCTAACTTGGTTAACTAAGTTGGACTTGATCAATATTAGATCCCCAAGAATCAAATCCACTATCTTGATAGATCTTATCGAAGATATGATCTAGGGGGAGCTAATAGAAAGACCATCTTTATTATTAAATAAATTTATTTAATGTTTGATTTAACGCTTTACTTTTACATGCTTACATTATGATAGATAATAACTTAGGTTTGATCGACATTTGATTAGTTAAACCAAAAACTCTCAGAAAGAAATTTAAATATTTAATTTCTTTAAAAGGCTTTGTCTAGGAGTGGTTGTTGTTCCAATATCCAAGAAGACCTAGTGTCTTGTCATAGCTTAGAAGCCAATTATTGAAATGAATGTTTAATTAACTAATTGTTAAACCTTAGTCTAACTTAAATGTAAATCAATAATTAGATGTTAATCTAAATTAAAGATTAAAATTAACCATCTCATAAACCCATAAGATTCCTGATTGAAATATAGAAAGGGTGAGATGAATTTAGATTAAAATAAAAATTAGTAAAACCATAACTAATTAGATTAAATCTAAACTAAATCTAAATTAAATTAAATCTAAATTAAATTAAATTAAATATAAACTAAATTAAATCTAAATTAAATTAAAATATAAACTAAATCTAAATTAAATTAAAATATAAATTAAATATAAACTAAATTAAATTAAAATCTAAACAAAATATAAATAAAATTAAAATCTAAATTAAATCTAATCTAAATTAAATCTAAACTAAATCTAAAATAAATCTAAACTAAATCTAAATAAAATTAAAATCAACCAATTAAATCAAATTAACCTAATATCTAATTAAACTTAAGTTAAATTTAATTAGCCATCTCACAATCACTCATAGGTATAACATGGTTGACAACCTAGACTGGGTGAGATGGAAAATTAAGAAGTTGAATTTATTCTATCTTATAATCCGTCAAAATTGCATCCAAATCAAATACTTTATGTGTAAGAACATAATGATTTGGACAAATGGATATTAGATAGTGGATGCTCCAGACACATGACTATTGATCGATTAAAGTTCACCAAGCTAAAAATTAGGAACATAGGATTAGTTGCATTTGGCAACGATGAAAAACTTAAGGTAATCAGAACAGGTAATATCAAACTGAGTTTCGAGTTCATTATTCAAAAAGTATTATTAGTCGATATATTAAATTTTAACTTACTTAGAATAAGTCAACTATGTGATGCTAAATATATAGTTACTGTAACGCCCACCCTTCTTACCTAAGGGCGGCGCTACGTTCTTATACTACTTACGTACATGTTTTACTATAACAGCGGAAGAATAAAAACTTTAAAGAATTTAATTTATTAAGCATAATATCACATATTCTGATTTGTTCAAATGTGCATATATTGAACTTATAACTAAAAATATTAATTTGTCTGAATCGTCCTAGCCGAGCCACCACCACACACATCACTATCTGCTCCTCCTGCTGCTCCGTTGTTCATCCAGCTTTCTCTTTTATCTGCGGTACAAGGAAAGTAAGCTATGAGTACTCATGGCTCAGTAAGTTCCTTTCCTACTCACTAAAATCGAGAATCATCGTATATCAAGAATGGATCAACATATCATCGTCTCAACTAATCATAACATAACATATCATTCTATTCAAACATATCATGCATATTTCTTATTCACATATCATTTCATAGAAGCATGAATATCATATCATAAAACAAATAAATCACAAGCATAAGACATACAAGGACATCATATTCATATCATAATATCACATGACATTATATCATATCATCATATAATTCGAGCACATATGAATGTAGGCAATGCATCGTGAATTTGAAAACTTATACTTAATAGTACTTGAAATTAATATCATCATCATTTGGGATCCCGGTTTGTACCACATACATAATGCGTAGGTCCAAGGTAGCAAGTCTTGAGCCCTACCATGCATACATACTAGGCCCGAGTCTTACTCCATCGACCCCGGGGCGTTTACGGAGCCCACCCTTGGTACAAACCATAAAATAACTTATCATGCATAACTATCATATCATGTCCTTAACAATCTTTCATGCATTTATTCTTTTCATTTCTTTTCATTATGTATAGCATTTTCTATGCTATCACATATCATAACATGACTTCATTTCTTTTCATTATGTATAGCATTTTCTATGCTATCACATATCATAACATGATTTCATTTCTTTTCATTATGTATAGCATTTTCTATGCTATAACACATCATGGCATATTTCATAATATAACTTCATCATGCATTTCATTTCGTAACTAAAGCAATCATGCATTCTAACTTATTATCATATCATTTTCATACAGCATGGCATAGACATATTTAATTTTTGTTCTAGGGTTTCTAGGGAATCTATCCCTTCATGGCCGAACACATAATGATTCATTTAGGTCATACAAACATGTATCACATTCACACATTATCAAGTTTTCATAAGAAGTACTTTTAACCCCTTAGGTTTCATTTCCAAGGCCTCTAGGTCCTTTAAACCTTACTTGGCCGAAATTCATAGAATATAAACTTCCTTTAAGTGGCCTAAAGCATGGGAAACCTAAGTAAATTTCATAGCAAGATTTACTAAGAACATCATACACAAAGTTGGATCATAAACAAGCTAGGACTCTTGTGATCTTACATGTCATAAATCATGTAACTAATTTTCTACATTCCAATTAAACATGAGAGCATTAATCATCTTTCATAACATAATATCACAGAGGTCATTGAGCATATTAGAATTTTGTTTAAGTTTCTCTAAACCATCACCTTACCATGGCCGAAATATTAAGAGTAAGGTTCATGAGTTTCTTTCAACATACAAGTATACAACTCTTAAGAACTTTATATCATGTCATAGAAGCATAGTTATTTTAAATTCAAGGTCCTCCTAAACCTAAATTCTTTCTTGGCCGAAACATGAGAGTGGGGTTCTTTTGGTTCCAATCAACTTCCAAGCAAGAAAACCATAGGAAGGTCCTTAGCATTTCATAGAGGGAACCTTGCACTAGTTTGGTTAGACAATAATTTTCCTAACCTATTTACAATATTTTTGATTAAAATTATAGGGTTACATACACCTCTGATCATGCATCATATATGTATAAAAACATAGGGGAAAACTTTCTTTCAAGGCATAGAAAAAGAATCCGAAAATCACATGAAAGCCTTGTACCGCAGGTGAGGGGAAGCTTACCTTCTTTGCTTAAGTTTCCTAGAGTTGAGAACTTGCTTGTGGACCTTTCTTCCTTGCTTGCTTTGCTCGGCAACAATGGAGGAAGAAGTGGCTAGGTCTTTTGGTGGAGAGGAGGAGGAAGAAGAGGAGGCTTCTTCCTCTTGTGTTGCTCGGCAACAAAAAGAAAGAAAGAAGGGGGAGAGTTGTTGCTCTCGGCAACAAGAGGAAAGAGGGAGGGAGAGTGCTCGGCACAAATGGAGGAGAGGAGGAGAATGAGTTGAGGATGAAGCCACCCCTCCATGCCTATTTATACTAAAATGAGGGGAGGAAAACTTGACTTGATTCATCCTCCTCATTTACTTCTCCTCTTAATGAGAAAGAATATGCTAGAGAAATGCTTCTTGAGTTTCTCTCTTTTCTTTCTCTTAATTTCTCTCCTTTCTTTCCTTTAATTATAATTCCCATCTCTCCTCTTACAATATTCACTCCTATCACACTTGGTTAACACATGCATGCATCCACAAGAGAACCAAGGATCAAAACTTGGTTATGTATATTTTTACTTCTTTTTACTTCCTTTTCCTTTTAAGTAAAAAGAATCCTTTCTTATTCTTAACTACTTAGTCCTTTCTCTCCTTATCAATAATTCTCCTATCCCCTTTGATATCCTATACATGTTCCTTACAAGAGATCCAAGGTTCAATCTCTCTTCTAACATTTTATTTTCTTTTGTACATAATAATTCATATATTACCATATTATGCATTATGCATAAATATTTCATACATGTATATATTATCTCATATTTCTTCCTTTTTGTCTACATTAATTCCATGTATTATAAATATCGATGATTTATATTCTCAACTTTATTTTCTTTCATAAAGTTTTAATCATCTAAATCCTTCCCATCTTAATATTCAACTTAGAATATTTACACCTTCTTTTCACTACCTTCAAACTCTCATTATCCTTACTTTCTTATCTAGGCTTTCTAGGGGTGTTACAGTTACCTTTTATAACTCTGAATGTTAAATTAAAAATGTTGAAAACCTTAAAATTATACTTAAGGGAATTAGGAAAAATAATATTTACATAATTGACCTACCAACCTCCTCACTAAAGTGTCTTTTGACACAACAAGAGGAAACCAAGTTGTGGCACAGAAGACTAAGTCACACTCACATTAGACTCATTTTAAAAATGAGTCAAAATGGATTAGTTAGAGGTCTAACTAAATTAAAAAATTTAGAAAATACAGTTTGTAATGCTTGTCAACAAGGCAAACAAACTTAGTCAACCCACAAACCAACAAACCTAAATCAAACTAACATGATACATGAACACCTGCACTTAGATCTATTTAATTGACACAGAGCCAAGTCACTAAGCAGAAACTAATATTACATAGCCATAATGGATGATTACTCACGATTTACTTTGGTCAAATTTCTAAAAACTAAATATGAAACTTTTGAAATCTTTAACAATTTTTATAAACTAATAAAAAATGAAAAAGATACAAAGATTAAAATAAATTAGAAGTGATCATGGGGTGGGGGATTTGAAAATCATAGGTTTAACGAATTTTGTCAAACTAATGGATATAATCATGAATTTTTATATCTTAGAACCCCCCCAATAAAACAATCTAGTAGAATAAAAAAAAATAGAACATTACAAGAGGCCGCTAGAACCATGTTAAACGAATATAAATTAAGTAACCAATTCTGGGCTGAACCAATAAATATGGCATGTTATATTCAAAATGGAATATTAATCAATAAATTTCACAATTGTAACGACCCGGCCCTTTGGCATCTTGGGCAGCCCTTGTGGCGGCCCAACTAGCGGCCCTTTGGCCGTGCCGTTACTCACTAGGACTTTCCACCCCTGGCCAGTGGATTTTGTCTCCCCCAGGATTCGAACTCTAGACCTCCAGGCTTAAGTATTAGAGTTTATGAATCCTGGTAGCCAAGTGAGTGCCGCTCACTTGGCTACCAGGATTCATAAACTCTAGTACTTAAGCCTGGAGGTCTAGAGTTTGAATCGTGAGGGAGGCAAAAATCTACTGGCCAGGGGTGGAAAGTCCTAGTGAGTAACGGCACGGCCAAAGGTTCGTCAGTCAATGACATGAGAGGTCGCCAAATGGGCCGACGACATAAGGGCCACCAGTTGGGCCGCCACAAGGGCTGCCCAAGAGGCCATAGGGTCGGGTCGTTACAACAATAAAACCCCCTATGAAATTTATTACAATAAAATACCCTATCTAAATTATCTAAAAGTTTTTGGATGTAAAGTACATATATTAAACAATAAGGATTATTTAGGCAAGTTTACATCAAAATCTTCAACTAGCATATTTTTAGGGTACTCCACAACTAGTAGGGCTTATCTAGCTTTAACAAAAATACTCTAAAAATTGAAGAAACAACTAATGTGATTTTTGATAAAGAAAATAGCCTATCGAATTTAATCAATGAAAATAGTAATCAAAATATAAAAAATATAGAAGATGATGAAGATAATCAAATTAAACCTAAACCCAGTGAATCATAAGAATCAATTGTTGATCCTAACATAATACCATCTAGGGTTAGATCCAACTATCCAACTAACCAAATTCTAGGTGACCCAACCCTAGGAGTTCAAACTCGATCATCTTATAGAAATCTAAGTTAAATAGCTCTTATTTCCAAAATTGAACCTAAAACTATAAAAGAAGCCCTACCTGACCCTGATAATTGTGTTGTAAGAAGAACTAGCTCAATTTGAAAGAAACCAAGTCTGGGAACTAGTACTTAAACCCACAAATGAATCTATAATTGATACTAAGTAGGTCTTTAGAAATAAACTAGATGATAACAATAAAATAGTTAGAAATAAAGCTAGACTCATGGCGAAGGGGTTCATCCAAGTAGAAGAGTTAAATTATGATGAAACCTATGTACCTATAGCCAGACTTGAATCCATCATGATGCTGCTAGCCTATGCAGCACATAAAGAATTCAAATTATACCAAATGGATGTAAAGTCCGCATTCCTAAATGGGTTCATCAATGAAGAAGTTCATGTAAATTGACCCCTAGGATTTAAGAATTTAGAGTACCCAAATCATGTACTTAGGTTAAAGAAAGTCTTATATGGACTAAAACAAACACCTAGGGCCTAGTATGAACAACTATCAACATACCTAATATCTAAGGATTTAACCAAGGCCAAATAGATCAAACCCTATTTATTAAAACCTTAAAAAAGGATATTTTATTGCTTAAATTTATATAGATGACATAAATTTTAGCACAACCAACACTAAATTTTTAAAAGAATTCATTAAATTAATAGAAAATAAATTTGAAATGAGCTTAGTAGGAGAACTCAAATTTTTTCATAGGATTATATTTTTTCATAGGATTATAAATAAAACAAACAAAAAAAGGAATTTATATTTTTCAAACAAAATATGCCAAAGAATTAATTAAGAAATTTTGAATGAAAAATTATAAAAATATTAATACTCTAATGGTAACCAATGTTAAAATTGACTCTGACTTAGATGGAAAATTAGAATACTTAAAATATTATAGAAGTGCAATAGAAGTCATACTTAACTAAAAGTTGACCAGATATTTTATTTGCAGTAGGTATGTGTGCTAGGTACCAATCATGTGCAAAAGAATCGCACTTAATTAATGTAAAAAAGAATACTTAGATACATTAAAGGAACCCTAAGTGTAGGACTTTGGTACCCTAGAACTAGCACATTTGACTTAGTTGGGTACTCTAACTTAGACTATGCTGGGTGCAAACTAGATAGAAAGAGTACAAGTGGAAGCTGTCAATTTCTAGGTCAGTACCTAGTAAGCTAGTCCAGTAGAAAGCAACATTATATTGCTTTATCTACTATTGAAGCAGAGTACATATCCATGGAAGAATGTGTATCTCAACTAGTATGGATGATATACACTTTAAAGGATTATCAATTAGAATATAAAAATACAAAAATATAAATTGATAACATAAGTTCCATCAAATTTAACTAAAAATCCAATTCATCACTCAAGAACTAAACACATAGAGTTAAAGCATCACTTTGTAAGGGATCATGTAGCTAGGGGTGATATTGTACATGATTATGTTAAGTCAAAGTCAAACCTAGCAGACATTTTCATAAAATCCTTACCTGAACTCAAGTTCAGTACACTCAGAAGATAGTTAGGCATGTGCTTAGTAGAATAGATTAAAATTAAATTTTTTTAAAAAATAATTTCTTTGTTTTTCTTTAAAAGTTATGTTTTTTAAAAAAAAAAGATATATTTTCAAATCAGCTTGAGTTTAAAATTTAGGATAAATTATTTATATTTTCTTCAAAATTCTTAATTTTACTAGCATTTTCAAAGATTGAACTTAGCCTAGATTTTTCCCCCTAGGAAGCATGCACTCATAGGCATCAGCAAGAGCATCTCAAAACCACACTAAGAATACCTTGCTTGTGTATGAAAAATACTTAGAATGGTGTGAGATGCATAGGGTATTGCTTGGACTTTGGAATGCTTATGTCTGTCCATCAACATAAGTTTGGGCTATAAATACTAAATCAAATTGATCAAGTTGAGTCATCCTTTTTAGTTAAACTAACTGGATCGCACACTTAACTTGAATAACTAAGTGAATGCTACTATCTTATGGTAAATAGCTTGTAGCTAAGGGTTAGACATTTACTCTAAGGAAAATAGATGAATGTTTTAATTTTTTTTGTTCATTTGACCTTTACATGCTTGGACTCTAAGATAAGAATTAGGGACCTCCTCCTCAAACTTAAAAGTATTCACTTAGATCTTTTTAAGGGGGAGATTAAATTTCTCTCTAAAATTATTTTTTGATATATGGCAAAGGGGGAGTAATAGAGTTAGGTATGTATTTGAGTTTTTAAGTTTTAAAAATATTGTTTTAAAAAATCCTTCTAAACTAAATACTTTACTAAAGTCTTTTATCAAAATCTTTTCAAAACTAAGTTTTTTATCAAAATATTTTTAAAGCTAGTTAACCACTTTATGGAAATTTTTTTAAGCTAAGTACTTAAGTTTTTATCAAACTCTTTTTAAGTTAATTAAGTATTTAAGTGTTTATAAAAAAAAAATTGGCTAAGTAGTTATGTTTTTTAAGCTAATTAAGTACTTAAAGTGTTTATAAAATTTTTAAAGCTAAGTACTTAATTTTTTTTATCAAAACCTTTATAAGCTAATTAAGTACTTAGAGTGTTTAAAAAATCTTTTGAAACTAAGTACTTAAGTTTTTAACAAAAGCTTAGTACTTAACAAAGGTTCTTAAAATCTAAGAATGGAGCTAAGTTTTTTATTATTAAAAGGATAAGAAAATATAATGTTTCAGGGGGAGTTTTTTTTAACTCTTTAGGAGATTTCTTAGTTTTTGAAAAAACAAACAAATTTTTCATTATCTACTTGTTCTTCATGCCTTACTATTGTGTATATTTTTACTTAACTTTTGAACCTGGTTGCCATAATTAAAAAGGTAGAGATTGTTAGTGCAGGGTGCACTAGATGATCAAACCTATATTTTGATAATGGCAAAGGGGTTCAAAGTTAAGCTATCTTATGATCTAATAAATTGAACTAAGTGTGCAGGAACGACCTATGTGATCTTAGGCAAAGGAAAGTCATAGCCACAGTTAGGTAGGTGGAAAGTCATAGTTGCGGTTAGACAATAAAGTCCTAGTCTGGAGGACTAGGCAAAGTTTTAGTTGGTCAAGGACATCAAGTGAAATCCTAGGATCGCGGATTCTAGGTGGAAGTCTTGGGGATCACGAACACCAAGCAGAAGACTAGATGGGTCGGGGATCGAATGTCCTACGGAGAAGTCCTGAAGCCTCGGATGCTAAGCAAAAGTTCAGACAGTCTGGAGGACCGATCTAACAAAAAGTAATTTCTCCTTAGAGGAGTAGGCGAAGACGCGTTCTCCGTTGAGGAAACAGTAGACATCGATTTGACCTAGGATTTTTGAGAAATCTAAAAGTCAGAATTGGATAGTCTAGAGATTGTTAAAAAATTTATTATTCATATTTTATTATGCTAACTTTATCTTTCAGGGTATACTTTGTATTTGAACTAATATATCTTATAGGAAGTGAGATGCACAAAGGAAAAATCGAATAAACAATGTCGAGGCATCTCTAGGGTTGTTGGAGGTACCTCTTGGGTTGTTGGATGCCCTCGGCTGCTTTGGCCGAAGGCCCACACAGAAGAGGCATGGAGGCGCCTTCCAGGCGCTTAAAGGTGCCTTGGATGCTGGATGGAAGGTGTCTTCCATGAGCTAAAGGTTCCTTCAAATGGATAAACAACGCATACATCGGAGGTTATCGACACCAAGCATTTGGAGATAACTATCCTAGCTGGAGGCACCTTCATTGGAGTTAAAGATGCCTTCAATAGTCCATAAAAGGACTCCTCGACCAGATGCTCAACACAACAAATTCTTAGGATCTCTCGATTGTGTGCTGCTCTAAAAGACACGTCCACGAAGCTGTAATACTGCTCCGACGATCGAAAGCTCCCATCTACAACTCTTTAAAGTCAGCGGTATAGTTTACTATTATAGCACTTAATCTATTCCATTGTAATTGATTACACTTGTCTTTGTAAATTGATGGATTGATAGTGAATTGCATGAAGTAAACACTCAAGGAGTGTGGGCCTTGGAGTAGGAGTCATCATAGGCTTCAAACCAAGTAAAACCTACTTGCATCGTTGTTTTGTTTATCTCTTTATTTCTGCTACATTTTATTCTCCATTTTCTGAAAAAAAATTAAAAAACCACAAGTGTTATTCACCCCCCCCCCCCTCTAACACATCTCGATACTATAGGATGAGGTGGCTAGAACTTCTATGGATGCGAAAATGAAGATGGGCGAGGCTAGAAAAGCCCTAGACCTTGGTGGATAAGAAGGAAGAAGCTCCGGTGATCGGCGGTGGAGATGATTGGCGGTACTCCTTGCGCACGCCTCCCTCTATTTTGACAATCATTATAGAAAATTGACAATCCCAAATAACATGATTGCTGCTCATTTTAAATCTGATCAAATATGAACGGACAGCCAGAAACTCTCTAGGTCTTGATTTGACTGTATTGATTCAAATCTAGATCAAAAGCTTCAAATCCAAATCAGTGATCCGAATCTACTCTATCTTTTACTTGGATGGACTAGATCATGATTGGTGGCTTGGATCTCCTCAGATCTTGAATGGACAGTCTAGATTACTTTGAAGCTTGATCTCCCCAATTAATCTTAGAATTGAGCCCAATTTAGATCAATCTGACTTGAGTCCATGATCCTTTGATACCTACAAAGATGACATTCAAATATTAGCATCAAATATCACAAATATAAGAGAATTTACAATTAAGTGCAAAAATGCATACAACTTGTAAAATATAATATAATCATAGATTTAACACACAATCAACTCAAAAACTCAAGTATAGGATCCTAAATAATGTGACTAAATGATGGTTATCAAGAGGTTAAAGAAGAAACTATCCACCTCAAATGTTGATCATTCAACCATCTCCTTCAAGTCAAAGGTTTATCTTGAGCTTGAATCCTACAAGTATAGTATATGAAACTGAACAAAGTACTAGAATAATCCTACTAATTAATCCATTATCAATCTGGTTAGTAGTTCAATTAACTACTAACTTAATTAATCTATTACTAAAACATTAATAATTAAAACTTAAGTTAAATAATTGATTATTCAATTAATTACTCCTTGATTAAGTATTAAATTGATTACCAATCAACCCTAAATTTCTAATTACTCATATCACATTAATTCAAACCCTAGTTATCAATTATCAAAATTCTTAATTGAATAAATTAATTGTTAGTTTAACTCATTAACTAGCTTCTTAATTAACTCATGTATTATTCAATTAAATGATTAAGTCTATCAATTAATCTTACTATTAATTAATCACCTTATTAACAATCTAAAGCATTAACGGTAAACTAAAATTTTAATTAAATCCAGTATTAAGGAAATTAATTAGTCTATGAATTAAGCAGTTAATCTATGGAGTATAATCAAATTTACAATTGCAATAATTAAATATTTACCATAATTTATCGATGGATCTTCTTCCTCAGAAATTGGTTGTAAAATACATCACCTAGATAAAAATTAAATAATAAGGTTTAAAAGGCAAAAAGCCTTAACGGAATTTTTAGAAATTTTCTGGGAATTTTTCGGAACTCGTATGACGAGTTTAAGGGGATCAATTATTGGGCCAAAGGAAAATCTGTTTGGAATACCAATAGATGGGAGTTGATTGAGGAATTCAACCTTAGGTTTAATTATAAATACCTAAGTTTATAAATCATTTATATATATATATTTTTTGTTTTCTTCCTTGCCCTAACCTCGCCGAACCCGATTCCTCTCCTCCCCTCTTGCTATGGCGCCGAGCCACCGTCGAACCCTTCCTCTTCGTCGAGCTCGCGTCGCCGCCCTCACCTCTCTTCCCCGACCCCTTCGTCTCCTTCCCCTTGCGACGCCGACAACGCTTCCTTCTCCTCTTCCCCTATTTCTCCAGCGACACCGAAGTCGGCGTCCTTCCGTGCCCTAGCCACCACCGCCTCCTTCCTCTGCCCTAGATCACCGACCGTCGTCCTCTGTGTACCACGGCTCTGACTAGTAGATCTCTCCCTTTTTCTTCATTACAACGCCAAGAGCGCGAGCCGACAACAGGGGTGGTTTTCTTAATGTCCTTTCTCTTAATTTTCTTCGATTTGTGCCCTAGCTCCGAGCCTTTACTATTGTTGTTGGATCATTGCAACTGTCGATCTCCTCCCGGGCCCTATTTCCTCATCAGAAGACACGTCGCTGGATTAACGTTGCATCGCCTACCTCCCATCGTTGCTCTCTACCATAAATAGACCACACCGATGCCCTAACTCCTCTGTTCGTTGTTCCCATGAGCAACCAGATTTAAGGTAGGTTATGTTTGAGGATCAGTGACTATTTGGGTGGTTGATAGGTTTTCTTATTAATTTTTGGATCTACTTCTTGATCCGGGCAGTAAGGTGATTTCCAGTAACTTCTTCGTCTGACAACAACATATTTGGCTGAGGATCAGGAGTAGTGACTTGGAGTTGAGGTAAGGAGTAGAGAACTGTATCTTTGTTGAAGATGATTATTATATGAATTTTGGTTTATGTGTTGAATTAGGTATGATTCGGATTACATGATTAGTATGATTGGTTAGTTGGATTTAGGTTTGGATGATTAGGGATTAGATAACTAACCCTAATTAACCGTTAGATTTAATTTAGGTAGATTGATGTTTGTGTCGATTAAGGTTTCCCTAAATTAGATTTGGGGATTTTATTTAGCTATTTAATTCATTGGAGTTTAGCTAAATAAAATATATATATTGATTGATGCAAGACTGATTCGAGTCGGTCGTCTCGACGACGGATTGGTTTATAGGATCTTCTTTTTGAGGCAGGTACTTCTGACTTATCTCTTGATATAGTCATGTTATATATGCATAATAGTTTATTTCTAGTGGTAATGATTATGTTTGCATCTGCTCGATATGCCACTATCTAGTTCCTGTTGTTTGCCTATATTCCTATCTGTTATGCATTCCTACTTATATTTTCTTTGATTGTCGTCATGTGTATCCCTGTTCATAGAAATAGTGACTTACATTACCTACTGTGTAGTAATCTTGTTGTTCATCATATCATATTTGTGTAATTAGGTTGTTAATACCTAGACAACCGTATGATTTATTTCCTTTTAGTGCATTTTATATGGACGGTATACGGTCTGTATCTACATGTTTAGTGTCATGCACCATCTTGCATGATTGCATGCTGGCAATAGTCAGCTCCATTATTATTGAGTGTATCGCCAGTTACATGGTCTGCACACACAACCACTCATGAGTTAGTGTGACATCAGGCAGGGTGTTTGCAGCTTGCTCTGTCAGGGCTCCGCTGGTCCGCTCCTGGGTAGCAATGACCGGAGTGTGTAGCAGCCAAGGATCCCTCCCCTTGACTATGATATAGGGAGATGAGAGCATTGAGCTCCCCCACTATGTTGGGGTAGGAGGATAGGTGTACTCCGACAGCATCCTGTCTACTCATTTACTCAGTAGCAGTGATGGCAGAGTGCACAGTTATCATAGCCCTACCCACTCGGTCTCACCATCACGTGTGAGATGGCTGACTGGCGTCAGGGGTGACACATGCCATTTTTGCACCATATGCATAGATTGCATTTATTGTTTGTGATTGCTGCATTTTGGATGCTGCATTTGTTTGGGTTGCATATGTTTGACATGCATACAGGTGACATTTTATATCTGGTAGACGACCCTTTACATTCAGATAGGAAGTCTTGGTGAGTATAGCTTTCAATAGCCCTTTTCAGTTTGCATTTCCTTTTATTGTTAAGAAAATTATACCGCGTAATTATTACTGTTAGTTATATTTTATTATGCATGTCTATCTGGTATCCGCTGAGTTCTTGAACTCACCCCGTTGATTATTCTTATTTCAGGTTGAAGCCATCAGGAGGTTCCAGTTGCTAGTCCCAATGCCAAAAGGATTTTCGATTCTGTGTTTTGGTTTCCGTTTATTTTCTTAGAGCCATGTTTCAGACTTGTATTAGTTTTTCACTCTAAATTTTTATGTGGTTTGTCTTTAAGTATTGTCCTGGTTGGGTTTTTTCTTGTTTGGTGGATTTGTATTTGTTATGTTTTGCTACGTGCCTGTCGATCGGCAGAAGAGGTAAGTTTAGATGTTGTTTTCGATTCCTTTTTTATTGTGATGATACTCGGAGGTTGTTTTAATATAAATTGTGTGGTTTGTTGTTGTATTTTATAGTTATTGTTCTGGCCATGTTGGCCGAGGTATGTGTGGCCCTGATGGCATCTAGTAAGTCTCAGATTGTCACCCGTACAGGGGAGATGTTATCGAAATTTCTTCTAGCAGGGACTACTTGGGGCGTGACAATTTATTTGATATCAGAGCCCAGGTTATGTGAGTCAATCTAGGTATTATTTTCGGATTTATACATATTTTCATCGATTTTTATGTTTTGAAATTTTGAGGTATTTTTAGACAAGTTTATTTTTGGGGACTTGGCAGCGATGAAACATCTCCATATAGCAAATAAGTATGATGATTATTTTTATAGTTTTAGTACTTGTATTAATACCGAGGTAATAAATTTAAATAGATATGAGGCGAGGTACACGCGTTCCCATGCCGAGATGTGGTATAGGACACCCACGTAAGAGGACGTTGGAATCTTTGGCGATAGAGTCGCCAGAGAGGTCTGTTGGGATTGAGACTGTCAGTCAGGGGCAGACTCCTCATGGTACTGTGGGCTTGTCGGGCTCTCGGATCCCATCGGTTCTTTCTCCGGAGTTACCCACACCTACAGTGTCCATTGTACCACCAGCAGCACCATCTACAACATACACGACCCCTCCACCACCAATTCCTGCAACTATGTACACGACACCACCACCACTTGTGCCTGCTACGGCATATCCGGCACCAGCAACACCAGTTACACCTGTGCCTACTACATACTCGGCACTCGCACTAGTAGTACCAGTTGCTCCTTGTCCGATACCACCACCTATGGTACCTCCAACCGCTCTTGCACATATTGACCCTGCAATGCCACCAGCGGGACCTGCCCGGACTTGTGCAGTAGCACCAGGGGTACCTCCCCCGGCCTATCCAACGATGCCACTAGTAGTACCAGTCCAATGGTTCCACTAGTTCCTGCAGTGATCCCTACTCACCCTACTGATATGGTTGCAGCACAAGCTCAGATCCAAGATTTGGCAGAGTCGATGAAGAGCAGATTCACGCTATTTTGCAGAGATACCGATCCAAGTGTGGCTCAGTCTTGGATAGAGACTTTGGAGTGGACTTTCTTCTATATGGCTTGCTCCAAGTGGGAGAAGGCAGAGTTGGTTGCTTACCATTTACGGGACGAGGCCAACATCTAGTGGAATACATAGTGCTCGATTATAGGCGAGCAGCACATCACTTGGGCAAAATTTAGAGAGGCTAGCGCTTTTGAGAGCCAATACTTCCCATAATCATATCAGATGACACATCGACAGGATTTTCTAAGTCTTCAGTAGAACAACAACACGGTGACAGAATACAATGCCGAATTTAATCAGTTGGCTAGATTTTATCCAGGGACTGGATGGACATCTTCAAGTAAGATTGCAAGTTTTGATAATTCACTGTATACAGAGGCATTGGATAGAGCCCTTATGATTAAGGCAGCTCAGCAGAGGCCGAATGCGGACAAAAAAAGGAAGCAGACAAAACAGACTTCAAGACAGAGTCAGCAGCCACAGGCTACCAAATAGCATCAAAGTGGTCACAATCAGTCGGGTCAGGGTACATTTGGGGCATTTGGCCGGCCTTAGAAATCAAAGCGGACTTCCTCAGGATGTTTTCAGTAGAACCGGAAACAGTCCTCCAGTGACATGTACTACACCCGATGTGAATCCAGAAATCACATCACATCAGCTTGCTCCCTGGGACTGTCAATTTGATATTATTGTAAACTACCTGGGCACATGAGCCGAGATTGCACACTAAAGGCTCAGCACGTGGCTTCTGGGGTTTCTGTTCTGGGAGGACAGTTGGGTCAGACAAGGACTCAGAGAGGGGGTCAGAAAGGTCAATCTTCGCATCATTCGCAGAGGACAGCCCCTCCGGCAGTAGCTGCATATGGCATGCATGGATAGGAGCATTCTGTAGGACCGTTGGGCCGGCTAGGAGGGGGTTGTTGGATATCCTGCTGACATAAAAAGGAAAACAAACCCTCCTCAAACTCTTTAGGCTAACACTTGCATAATTAAGTAAAGCAGATAAATTAAAAGCATAAAGAAAAGCGAGACACAAAAGATTTACTTGGTTACAACCGATGTGGTTGTTAATCCAAGGAAGATTAAGCTCAATAAAACTCCTTCAGGCGGAGAAGCCTCGTACAGCGTTGAAGTGCAGAAAATAGAAGCTTAGACTAAAAGAGAGTGTGCAAGCACTGGTTTTACAATCAGTGAGTTCTTTTAAGCTTCTGGACCAAGGCTATATTTATAGCCTTGGTCGGGGTGCCTGGATGGGTTCCGGGCGCCCTGGGAGGGATAAAATTTATCCCCCAACGGTTGGATCGAGTCAAAGCTCGATCCTGTGAAAAAGTCCCTTCCGGGCGCCCCGGATGGTTCTGGACGCCCCGGACAGCTCCGGGCGCCCCGGAGCCAAAAGTCAACCCGGTTGACTTTTAGTCCGTGCTCACTTCTCTGGTTCATCTCGCCTCTAGTCCGGGTCTTTCTGCTCCGGCTCCGCTTGCTTGGGTGATCTCTGACATCCGGAATAGGGCTCACCCGAACCCATCTTCCGGTCTTCTCGAGCGTGCTTCTCTCCGGCTTCTCGTCCCTCGGAATTGCCACGTGTTCCTTCTCGTCCACCAGCGTACTCATCCGCAGTCTTCGTCCCTCAGTCGCACCCCGTGCCGACCTTCGCGCTAGCTGCGTCTCTTGCTCCCCGAGCAATCTTTCGCTCCGGCTTTCGTCCCTCGGAACCTCCGCGCGCACTTCCTTCTCGTCCGCTGGTGTACTCTTCCGCAGCACCTCGTCCCTCGGACGCACAGCGTGCCGTCCTTCTCGCTAGCTGCGTCTTCCGCTCGAGTACCTGTGCTCCTAAGCTCCTGCACACTTAGACACAAGATTAAATACAACGCAGGACCTAACTTGACTTGTTAATCACACCAAAACAACCTTGGGATTCCAACAATCTCCCCCTTTTTGGTGTGATCAACCCAAGTTAAGCTAGGGACAAAAATAGATATGAAATTAAACAGTTTATTGCAATAACATGCAACATGATAGATAAAATTAAATTTTAACAGAATTAAATTTCAATTTTCTCTACCTCCCCCTAGACTTATACTTTCTCTTCTCCCCCTTTGATCACAATAAAAATGGGGAACAACTAAAATCTAAGGGTTAAAAAAAATTTGAAAATATATTTCAATAATTTTCAGGGAAATATTTCTAAGTCAAGACAAATTTCTAGTATTCGTCATCAATAATTAAACACTTTCTAAGCCGAAAAATTTATGCAAGAAAATTTTTTAAAAAATTGATAGCATGAAAAAAAATTTTCTATGCATTTATTCATTTTATATTGATACTTATATCAACAAGTTTTAAATTTCCATTTCAATTTTTCATAACTTCTCAAATTACACTTTTTCAAAATTAAAGCCACAGATATTAAACATGCAATAATTTGTATCATGTTAATTTCTATTATTTTTTGAATTGCAACTTCACAAAAATATTCAAACAGCATAGATTCTAACTTGATAACATTTTTCGATAATATAAAAAATTCTTTCGGCAGTGTGTAAAATTCGTTTGAAAGAATATTTTGTAATTTGCCAGAATTTTTTAACAATAAGAATTTGCAGGAATCTATTAATAATAGGTTTCTTAATCCGAAAATATTTTTCGATGAATCAATTTCTAATTCATAAAACTTTTTCAATAAAGTAATTTGTAATTCCAAATTTTTAGGACCAGAAAAATTTTTCGATAATATTTCTAAGTTGCATAATTCTTTCGAAAAACTTTCTTTGTGATTCACAAAAGTTTTTTAGCAAAGTTTCCAACTTGCAAAATTCTTTTGTTAAGATATTTTGAAATTCGAAGAACTCTTTCGATAATATTTCAAATTTGCAAGATAAGTTTGACAATTGATTTTCTAATATAAAAAACTCTTTCGATGATTCGCAAAAATTTTCAGGCAATTCTTCGATTGAATCATTCAATTGATCAGAGGTTCGAGTCCATACCTGACTTACCTTGTCAGTAATTGATTCTCCCCCTATCGAGTTGATTTCTTCCGAAGATTCTCCCCCTTCATCGATCTCGGGATGTACTTCGGCTGTTGTAGTACTTACCTCGATTTCGGACTCTTCTGTCGGTGGCTAGGTGTCTATTGAGGTGTCACCTTCTGGAGGTTCTTCGTAGAGCTGCAAGAACTTTTCCCAAAGTTCTTTTGCGCTTTCATAATCTGCAACCTTTTTGAAATCTTCCTTTGGTATTACATTCAGAAGATAATATTTTGCTCGCCCATTTGCCATAGACTCCTTACGTTGCTTTTCGTTCCAGAGGCGTAGATCGAGTCCTTCTCCGTTCGTGTTCTTTGGTTCTTCATAACCAAATTTCATTATTAAAGAAATATCAGAATCTGAGTTAAGGTATACCTCCATGTTTTGTTTCCAGATGGAAAACTCCCCCTCGAATGCAGGTGGGTAGTCGCTAGCTCCGGCCATCGTTTTGTTGCTTCAGACGGCGGTTAGTCCTTCTGAGGCGTACTCGGCTCTGATACCACTTGTAGGACCGTTGGGCCGGCTAGGAGGGGGTTGTTGGATATCCTGCTGACACAAAAAGGAAAACAAACCCTCCTCGAACTCTTTAGGCTAACACTT
This sequence comes from Zingiber officinale, assembly GCF_018446385.1. Taxonomy (NCBI): domain Eukaryota; kingdom Viridiplantae; phylum Streptophyta; class Magnoliopsida; order Zingiberales; family Zingiberaceae; genus Zingiber; species Zingiber officinale. The sequence goes on along the minus strand of NC_055994.1, from coordinate 49,961,879 downwards.
GCATAATTAAGTTAAGCAGATAAATTAAAAGCATAAAGAAAAGCGAGGCACAAAAGATTTACTTGGTTACAACCGATGTGGTTGTTAATCCAAGGAAGATTAAGCTCAATAAAACTCCTTCAGGCGGAGAAGCCTCATACAGCGTTGAAGTGCAGAAAATAGAAGCTTAGATTAAAAGAGAGTGTGCAAGCACTGGTTTTACAATCAGTGAGTTCTGTTTAAGCTTCTGGACCAAGGCTATATTTATAGCCTTGGTCGGGGTGCCTGGATGGGTTCCGGGCGCCCTGGGAGGGATAAAATTTATCCCCCAATGGTTAGATCGAGTCAAAGCTCGATCCTGTGAAAAAGTCCCTTCCGGGCGCCTCGGATGGTTCCGGGCGCCCCGGACAACTCCGGGCGCCCCGGATAGTTCCGGGCGCCCCGGAGCTAAAAGTCAACCCGGTTGACTTTTGGTCTGTGCTCTCTTCTCTGGTTCAGCTCACCTCTGGTCGGGTCTTTCTGCTCCGGCTCCGCTTGCTTGGGTGATCTCTGACATCCGGAATAGGGCTCACCCGAACCCATCTTCCGGTCTTCTCGAGCGTGCTTCCCTCTGGCTTCTCGTCCCTCAGAATTGCCGCGTGTTCCTTCTCGTCCACCAGCGTACTCATCCGCAGTCTTCGTCCCTCAGTCGCACCCCTTGCCGACCTTCGCGCTAGCTGCGTCTCTTGCTCCCCGAGCAATCTTCCGCTCCGGCTTTCGTCCCTCGGAACCACCGCGCGCACTTCCTTCTCGTCCGCCGGTGTACTCTTCCGCAGCACCTCGTCCCTCGGACGCACAGCGTGCCGTCCTTCTCGCTAGCTGCGTCTTCCGCTCTAGTACCTGTGCTCCTAAGCTCCTGCACACTTAGACACAAGGGTAAATACAACGCAGGACCTAACTTGACTTGTTGATCACACCAAAATAACCTTGGGGTTCCAACACATTCCGATGCCCTTATGGAGTCCTAGAGTTCTATTTTGGGATCTCAATATCTGACACAGGGGTAGTATCAGTTGCAGCTTCAGCCACTGGTACAGTATCAGTTGCAACCTTAGCCATTGGTACAGTATCAGTTGCAGCCCCAACCACCGGTTCAGTACTTACTGTAGCCCACATGCCCATCCCTAGCTCAGTATCTAGTATCGACTCAATGGTAGGCTCCAGCTCAGACTTAGTAGCCTTTGGCAATGCTACCACCTCTACCACTGTCAGATACTGGATGAGTTCACGCGATCACCAGAGAGGATGCACAGCGAACCGACGGATCCATTTTCCATGGTACAGTTTTACTTTATGCATTTTCTGCTGATAAGTTAATTGATACTGGTAGTTTACATTCCTTTATTTCTCGGGTATTCATGAGGGAGATTGGTAGACTACCTATTCTTAGGCCATAACGACTGACCATCTCTCTACCGTTCGGTGATACATTAGACGTCACTCAGGAGGTCAGAAATAAGTACCCCTTACCACGAATCGAGGATTTATTTGATCAGCTCAGAGGTACATCAGTATATTCTAAGATTGATCTACGGTCCGAATATCATCATCTTAGAGTTAAAGAATCTAATATACAGAAGACAATATTCTGTACCCGATACGAACATTATGAGTTCTTGGTAATGCCATTTGGGCTTACCAATGCTTCAGCGGTGTTTATGGATTTGATAAACCATATCTTTCTGGAGTATCTAGATCAGTTCGTTATCGTATTCATCGACGACATTCTGATCTACTTGCATTCCGAGAAGGAGTATACACAACATCTACGCATAGTCTTAGAGACTCTTCGACAACATCGTCTATATGTGAAGTTCAACAAGTGTGCTTTCTGGCTATCCTCTGCCAATTTTCTGGGACATGTGGTATCTAGCTGAGGTATTTCTGTAGATCCTCAGAAGATCGAGGCTGTCAAAAGCTGGGAGCAGCCGAAATCAGTTCAGGAGATCCGCAGCTTCCTGGGATTGGCCGGATATTACAGACGATTCGTCAAGGGTTTTTCTCACATAGCTATGCCGCTGACACGTCTAACCAGGAAAGGCGTGAACTTCACGTGGTCAGCAGCCTGGGAGACTAGCTTCCAGGAGCTAAAGAGGAGATTAGTGTTGGCACCAGTACTGGTTTTGCCCTCCGAAGAGGACGGATTCACGCTCTACACCGACGCCTCTCTACAGGGTTTGGGTGATGTTTTGATGCAACACGGCAGAGTAGTCTCCTATGCCTCTCATCAGTTGAAGGAGCACGAGAAGAACTACCCAGTACATAATTTGTAGCTAGCCACTATTATCTTTGCTTTGAAGATTTGGCGGCATCATCTATATGGTATTACATTTGAGATTCTCACTTATCATAAGAGTCTCAAATATCTTTTCACTTAGAAGGAACTCAATCTCTGACAGAGGAGATGGATGGAGTTCCTGAAGGATTATAATTGTACCATTAGCTACCACCCAGGGAAAGTTAATGTGGTTGCCGATGCACTTAGCCAGAAGTTTAGAGGGACTTTAGCTTGCCACTGAACTTTAGTCATGGACTTGATTTAGGGTTTCTCCGAGTTGGGCCTTCAGGAGCATAGATAGACAGAGTAGGGTATTCTAGTTACCATGGTTGCACAGTCGTCGATCAGGACGAGGATCTGAGAGGCCCAGGCCGGTGATCAGCACTTACAATCCATTGGCAGCCAGATAACTTCCGGGCAACAAACCGAGTTCACCCGAGATGAGGAGGGCATTATTTATTTCTGAGGCAGGTTATGCGTACCTCAATCTCACCCAGTCTTGGAGGAACTATTTCAGGAGGCACATCGCTCTCGATTTGTGATCCACCCAGGTGGAACACGCATGTATCGAGATTTGAAGTGTTTATATTGGTGGAACGACATGAAGAAAGACATCGTGGTGTTTGTAGCTAGATGTCTAGTCTGTTAGCAGGTGAAGGCTGAGCACTAGAGACCTGCCGAATTACTTCAGAGGATTTAGATTCCAGAGTGGAAATGGGAGCACATCACTATGGATTTTATGGTGGGATTGCCTAGGACATGACACGGCCATGACGTGATTTGGGTAGTCATTGACCGATTAACCAAATCCGCGCATTTCTTAGTGATCCGGAAGACTGATTCACTGGATCGATTGGCAAAACTATATTGCCGAGAGATCATCAGATTACATGGTTCCTTTAAGCATTATATCATATAGAGACCCACGGTTCATATCCCGATTCTGGCAGAGTCTATTGCAGGCCTTGGGCACATAGCTCTAATTCAGCATAATATTCCATATGTAGACAGATGGACAGTCAGAATGGATCATCTAGACTTTAGAGGATTTGTTGAGGTCGTGCGTTATGGATTTTGGAGGCAGCTGGGAGGACAACCTGCCATTGGTAGAGTTCGCCTACAACAACAGCTATCATTCGGCTATCCAGATGGCACCGTTTAAAGCATTGTGTGGTAGACCTTGTCGGACACTCACCCTCTGGGAAGAGGTTGGGGAGGCCCAGCTGCTAGGACCTCAGAGAGCTCAGCAAGAGGCAGAATTGGTTCGCACTATCAGATGGAGAATATCATAGGCGCAGGACCGCTAGAAGAGTTATGCTGATCGAAGACGCAGGCCCTTGGAGTTCTCTACTGGCGACCATATATTTTTGAGAGTCTCACCCACAAAAGGGGTGAAGAGATTTGGCCTCCGAGGTAAGATAGCTCCATGATACATTGGGCCTTTCCAGATCATGGAGAGTATTAGAGCGGTAGCTTACTGTCTGGCGCTACCACCAGCCCTGGCGGGCATTCATGATGTATTCCATGTGTCAATATTGAGGAGATATGTAGCTGACCCAACACATGCTCTGTCAGATATACCAGTTCTCATTCAACCTGACGTTACCTACGAGGAGGATCCAGTACGGATTCTAGACCACAAAGAGTGTCAATTGCAGAACAAGACTATCAGGTTGGTTAAAGTTGGATAGCAGTATCATTCTAATGAGGAGTCTACCTGGGAGCTCGAGGATACGATCCGATCTCAATACCCCCATCTTTTTACTTGAGGTATGTGGGCTAAATTCTGCTCAGCATTTATTTGGTTGGTTATTGCTAGTATTTGCTGATGGTAATAACGAAATTTGGGGACCAAATTTTTATTCGTGGGGGAGAATGTAAAATACAGCACCCAGATAAAAATTAAATAATAAGGTTTAATATGCAAAAAGACTTAACGGAAATTTTAGGAATTTTTAGATTTTTTTTGGGAATTTTTTGGAGCTCGTATGACGAGTTTTAAGGGGATCAATTATTGGGCCAAAGGAAAACCTGTTTGGAATACCAATAGATGGGAGTTGATTGAGGAATTCAACCTTAGATTTAATAATAGATACCTAAGTTTATAAATCATTTTTATATATATTTTTTTGTTTTCTTCCTTGCCCTAACCTCGCCAAACCCGATTCCTCTCCTCTCCTCCCCTCTTGCTATGGTGCCGAGCCACCGTCGAACCCTTCCTCTTCGTCGAGCTCGCATTGCCGCCCTCACCTCTCTTCCCCGGCCCCTTCGCCTCCTTCCCCTTGAGACGCCGACAACCCTTTCTTCTCCTCTTCCCCTGTTTCTCCAGCGACACCGAAGTCGGCATCCTTCCGTTCCCTAGCCACCACCGCCTCCTTCCTCTGCCCTAGATCATCGACCGTCGTCCTCTGCGTACCATGGCTCTGACTAGTAGATCTCTCCCTTTTGCTTCATTACAATGCCAAGAGCGCGAGCCGACAACAGGGGTAGGTTTCTTGATGTCCTTTCTCTTAATTTTCTTCGATTTGTGCCCTAGCTCCGAGCCTTTACTATTATTGCCGGATCACTGCAGCTACCGATCTCCTCCCGTGCCCTGTTTCCTCATTAGAACAGACACGTTGCTGGATTGACGTTGCATCACCTACCTCCCATCATTGCTGTAACTCCCTGGCCCGACTCCACCCAGACCGAACCGGGAACGCCATCATAAATGTCCATCGGGTTGACGACTAGCTCCACAGACCACTGAAGATCCTTTCAGCGTTCTTTGTCCTCACTCGCATGCACCTTGGAAAACTCCCAGGAGGTCACCCATTCTCAGATTTCTCCAGGCCAAGCACATTTAACTTTGGAGTTCTTAAGTTTCGGCTTCCGAAAAGGAAGGTGCACCTTGGTGATATGGATAGTACCATCTAACCTTTTAAGCCATACTTAACCAGAATCTCATAACCGGAGTATTACAATCACCCCCACTTAAAGACACAACGTCCTCGTTATGTAACCACGAATCACACCACAGACAAATCCCAGAATCTCCCTCGCTAGGTGGTGCCCTGGGTAATCCTATTATAGGCGCACTCACGGTCGCAAAGTTGCTCTAAGACCACTAATTGTCACGCCCTCAAAGGAGACTATACTGACAAAATTTTGAAAACATCTCCCCTGTATCAGTGATAATATGAAGCAATATACAAACACAAATAACACAATAACATATTCAACAGCCCACACGGTTGGATATAAGCACAACCATGCAGTATAATAAGCCCACACAGCTAAAAGTAAGCACGCAACCACGTAGTATAATAACACAGCCTACCCACTTGGACATAAATAAATAAAACAACCACGAAGTTAATATTCAGCCCATATGGCTATATTAAAAGCACAACGGAAAAAAAAGAGAAAACTCAAAATCCACAATTAAACTTTACTAGACAATTAGGCTTACACAACCACAAGATCACGATAGCAAAACACCACGAATCAAACTCCAAACACAGACAAATCATACAATACTAAAACTATTGAATACTAAAAATACAAGTAAAGCGGAAATAAAACCGATAAATGTCCTCAAATATGATGTGGGAAGTGAGACCGGCAGTTGGGACTCTCCAAGCATCCATGACTCATCTACTGTTACCTGGCGAAAGAAAAATCATTTTGTGGGGTGGTGAGTATTGGAACTCAGCGGGTAAAGGAAGATAGCGCATGAACATAACATATAAATAGAGAATGCCAAAAAGAATATAGTCTCATAAGGAAAAGGTAGCAGATACTAAAATAAAATCACAATAAATGTTCGTACCTGTAACCATATCCTAGGCAAGTAAAATTAGGAGTAGAACAACTCTGCTACAGAGTTACTCATAACTACAAGGGTAACATGTGAGGTATATACATATTACCAATAGGTAAGTTAGTCTAAACACACACAACAGATATATATCTCAACATATATAAGCATATCAGCATAAGTAAGCAACAGTAGCATAAGCTAGCAACAATAGCATAAGTAAGCAACAACAGCATGTGCCAACAGCAACATCCAATACAAGTATAATAACAACGTATGCACGGATGGTCACCCCACCCACCTCACTGCACCACGACCCCTGTATGGTCGAGAGGCTGAATCGATGACAACTGTACCACTCAAAAGCTGCCACTCCTCTCAAGTGACCGAGTGGATAACTAGCTACACAGCGAAGGGGGTCCCTGCTGCTCGCAACTCCAGCTACCACTACCCAAAAGTGGCCGAGTACGGCACGACAGGACAAGCGGCATCAACTCCAGCTACCACTCTGTCGAGTAGCCAAGGATGCGGCCCTGGTCAACGACTCTCCCGACCGCAAGGGAGAATTTGTCGTTGACATGTATGCAATGATATGATGCACACAATACAATAGTCATCATATATATATATAAACAAGAATCAGGTATGATACATGAAGCCAGCATGCTCAATACAGAACATAACTAAACAACAATCAAAACATGAAAACATGGTATCTAGTATCTGCTAAATATCATAGATGACAACAAGAGACTGTATGGATATAGATACGAATAACTCAAAGGTTTGAGTGAAAGTATCAAGCGCAAGAAAATAAGAGTGGAGTCAAGATAAAAAAAAATAGTTTCTTATCCAAAATAGTTCATGCACCAAGGTCAAAGTACTAAAAGAAACAAAGCAAGAAGTACTCGCCTTTATCTGTCGATCGTATAAGACTAAAACCCACGTCGTGACACTCATCTCGTACTAAAATCCTCCATAAATCAATATATATATATATATATATATATAGAATCCCCATCCCACCTAGGATCACTCTAATCAAATCTTATCTCTGATTAATACTCGACTCATAAATGGACAAGTTCTAAGTTAATTTACAATGATCCTTTAGAAAGGAAAACTATCTACTTATCCCACTGTTAATAGCCAATCCGATCCACACCACTACTCCTTCCATTTCTCATATTTTTACACGAGTTAGAACCCTAAACAAGAATATGAAATTCCAAAAATCTGTATCCTACAGATTATTTCCTCTATGGCATGTAGCTTGGTTCCTTCTCCAAAACTTTTGAATCTGTCCCAATCACACTTACCACCTCAAGGAATGTTATCCTCCTGTAGTAGCTGGCGAAATCCCGAGCACAACTATCCGGTGACCAACAATGGTAGCAGCCGGACAGGGAAGGGAACACAATAATAGATGACACATCATACCTTCTTGCAGCCGAAGGTGGAAGAGATCCGGCTGCCGGTGCTAGGACAGAGAGAAGTCGGTCGGTGCTAGGGCACAAGGACAGTGACGTTGTGGTGCTCGCGTGAGGAGGAGAGCAGGCGGTTGTGGCTCTCGCGTGAGGAGGAAGAGAGACCAGCAACTGTGGCTCGAGAACTCACGAGAGGGAGCGGGAAGGATGAAGTTGGCGGATCCAAGCTAGGGCAGAGGGAAGGCCAAAATTGGGTCTTGCGGCATCTGCGATGGCATGAGGAAACTCGAAGAGGGACTCCTCACTCGTGACCGAAGAGGGCGGATCGACGTCGGCGATGAAAGGGTTGTCGCCGTTGATCATGCGGAAGAGAGGGAGAAGGAGGAGGTGGCGCGGGAGGGAGAGGGAGATACGATGGTGGAGAGGGGGAAGGAGATGTCGGGTAAGAAATTTAGGGATAAGGAGTTTTTATAACTATACTTAGGTTTAATACAATTAAACGCTAAGTTGATTCCTTAATCAACTCTCACTTCCGGGTATTCCAAACATGTTTTTCTCAAGCCCATAAGTGCATCCCCTCTTAATACGTCATACGAGCTCCAATTAATTCCAAAAAAATTCTAAAAAAAAATTTGACACGTCGTGACGCTCATCTCGTACTAAAATCCTGCATATATATATATATATATATATATATATATATATATATAGCTCAATTCATATGAATCAAATAGCTAAATAGAATCCCCATCCCACCTAGGGTCACTCTAATCAAATCTTATCTCTGATTAGTACTCAACTCATAAATGGACAAGTTCTCAGTTAATTTACAACGATCCTTTAGAAAGGAAAACTATCCACTTATCCCACTGTTAATAGCCAATCCGATCCACACCACTACTCCTTCCATTTCTCATATTTTTATACGAGTTAGAACCCTAAACAAGAATCTGAAATTGCTCTGATACTAGTAATTATCACGCCCCCAGAGGAGTCTCTACTGACAAAATTTTGATAGCATCTCCCCTGTACCGGTGACAATATGAAGCAATATACATACACAAATAACATAATAACATATTCAACAGCCCACACGGTTGGATATAAGCACAACCACGCAATAAAATAAGCCCACACGGCTAAAAGGAAACACACAACCATGTAGTACAATAACACAGCCTACCCGGCTGGACATAAATCAATAAAACAACCACACAATTAATATTCAGCCCATACAGCTGTATTAAAAACACAACGAAAAAATGAAGAAAACCCACAATTCACAACTAAAGTTTACTAGCCAATTAGGCTTACACAACCACAAGATCACGATAGCAAAACACCATGAATCAAACTCCAAACATAGACAAATTCATACAATACTAAGACTGCTGAATACTAAAAATACAAGTAAAGCGGAAATAAAACCTATAAATGTCCTCAGATATGATGTGGGAAGTGGGACCGACAGTCAGGACTCTCCAAGCATCCATGACTCATCTACTATTACCTGATGAAAGAAAAACCATTTTATGGGGTGGTGAGTATTGGAACTCAGCGGGTAAGGAAAGATAGTGCATGAACATAACATATAAATAGAGAATGCCAAAACAATACAGTCTCATAAGGAAAAGATAGCAGATACTAAAATAAGATCACAATAAATGTTCGTACCTGTAACCATATCCTAGGCTAGTAAAATTAGAAGTAGAAAACTCTGCTACAGAGTTACTCATAACTACAAGGGTAACATGTGAGGTATATACATATTACCAATACGTAAGTCAGTCTAAATACGCACAACAGATATATATCTCAACATATATAAGCATATCAGCATAAGTAAGCAACAGTAGCATAAGCTAGCAACAACAGCATAAGTAAGCAACAACAGCATGTGCAAACAACAGCATCCAAAGCAAGTATAATAACAACGTATGCACGGATGGTCACCCGGCCCACCTCACTGCATCACGACCCCTGTATGGTCGAGAGGTCGGATCGATGACAACTGTACCACTCAAAGGCCACCACTCCTCTCAAGTGACCGAGTGGACAAGTGTTGAGTAGCTAACTAGCTACACAATGAAGGGGGTCCCTACTGCTCGCAACTCCAGCTACCACTACCCACAAGTGGCCGAGTACGGCACGACAGGACAAGCGGCATCAACTCCAGCTACCACTCTTTCGAGTAGCCGAGGATGCGGCCCTGGTCAACGACTCTCTCGACCACAAGGGAGAATTTGTCATTGACATGTATGCAATGTTAGAGTGTATACTAAAAGCCTAGCTTTTGTATAAATATTTATTTAGAAATAAAGAATCACAATGGTCAAATATCTACATTTATTTGTTAAATGTAATTTGTTCAATTAATTTATATAGTAGACAACATGGTGTGTGGTGTCACACACAGAAGATCATGTTGTCGGTTCTTTATAAATTATAAATAGTTGCTCGTGACTAAAATGGAAAGGAACAAACCGTTGAAATAGTCGTAGTGTAATTAAGTATTAGTTTATCTTAACTAATAAATTACACTGATACACTTCAAGTATATTGAGTAGGACCATTTTGTACTAACTTGATAAAAGAACTAGACCTTAGTTATTATGGAAGTGTGTGCTCTTAATCCTAATATAATAACAAACACATATATTTAGTATTTATTTCTTTGACTTATCAATGGGTGAGATTTAGCTTGACAAATCAATAAGCCTGATAAGTTGGAAAATGATATTACTTATAGTGTGTGTTGTTGATTATAGAAAAAAACTGTGTCATAGTAATCTAGGTTGAGAATGACCCCAAGATGAGCTCATAAGGATTGTCATGTTAAATCCTACAGGTGGACTTAGTCCGACATGACGATAAGGTTGAGTGGTACTACTCTTGGACTAAGATATTAATTAAGTGAGTTGTCAGTAACTCATTTAATTAGTGGACATTCATTAAGATTAATAAAAGATTTGAAAAGATTAAGAAAATTGTGTGGTTTGTTGTTGTATTTTATAGTTATTGTTCTGGCCGTGTTGGCCGAGGTATGTGTGGCCCTGAGGGCATCTAGTAAGTCTCAGATTGTCACCCGTATAGGGAATATGCTGTCAAAATTTCTTCTGACAGGGACTACTTGGGGCATGCCATTAGTTGGTGGGCCGCAGTGGGTACGCAAGCGACGAAGGCATACCATGCTTAAAAAATCAAAGTCGGAGCTTCACCTGCACGAGACAATGATAATGAACCCCCATGAACACAAAGGAAAGGAAGGAAAGACAACCAAAAGCCACAGCAGCTGACTTGACAAAACAACAACAATGGGTTAGTGGAGATATGTGAGGCGAGGCGTCTGATAGAGAGAGTGGTATCGATGGTCGGGGCAGAGGGAGTGGCACTTCCGTCGTCCGTGTGGCGGAATACCGCCGTGAGTGCGTGGATGAAGGAGGGGCGCAGAGGGGAGAAGACGCCAACATCGGTCGATTGCATGGGTAGGGGACCAATGCAGGCGATCAACACGTAGGCAACGTCGTCGAGCGCTCGGTGAGCAAAAGCATATGTCACATGCATGGGGAGGAAGGAAGGCAACAACGATAATTGAACTTAGGGTTTAATTAAAAAAACCTAAGTTTAGTTTCTATCAACCCATAACTTAAATAGGGTATTCCCAAATAGAATTTACTTTTTCCCACTTATTCCCATAAAATCTAAAATGACTCATTTAAAATCCAAAATATATTCATAAAATTTTAATAAATTTCATAAATTTATTTTCTTATTAATTAATAATTATTTTGTTTTCAACTAACTAAATAAATTCATTTAGTTCCAATTTTAATGGTTTTAAATCCTTTTCATCCTGAATAATAAATATATTTTTGGTATTTTATGGGACAAGCATTGGAGATCGGCTGGCTGATGGTGCCACACAGCTTTGTGGAGAAGAAGATGTTGGCAGCAGTGAGATTGGAAGGAGAGTGGACGAATGCAATGAGGAGAAGAAGTTAAGGTTAAATATTTATACCTAGGATTTTATTAACCAAATATAGATTAATTTAATCAATCAACTCTTAACTTAATTGGAATATCTAAACAGACTTTCTCCAAGCCTAATAGCTCTAACCCCTTAAAACACGTCATACGAACTCAAATTAAATTCCATAAAATTTCTAGAAATTCCATAAGTTTATTTCTCAAGTAACACTTAGTATTTAATTATTGTATCTTACAACTTGCATAACTCATTGTAAACTTCATTGTATGAATTACCTCCTTTCCATAGATTTTAAAAAGAGGAATTTTTGTAGATTATCCAACAATGCAATTAAGGATTGCGAGTCTTAGAGTAGGAGTCGACATAGGCTTCGAACAAGGTAACCAATTATTTCTTTTATTTCCTTTGATATCTTATTCTGCAACTTACTTTGATATGATTTTATGAAATAGGAAAATATTTTAAATTAATGAGATTCACCCTTCCCCCTCTCTCATCTATCATGATCCAACATTTTTTGTACCAACCGTGTAGGCAATGTATTGTTATTGTCTTCCACTATATTTTTATTTCAGCCGAGTGGGCTGCTTATTATTCTATGTGGTTATGTATGTTTCTAGCTGTAACGACCCGGCCCTCTTGGCCCATTTGGCGGCCCATTTGGCGGCCCATTTGGCGACCCTCGGGTCGTCGACCGTCGGCCCTTATGTCGTCGGTCCATTTGGCGACCTCTCATGTCGTCGACCGACGACCCTTGGCCGTGCCGTTACTCACTAGGACTTTGCACCCCTGGCAGTGGATTTTTGCCTCCCCCAGGATTCGAATTCTAAACCTCCAGGCTTAAGTATTAGAGTTTATGAATCCTGGTAACCAAGTGAGATCACCTCACTTGGTTATCAGGATTCATAAACTCTAATACTTAAGCCTAGAGGGTTGCCAAATGGGCCGCCAAATGGGCCAAGAGGGCCGGGTCGTTACAATAAAAAGACGCCTTTTTATTATAACGACCCGACCCTCTTGGCCCATTTGGCGACCCTCGGGTCTTCGACCGTTGACCCTTATGTCGTCGGCCCATTTGGTGACCTCTCATGTCATCGACCGACGACCCTTGGACGTGCCGTTACTCACTAGGACTTTCCACCCTTGGCAGTGGATTTTTGCCTCCCCCAGGATTCGAACTCTAAACCTCCAGGCTTAAGTATTAGAGTTTATGAATCCTGGTAACCAAGTGAGATGATTGTAATGACCCAATTTTCCCTATTTCGAGTTTTAAAAGTCCATAAAAATATTTGGAAATACTTTTAAAATATTCTAGAGATTTTTAGGAATTTTTAGAGTATTTTTACGTAATTTTTGGAGGTCGTTTGATATTTTTACAAAACGAAAAAAAATTTGCAAATAATTTGTCAAGACCGAAGCTCGAACCCGTGACCTCTGGTCAAACCCGACCTAACCGAACACTGGCGACCAGCCGAGCTACGCTCCTTTTGTTAACCCAATATGGAGAGAATTAGGTTTAAAGCATAGTTATAATTATAACCCGAGTATAAGAAAAGAAATTAGGTTTTTATTTTCCGGAAAACCTAAAGATTTCATCTCAAAATTCCTCTCCTTCTCCCTCGCGATGGCGTCTCCTCTTCTTGGGCAAGATCGCAGCCGCAGCTAGGGTTCCTCCCTTCGGGCGCCGGCGAGATTTTCCGGCGGGTCTTCACCTGTGCGTGACCACCTCGGCGAGGGGAGCTCGGAAACACAAAAAAAGAGTTGCCGAGAGGTTTCGCCCGAACCCTAAAAGCCTTCTTCCTCTCCTTCGGTTGTAAGTGCAAGCAAACTGTAGTAAGTACTACTCACCTGTGGTAGGAGTTGCTCCGAACTTTGGATTTCGTTCCTTGCTTCTGGATCTTGCTGTGCCGAGTAGAAGAGCATGTTAGGGTTTTGTCCCTTGCTTTCGGTTTTGTTGTGTCGAGTAGGAGTGTATGCTAGGGCCTTCCTTTCTTGCTCTGGTTGCTAAGCCGAACAACCCTACTTATTGGCATGAGAACCTTGAGTTTTGTTATGGACATGCTTCAATTGTGATAACCCGAACAGCCCTAATTTCCAGCCCGTGGTTGTGTTTTAAGCATGCCTTTAGCTCTTAAATGTTGTATCCATGTATGTCTACATGCTGCCCTTAAATTCCAGTTCTGAATTCTTTGTTATTTTGGTTAACATGAACATTCATATTATAAGGATTCGGAATTTGCTTGTTTTGCTACCTTATTTAGCATTCCAGTATTTGGTTCCTTGCTAAATCAGTAAGCAGGAACAGCCACATGTTCAGCACTACGGTTTGGATTTTTCGTTGTTATTTCTGAGCAGGTTCAGCTTAGTTAAGTGTACAGATCAGATTTTCTTATTAATCTAATAAGCATGCATAACCTGTTTTAGCAAATCCTGTTGGACATTGATTAGTGGAGCAGCAGTAGCATTCACTGCCACTTAATGAGCATGCACAAGTATACTAGTATGTTTAGATATATTGTTTGTTGCTGTTTTAAGGGCAAGAATAACCTTGTTATAACAATTCAGAGTTAGCTTATTTTGCTCCCCTATCCAGCATTTCAGTGATTGACTTTGCTTTATTTTATAGCATGATTAGTAAGCTCAAAGTTGCTTTCTTTTGCTCTATTTTATAGCATGATTAGTAAGTTCAAAGTTGCTTTCTTTTGCTCTATTTTATAGCATGATTAGTAAGTTCAGATTTATTTTCCTTTGCTTTATTTTATAACATGCTTAGAGAGTTTAGATCTGCTTCCCTTGTGTTATTTTTATATAGCATGCTTGGTTAGTTGTAATCCTACACTTGTTAGATATATCTACAGGATTCTAATAAGCTCTAACAAGGAGTATGAGAAGTATGAGTAAAGAAAAGACTAGATTTTAGTTAAAAAGAAATAACTAGTAAATTAAAGTAAGAGGCTAGTACCCGACTTCCAAGGTTGTCGTTAAATAAATCCAGGTGACCAATTCCAAGGTCTTGGCCCTGGTAAGGCCAAGGTCTTTACCTCATAGGACTAGAGGTTCGCTACCTCAGTCACTATTAGAGAGCGCGCAAAACAAAGATGGTACTAAGCCTGGGCCCAAAGAAGAAGAGAAGAAAAGAAAAGAAAAGAAGAAGAAAGTAAAAGAGAAATTAAAAGATTAATTTATGGTATAAAGATATAAGAAAATGAAACAAGTATTATGCTTAGAATCAATAGAAGTTAGTTTCTTTAATTCTGAGCCTACAGTAGTAGTTTCATTATTTTCCTATCAGTTAGTGAGCATGTTTAGTATTCAGTTTTATTTCTATATACCATGAGTACATGCAGCTTTGCTTTTAGCATTTCAGTTTTAGTATTGTTGCATTTTTTTTATGCACTTCGAGTTTTTGTGAGATAGATTAGTACTTACTAAGCGTTTCGCTTATAGTTTTATTTTTCTTCCTACTGCAGATAAAGGAAAAGCTAAGATATGAAAGAGAGGCGACAGGGTGGTGGTGGTGATGAAGGTGTGTGATGACTGGACTATGGAGAGATCCAGAGTTTGCTAGCAAACCTTCAGGACCTATCTGTTTAGAGTTTATATTTTAGTTCTCTTCTTAAATACTATTATGAAGTTTTGTGAGATTGTGATTGAGTTTTGTTAGAATAAGTAATGTTAGAATAAGTAAAGGGGTATTTTTGTCTTTTGGTGTATCTCTCCTTTTCTATATAAAGGCCTAACTCGTGGTATCTCTTGACACGAGATTTTAGGTTTTGCTTTGAACATGGTATCAGAGCCAAAACCCTAATTTCTTTTTCTACCCCGCCGAATTCCTACTGTACCGTTCAGGATCTGAAAGAGGCTCCCCCTGATTTGGTAGGAGCTTGACATTAGGATCCATGGGATTGTCGACTGTCTTTGAGTTTAACATTCCTGTTTCTTCCAGAATATCCATTGCATACTTCCTTTGGGATATAATGATTCCATCTTTAGACTGTGTCACTTCTATCCCTAGAAAATATTTGAGTTTGCCGAGATCTTTTGTCTGAAAATGTCTGAAAAGATGTTGTTTTACTTGTGAAATCCCAATATGATCATTACCTGTGATGACAATATCATCAACATAAACCATTACATAGATGCAACCAGTAGATGAGTGGCGATAAAAAATAGAATGATCAACCTCGCTTTGAGTCATGCCAAACTGTTGAATGACAGTACTAAATCTACTGAACCATGCCCTGGGTGACTGCTTGAGACCATATAAAGATTTCCGCAAGCGACATACAAGACCAGAAGACTCCCCCTGAGCAACAAAACACGGAGGTTGCTCCATGTAGACTTCCTCGAGCAGGTCACCATGTAAGAATGCATTTTTTATGTCCAACTGATGAAGGGGCCAATGGCGAATTGCGGCAATAGACAGAAAAAGACGCACAGAAGACATCTTGGCAACAGGAGAAAAGGTGTCCCCATAATCCAATCCAAATACCTGAGTATAGCCTTTAGCAACAAGACGAGCCTTAAGCCGATCAACTGTGCCGTCTACACCAACCTTCACCGTAAACACCCATCGACAACCAACCACCGACTTCCCAGGAGGTAGAGGAACGAGGTCCCAAGTCCCACTGCTCTGTAAGGCACTCATTTCATCAAGCATAGCCTGTCTCCATCTAGGATTGGCAAAGGCATCACCTGCAGTCTTTCAGATCCTGAACGGTACAGGCGATTGGTAGGGAAACTAAGCTACCTTACTGTCACTCGTCCGGATATCTCATTTGCAGTGAGTGTAGTAAGTCAGTTTCTTAGCTCTCCATGCAAAGAACATTGGGATGTAGTGACTCGCATTGTTCGATATATCAGGGGAGCACCAGGAAAGGGTCTTTTATATGAAGACAAAGGACATACTAAAGTCGTAGGATACTCTGATGCAGATTGGGCAGGGTCTCCCTCTGATAGAAGATCCACTTCTGGATTTTGTATATCTGTCGGAGGTAACCTTATTTCTTGGAAAAGTAAAAAATAGAATGTTGTGGCAAGATCCAGTGCAGAGGCAAAATATCGAGCTATGGCTATTGCTAGTCAAGAACTTATATGGTTAAAACAGTTGCTTCAGGAACTAAGGTTTGGAGATGTTACACAAATATCACTCATATGTGACAACCAGGCCGCTATGCATATTGCCTCAAATTCAGTCTTCCATGAGAGAACAAAGCATATTGAAGTTGACTGTCACTTTGTCAGAGAGAAAGTCATATCTGGAGAAATATCTACTAGTTTCGTCAACTCAAATGATCAGCTAGCAGATATATTCACTAAATCACTTAGAGGTCCCCGGATTGACTACATATGTAACAAGCTTGGTGTATATGATCTATATTCACAAGCTTGAGGGGGAGTGTTAGAATAAGTAATGTTAGAATAAGTAAAGGGGTATTTTTGTCTTTTGGTATCTCTTCTTTTCTATATAAAGGCCTAACTCGTGGTATCTCTTGACACGAGAATTTAGGTTTTGCTTTGAACAAGTTTGATTCGTATTTGTAGCTTAACATGTCCTACTCTTGGAGTTATGTTTAGTTCTTATTGCTAGACTAGTTATCGTTGATTATAGTGTGATTTTATTACTGCGTGGTTGTGAAAAATGTGTTCCAGCCGCCTGTGGCTGCGTATATATTGTTTGTATTATGGATTCGGTCACCGGTACAGGGGAGATTTTGCTGAAATTTTTCGGTAGGAATTCCTCTGGGCCGTGATAAATCTAACTGATGTTAATAATAGCGTTTGTGACATTAGTAAGTAGAGTAGTAGTTAGGTAACAGTCGCCCTTAGAGAGTAGTAGTAAGAAGGGTGGTCTTTACACTAGCCATGTGGGCTATAGTTATTATACTTGTACAATTTTATGTCAATGTATTCAAGTTTCATATGTTGACATAAGGGGGGAGATTCTCTTTGTTTGTCAGGCAGGGACTCCTCTGGAGCGTAACAGATATAATTTAAATATTATTTTTTACTTATTATTGCATAAAGAAAGTGTAAGTAGCTAGTTATACTTTCTTCTTTCTATAATCAAGATTCGATTATTGAGTGGATTACCCATCAGATACGTCCCGAAGGGGCATGCATGGGCCTTGGAGTAGAAGTCGTTGAAGATTCTGAACCAAGTAAAACCAAAAGTACACCTATTTTCCATTGAGTTTTATTTTCTTTTATTTCCACTATGATTTGATAAGTTTTCTATAATTATAAAGAAGTTTTAAAAAAAATGTGATTCACCCCCTCCCATGTTCTATACAATTCTACAATTGGTATCAGAGTGGGGGCACTCTAAATTAGTGCAACCACCATTCGAGCAGAATTTTATTCTTACGTTTTTCTTTAGTTTTTCAGTTTTAGTTTTTTTGCATGGAGTCAGAATTGGTACATTCACCTCTTCTAACAAATCTTTGTTTCTCTGTAATTGCTCAAAGTTGGTGCAACACCACCAGAGTCATTTTCTGTATTTCTTATCTTTATATCGCACTACTTACCCTAAGACCAAGCCTTGGAGAATTCTAATATGTATTTGTTACAAGTATGTTGTTATCTCATCAGGAAGGTTAAAACATCTACGAACCTCCACCATATAATCAAGAAGATTTCAATTACTGAAGATAAGAAATGGAATATTTCATAGGAAGTGAAAATTTTAACAACTTGTTAATATTGAAAAAGCCCTCTCGAGACTCAGAGTTGAACAAAAAGGTAATTGAATTAATTTATAAAATTTTACCTAACAATATTTTAAACAGATTAGAAAAGTATAAGAATGCATATGAGCTTTAG
Organism: Zingiber officinale; assembly: GCF_018446385.1. Lineage (NCBI taxonomy): Eukaryota > Viridiplantae > Streptophyta > Magnoliopsida > Zingiberales > Zingiberaceae > Zingiber > Zingiber officinale. The sequence continues at coordinate 49,943,547 of NC_055994.1, read as the reverse complement.
ACTGAGTTGATCAAGCTTCACAAGGAGCCGTTGAAGATGAAGGATCAAAAAAAAAGTGAACTCAGACTTAAATCTAAACCAACGGAGAGACCTACATAATTAGGGATTATGTTTAAGGATAGTATAATTTATTAAAATATCCCTGTCAATAGCAAGTTAGATGACATGCATGATAATTTAAATATTTATTAAAATACCTCTAGTATTTTGCATAATAGAATAATGTTTTCTTAGGATAATCTAGATTTGCATAATTTAGTATACTTGAATAAATCAAAGTTAGTTAATAATTCTAATAATTTGATAATTTCTAATTTTACAAATTTAAATCTTAAAAATTTAAAATTAAATCTTAAAATTTTAATAATTAAATCTGTAAATTTTAAGAATAATAATTCAAATTTTAATACCAAAAATTCAAATTTAAATAATTATAATAAAGTACCCTTTAATTATAAAACAATATATAATTTGAAATTTAATTTATTAAATTCAAAATTAAATCTTGAAAACCCAAAAAAAATAGATCTACAAATTTTAATAATACTAATTCAAATTCTAATGCCAGATATCAATTAATTATAAGTAAGTACCCTTTAATTATGAAACAATAAATAGTTTAAAATTAAATTATAAAAATTCAGAATTAAGTCTTAAAAATTTAGAAATAAATAATTAATCTGATTAATTCAAATATTAAGGAAAAATCAAATATAAATTTAAAAAATTTAGAAACAATTAGTCAAGTAAATGGCCAAGTTACACTAGTTTTTGATAAGATTAATTACAATCTTGATAAGATATTTTTTCTATTTGAACAAGATAAATCCAAAATTTATAAGTGTAATTAAATTAATAATTTCAATGATGAATATAATTCTAATTTAAATAATTCTACCTTAATTAATTTAAAAAACTCGAAATTAGATAATAAATTATTTAATTAAGATAACCCTAAAAATAAATTTGTCAATTCTAATCTCAAAAAGTTAAATACTAAAAATTATAAATCAAATCTTAAAAAGTCAAATGATAAAATTCCAAACAAGATAAAATCTAATCTAATAAATACTAATAGTTCAACATAAAATTTTAATTAAAATTCAAGATACATCTAATAAATAAATACTAATAATTCAACCAATGAAGATAAAATTTTATTTCATAATCAAAATAATCAGGTTTTAAAGAAATCAATAAGAAACTTGATATGTATTCAATCAAGATAAGCAAATTTAGATAATCCAATTAAATTAAATAAATTAATTAATGATCAAGATAATTATAAAAACTCAAATTCTAATCCTAAAAATTTTGACAATTAAGAATTAAATAATGGATTAATTAATAAAGATAATTCATGATTAAATAATTCATGATAATTCTTGAATGAGTTCATGATACAAAAAATAATGATAAATAATAACTCAAATTCTAAAAATAACTTGAACAATTCTAATCCAAAAAATTTAGATAATTCATGATTAAATAGTAATATAAATTTAAAAGATAAAGTAAATATAAATCTAAAGCCAAAATCAAAGTCGAAACTAAATCTTGAAAATTTTAAATCAAACAATAATAAAAATTTAAATATTAAACATAATATTTCAAATAAAGATAATTTAACCAATTTAACAAATTTAAAATTAATAAAAAGTTAAATATTAAAAATAATATTTCAAATAAAGATAATTTAACCAACTTAATTAATTCAAAATTAAAAATTTAAATTAAAAGTTAATATACTTAAATTAAACATAATTCAACATAATTAAATATAATTTATATTTAATTTATATTTAATTATGTTTAACAATACAAAGAATGAGTTCTGAAAGCTTGCCTGACCAAGCAAGTAGGACAAAATTAATATTATGTATTTAAAAATAAATGCCATTATATAAATATAAAATAAAAAATTTATGATTAGGGGGAGGTATCAAATTAGTTTGAACCTCGAAAACATTACCTATCCACTTGGGGGATTAAGGCTAGATTGGAAAAGATAATATGATTCTTGTCCAACATAGTACCAAAGTGGGACAAGATAATAGTACATTAGGGAAGCTTTGTCTAAGAAGTCAAGTAGGGTAAGGCGTACCCTACTTGGTTTGCTTAGCTAAGTGGAATTAATCGAAGATACCTCACAACATCCTATACTAGTTACACTAAGATTTTTCAATAGGAATGTTAAATATATAATTTTTTAAAAAAGTTTTGTTTAGAAGTGGTCAATGTTCCGATATTCAAGAAGACCCCTATACCTCGCCATAGATTAGAAGCCAAATTTTGAAGTGTATATTTAATTAACTAATAGTGAAACATGAATCTAACATAAGGTCAAACTATCTTTAAAATAAAAATTTAACTAAACATCTCATAAAACTATAGAAGTACATTGGTTGAAAACTCAATACAAGATGAGATGAATAATTTAACTAAAAGATTAAGTTCAAATAAAATCAAAACCTTAATTAAACTTAATTCAAATTTACTTAAAACCTTCGTAAACTTAATTCAAATTAACTTAAAACCTTAAATAAACTTAATACAAATTAACTTAAAACTTAATTAAACTTCAATTAACGTTCAATTAAAACTTAATTAAACTACAATTAAAATTAAATTAAAACTTAATTAAATTTCAATTAAAAATTAAAATTAAATTAAATTAAATTATAGTTAGTTAATCCTAATTTAATTGATAAGTTAATTCAATAATTAATTAATCAATCTTAATTTAATCTTATCAATTTAATCATAATCCAATTAATATCAAATTTATAACCCAATATTAATTAATATTAATCATTAATAATAAGTTAGCTTAATCTTAACTTAATTAACAAATAATCATTATTAATAAAAATTTAACAATTTATTAATCAGTTTAATTAATCCTAAATTATGTTATTCGAAATTGGTTAAAATAAAATATTAATTTTAATCTAATCCAAAATTAATTAACTTAACATAAGTGTTTAACTTAATATGAAATTAATTCATAATTGATTTTAGTTTGACTTAAATTAATATGAAAATGAATTAATCAAACTTAATTAAAAATTCTCTTCATTTAAAAATTCTAAACTAAATAATTCAAAATATTTTTTTTCAAGTTTAATTCAAAAATAAAAAAGTAAATTAATTTACCAAAATCTTTGAGATAAAACTAATTTGAAAATTTTGATTTTATCTGAAAATAATTAAGAATCAAAATTCCATCATAGCCAAATCATTAAGCATCTCTTGAAACTCACAAAATTATCATGTGTTGAAAATTTGGATGATAAGTAAATTAATTGAAAATATTTTGATATTTTTGATAGAGATATGCATGCCTAGACACTAGCATATTTTACTTAAACACTTGTCAAACAAGAGAATGTTAGGCTAAGGGGGAGATTCTATTGAAAGATATGTCCTTGACAAATGTTCAAAATAAAATATCTTAGAAAATATACTTGGAAAACCTTATTTTCAAAACAATTTTGAAAAAAATTATCTTTAATTTTTTTTAACAAAAAAAAAGTGATTCTATTTTCTTGAAAATATTAAAGTTATCAAATAGAAGTATTTTTTTTAAAAATTAATTAATAATTTTAAAAATAAATATTTACTAAAAATGATTATACAAAATATGTTTGTTTTTAAAATCTATTGAAAATATTTTATAAATAATTTTAAAAATTCCTTGAAAATGTTTTGAAAAATGATTTGAAGAATCAAGAGAAAAATACTTTATTAATTGTGCAAATACTTGAAAATTATATATATATAGAAAATAACTTGATAGCCTATACACCCGTTCAGTGTATACTCCTAGGCAACCCTCACATGTCTGGCCGCTCGCAGCCCCTCCCAGATGTCCCGATTCTCAAAAATGAATCGGGACACATAGGAGGGGCTCCGAGCACTCGAACATGCGAGGGTCATCCAAGAGTATGCACCGAATGAGTATGCAGGTTAACAACTCTCTATGTGTGTGTGTGTGTGTGTGTGTATATATATATATATATAACTTTTGAGGCATACTTAATCTTGTCTAGCTTTGATACCTAATCATAGATTAGTTTACTTATTTTGAAAAACAATTACAAAAAATGCTTAAAATATATTTTTGCAAGTTCTAAAAATATTTTTAAAATATATTTAAAAATTTTGAAAAATGTATTGGATATGTTTTTGAAAACTTTGAAAATTTTTAAAACATTGAAAATTTATTTGAAAACTTGTTTGCAAATTTATATTCTAAATTTTTAACACTTATTTACAAATTTTTTAAAAACTTATTTGCAAAACTAAAGATTACACTGAACTCTCTTCTTGGTTTTCAGACTGTTTCAATTAAACTTAACTTATATATTTTTGATATATGATAAAGAGGAAGAATAGGGGTTAAGTTAAGAAAATCAAAATCTCTTAATAACAAATTACATATTACATATTTTTTGACTTAATGTATAATCTTCTACTTAGTCAGAAAGAGCTTTATTTTTATAACTTTAACCTAGGTTATTATTACATCAAAAAGGAAAAGATTATTGATGAAGTTTACACTAATAACCAAACTTATATTTTGTTATGTTATTGGAGGAATAACCTTATTGGAGTTTTTGAGAATTTTTAGAAATTTTTCTAGATTTAAACGGAGTCTGTATGACACGTTTAAGGAGATGGATCTATTGGGCTTGGAGAAAGCCTATTTAGAATAACCATTATGTGGGAGTTGATTGATTTAATCAACCTAAGGCTAAGGTTCATTGACCTAACTATATGAATAGGAAACCTAGGTCTCCTCTCCTATTACGTTGAATCCCTTTTCTCCTCCATCATCTCTATCGTGATGCCATAGCCAACACCACCACCCGATTTCGTCGGCACCATCGAACTATCACTACCTCTTCATTGCCAAACCTGATCCCCTCTCATTGAGCCACCTTCTCACTAGGGCACCCCTGCGTACGACAGTCATCGGATCAACCCAGGACCCGATGATGATTAGGCAATCCCTATGCAGGACGGATGACAAGATGCCTCTATGTGACTCTCTTCTTGTGTCGGCAATGAGTAGCATCTCCGCCACTGCCATGCACCTTTGCTAGCAGTCTAGGACACAAGTGCCCACTGCACTCCCTCACACCCCGAGCTTTTTCCGTCAAGCCCTTTCTGCTAAACCTTCTTCATTGATCATTAGACTACCCTATTGCTATACCTGAGGTAATCACTTAATCCTAGCAGCAAATTTAGGGGTTAGATGCTGGATTGCTAACCTTGGGGCATCATATTTGTTGGACAGCAATCGGCTCTCAGTCTTGAGGGCATTTGGTCTGTTGGACAGTAGCTTCATAATCCTCCAGTTGCAACTTCTGATAGCTATTCCTCTGACAGTGGACCAACAAGGAAGTATCTGAGATTTGGGTGATTTGTTGGAATTGATTCAAGTTTATTTATCCTAATTTGATTATGGAATGGTTAGGTATATCAAATATGATGTAATTGTGATTGTTTATGGGGTAATGGATTCCTGATGGTTATTTTTGGTAATTTAGTTGATGTAGATGGTTACATGATCATTAATAGGATTGTAGGATTGGTATTATGATTTATTATGATAGATTGATCATTAAATTGATGTTGTGATTTAATTGCGTGGATTTTCATATATGGATCAGTTGATGAAAGGGTGATTAATAGTTGAGTTTAATAAGTTCATGATCCTTATCAAGGATCATAGGATTGATTATAAGATGTGGAGTGTTTTGAAAGATGGATTTGTTATCCAATTGATTCAATTAGGGTTCATGATGGATTAAATCTGATTTAATTAAGGAAATTAGGATTAGTAGAAGTTAATCATTAATCAGGGTTAATCAATGATCGTATTGCGATTGGGGTTACCCTAAATAGGTTGGGGATTTGATTTAGCTATATAATTCATATGTAATTAGCTAAATCTATATTTTATGTAATTGCAGGACTTTGATTCGAGACGAGTGTCTCGACGTGGAATTGGTTTATCATGAACGACAGATTAAGGCGGGTACTTCTTGCTTTGTCTCTTTAGTACTTTGACCTTAGTGCATGAGCTATATATTCAGATAGTTACTGTATTTACCTTGAATTCACTTGTATTTTTCCTGTGCTTGATACTTATCCACTCGATCTTTGAGATACTAATTTCTTTATCTAGACAGTCTCTCGTTTCCATCTATGATAATTAGTAGATACTAGATACCATGCTTACTAGTTTTGATTGTTGTTTATTCACATACCTTATTGGGCATGTTGCCTTACTACAGCATACCTAATTCCTGTTTATATATATATGATGATTGTTGTATCTTGTGCATCATATTATTGTAGGACCGTTAGAGTCGATAGAGGGGGGGGGTGAATATCGATTCGAAAACTTAGAGTATAAACGCAGCGGAAAAGTAAAATAGACACAAATGTTTTTTACTTCGTTCGGAGCCTATGATGACTCCTACTCGAAGGCCCGTGGTCCTTGACCACTTTCGTTGGGCAATCACTAAAAATTCGAATATAGTTACAAAATTGAACACAGGAACTGCTAGTGAAAATAAAGCAATACCGACAAGGAAATTAAAAAATCGAAGGAGCACTTTGTCGGAGCTTTGTTGGCGTCGCACTGAACGTCGAGCAGCAAGACCAGCAGTAGAAGAGTTCTCAGATTGATTGATTATGAAGCTCCTGCCTGGGGCTTCTTTTATATGCTGTTCCGGGCGCCTGGATTCCTTCCGGGCGCTTGGATTCCTTCCGAGCGCCTGGAATGTGACGTAGCTGCTCAAACCGAGATGCTCCACGTGGTGACGACTTGGTTTGGATATAATTTGCCTTCCGGGCGCTCGGATCCCCTCCGGGCGCCCGGACCACCTTGTTCCAGAAAACTCCTTTTTCCTGCAAAACAAAGTTAGTCCGAGGCAATATATATCCTGCAACACAGATTGTTAGCACATTTTTTCATAGTAAGAATTAGCACAAATAGTATGACTTAGATTCCGTCTTTCCGAGACTGGAATCTAGACACGATCTCGACTTAGACATCCGAAATGGATCTAAGCCGGATCGACGCCTAATGTTCCCTTCCCGAGAACGCGTCCTTGCAGTCACTCACCTCCAGTGACTTACCTCACTTACTTGCCAGACGTCCGGTCAGCCCGTCGACCCATCTGGACTTCTCGCCAAGCGTCCGGTCAGCCCGTCAACCCGCTTGGACTTCTCACCAAGCGCCCGGTCAGCCCGTCGACCCGCTTGGACTTCTCGCCAGCTATCCGGTCAGCCCGTCGACCTAGCTGGACTTCGTACCAGACATCCGGTCAGCCCGTCGACCTGTCTGGACTTCTCCTGCACACTTGATCAAAGTGTCAGACAACAACAAAACTAACTTAACCTATTTTTCATTCATCAAAACCTGGGTTAGACCGTTAGTGCTACCCGCACCAACAATCTCCCCCATTTTGATGGAATGTCAACTTGGTTAAGTTAGTGAAAGAACGCAAAAACCAGGTACATTGGTTTTAAAGTTAGTTTCAGTGTTTTCAATTTGGTATATCTAACTTAACCACCTAACTCTCCCCCTTTGGCATTCATCAAAAAACAAGGGTAAACAATCATAGTGTAGAGTTACTGTAAAAAAGAATAATCACAGCTAATCTTGAAAAAAATCTGAGTTTGGTTTAAGAAAATAAAATCCAAGGAAAAAATCAAGTTGACTTGGGAGAGACAAGTTGAATTTTGAAAAGTATAAATTTAAAGTTTTAACTTTTCAAGCGTGAATTTTTTTTTTTAAATTAGGTTTTTCAACTTTTCAAAAAGGTAAATTTTCTTTTCAGGTTTGAGTAACATTTACTTTCAAAAGGTAAATTTTTAACTTCAATCTTTCAAAACAAAGCAAAAGTTAAACGCGTAAAATTAAATTTGCCAAAATAATTTTTAAGGCTAATTTGATAAAGGCTAAATTTGGAAATAGTCAACTTTTTAAATCAGGTTTGAAAATTAGGTGGGATTAAACTTTCACGTTTTTCAAATACTTAGTTAAATTTAACTTTTTTGTAAATTAATGTTCAAACATAAGTTAGTTTTTAAAAAGTATTTGTCAAACACATAAAATTTTGATTAATTTCTCCCCCTGAACTTGACACTTAAAATTAAACAGCTGTCTAACCAATTAGGTACTAACTATGCAACGACCCAATTTTCCCTATTTCAAGTTTTAAAAGTTCATAAAAATATTTGGAAATACTTTTAAAATATTCTAAAGATTTTTAGGAATTTTTAGAGTATTTTTACGTAATTTTTGGAGGTCGTTTAGTAGGGTTACAAAAGAAAGAAGTTTTAAAAAAAAACGTTGAAGGTGAGATTCGAACCCACGACCTCGGGTCGGATGGACCCAAGCAAAACCGGCCCAACCAGCTGAGCTACATGGTTTTATTAACCTTATATGGTGAGAATTAAGTTTATAGCATAGTTAATGATTAGAGAATAAATTGGGAAAAAGTACGCGGCTGAGGGATTGAAGCCGAGACCCTTGCTTCGGTTAAAAGCCGATTTACCAGTTGTGCCAGCGAGTTTTGTTAATTAAGGAAAGAATGGATTATATTTAAGGTATAGTAATTAATAAAAATCTTAGTTATAAGAAGAGCTTTAAGTTTTTCCCGAACCCTAAAATTTTCTCACCCGAACCTCTCCTCCTCTCTCGCGAACGGCGGCGGCGACTTCGCTGTTCGGGCGAAAAGGGCGACGGAGCTAGGCTTTTTCCGGCCAGTCTTCACCCGTGTGCGACCACCATCGTCGAGGAGAGCTTGTGAGCATGAAGAAGAGCCGAAATCCAAGCTATCCGAAACCCTAGCAGCATTAGAAGCTCCTCCTTTTCGGTTGTAAGTCCAAGAACAGCGAGGTGAGTTGCTACTCACCTGCAGTAGGAGTTGTTCCGCGATTTTTGCCTTCTTCTTTTCCTTGCCGAGCATGAACAGATTCTTTAATATTTCGGAATATGTTGTACAAGATGATTCTTAGGGCTTTAGTATCCTTCTTTGTTTTCGGAATAAGCTATACAGAATCTGCTAGTAGTTTCGAGTTTTATTTGCTCCTTTATGTTCTGTTGTAGTATGTTTAAAGAGGCTTTGCTTGTTCTAGGAGATCCTTGGATCTGTTAGTTTGTTAGTGGGCAAGATCAGCCCTTGCTGTTCAGTTTTGAACCTAAGTGTAGCACTTAGAATTATGATACTGCTGTGAGAGAAATCTTTACTTAAAAGCCTTCGGATTAGATTCAAGACAACACTAGGCATTCATTTGGCTTGCTGTTTTAGTTCTTTGAGTTATGTTTTGTGCTTGAATTTCCTTGCCATTGAAGAGCCTGATTAATTACATCTTCAAGCATGTCTCCTTATGTTCTTTATTAATGAACAGATTCAGTTCTTGGCATTTCAAGAGCATGAACAGCCGTAAGTTCCAGCATGCAACCAATAGCATTTTCTTTACGTTTGTGTCATTTAGCAAGATCAAATTAGTTTTCTTTTTGCTCTATTTTGTAGAATGATTAGTAAGATTAGATTAGCTTTCTCTGCTCTTATCACAGCATGTTTTAAAAGTTTTCTATGCCGTTTAGATTTTTCCCTTGCTGTTAGTAAAGCATGAGCAATTATCCATTTGCTAATAATTAAGCATGATCAGTTTACCATTTTGCTAATATTCGAGCATGAGCAGATTTCTTTTCCTTTGCTAATAGATGTGCATGAGCAGATTTGTTGAGTATAGTATGTAGACTTTTAATAAGCAGATTTTTATAAGTATAGCATGCAGATTTTTATAAGTATAGTATGCAGATTTTTAATAAGCAGATTTTCATAAGCATTGCTTGCAGATTTTGATAAGTATTGCATGCAGACCTTCAATTTTAGGATAGATTTTTATTAAGCTTAATATGCAGAATTTTATTAGCATAGTAGGCAGTTTTTTTGGTTTAAGCATTTCAAAGATAGAATTTGCTTAAACATTTCAGTTTCTCTTTAAAGAAGTATTCTGTTAGAAGTATTAACAGGTATAAGAAAGATAAAGAAAAGAAAGAAAAAGGCCAAGGCCTTAGGTAGATCCCAAAGTCAAGACTTTAGGGATTTTTGGCACACAAGGTGCTTATTAAAATGCCAAGGCATTTAAAGAAGAAGTAATTAAGATAATAAGTATTTTACTTTTAAAGGGCATGTACCGGACACAAGGTCCAAGGGATGGGCTCCAAGATGCCCCTAGGCACAAGGCCTAGAAGTATCTTAGTAGTTTCGAGATTAGCTACCTCGATTCTTACTAAGAATGCACGTAAAGTGGTACAATGCCGGGCCCAAGAGAAGTTGATTATTATTTTAAAGTATTAAAGTATAAGTTTTGAAACAAATGAAACAAGCTTCAAATATGTTTAGAATTAGAAAGTTTAGTTTCTTGTTATTTTAAGCATGCAGTAGTAGTTTTATTTGTTTCTTGCTATTAGATTATTCAGCATGTTTAGCTTTATTTGCTCTCAGCATGCAGTTATAGTTTTATTGGTTTATGAGCATGATCAGCTATACATGTTTAGTATTTTAGTTAGTATGATTCCTTTATTGGATTTTGAGCATGATTAGCTATACATGTTTAGTATTTCGGTTAGTATGATTCCTTTATTGGATTATGAGCATGATTAGCTATACATGTTAGTATTTCAGTTAATATGATTCCTTCATTGGATTATGAGCATGATTAGATATACATGTTTAGTATTTCAGATAGTATGATTCCTTTGCTATTTATGAGCATGAGTAGCTTTACATGTTAGCATTCAGTTTTAGCATGTTTTTATTTATATACATGCATATCGAGTTTTTGTGAGTAGATAGCGCTCACTAAGCTTTATGCTTATAGACTGCACTTCCTCCTACTGCAGATAAAGGAAAGGAAAAGATTTAGCAAGGAAGGCGACAAGGTGGTGGTGATGAAGGTGTGTGATGGCTGGACTATGGGGAGATCAAGAGTTTGCTAAGGAATTGTTAAGAATTTTCTGTTTAGAGTTCTTTAGTTTTCTTTAAATGCTATTATGAGTCAAGATTGTAATTAAGTTTATTCCACATTTGTAGTTGGGTTCTATTGATGGAGTGATATTGTTGTTTGCTATTATTAGGGTAGTTTCCTTCCTTTATTTGTGATATTATACTGTGTGGTTGTGAAGATATATGTTCCAGCCGCCTGTGGCTGAGTATAGTTTGTTTGTATTGATGATTTAGTCATCAGTACAGGGGAGACTCTGTCAAAAATTTTCGGTTGAGATTCCTCATGGTTTTTAATTATACCGATTAAGTAGAGTTAGTAGTTAAGTAACGGTCACTCTTAGAGAATAGTAGTAGTAAGAAGGGTGGTCGTTACAAACTAACTATCAGAAGATAGTAGCTTTCACTTGGTTAGTCAGATTAAGTTGATTATAAGCAGTCAGTGTTTGACTTGACTGATGAACTTAATCTGATTAATGTCTGAGTTGTATTTAACGTCCAGACTTATGCTGATGCACTGAAATAAGCATCTTAAGTCCAGACAGTTGGCCTATGCATCTCACCCCTTTCTATGTTTGTCAAACACAAGCAAGGTAAACCTAAGGTGTTGGTGAGATGCTCAAAAACTAGTCCTATGGGTACATACTTTCTAGGGATTCAAAACTAGTCTAAGGCCAAAACTGTTTTTGAAAATCTAAAAATGGAAAGTTTTGAAAACACACAGTTTTAACTTATAAGTTGAAAAAACATTATTTAAAAATAGTTTTTTTTTAAAAAATCCTAGTCTATTAAGCACATCCCTAATTTTCGCCGTAAGTTGCTAAATTCACTTTCAGGGAGTGGTTTTGTAAAAGTGTCAGCTAAATTTGATTTGGACTCAATGTACTTGAGTTCAATATCACCTTTAGTAACATGATCCCTGATGAAGTGGTGCCTAATTTCAATATGTTTGGTTCTTGAATGATGCACAGGATTCTTGGTTAAGTTAATTGAACTTATATTGTCAATTAATACTTTTACATTTGTGATATTTAAGTTGAATCTTTTTGAGTATGCATCATCCATAATAATTGTGCAACACATTCGCCTATAGCTATGTATTCTGAGTCACTTGTGGATAGAGTAACACAATGTTGCTTTCTACTAAACCAGCTAACAAGTGATGAACCTAATAATTGGCATCCACCACTTGTGCTTTTGCGGTCTAATTTGCATCCAGCATAATCTGAGTCAGAATACCCTATTAGTTCAAAATTATTTATCCTAGGATACCAGATTCCTACATTTATTGTTCCTTTAAGATACCTAAAAATTCTTTTAACTTGTGTCAAATGGGATTCCTTAGCACAAGTTTGGTATCTGGCACACATACTAACTGCAAATAAAATATCAGGTCGGCTTGCAGTTAAGTACAGTAAAGGCTACCTATTGCACTTCTATAATGTTTTAACTCAATTGGTTTTCCATTTGGGTCACTGTCTAAGATTGTGTTTACTGCCATAGGTGTTTTTATTTCTTTTGTATTTTCCATTCCGAATTTTTTAAGTAATTCTTTGGTGTATTTATGTTGATAAATATAATTTCCTTCATTTGTTTGTTTGATTTGTAATCCTAAGAAATAGGTTAATTTTCCCACTAAGCTCATTTCAAATTCTTTTTCCATTAGATTAATAAATTCTTCTAAAAATTCTGAATTTGTTGAGCCGAATATTATATCATCTACGTATATTTGTGTAATAAATATGTCTGTATTTAATGATTTAACAAACAAGGTTGGGTCAATTTGACCTTGTTTGAATCCTTTAGATGTTAAGTAAGATGTTAGCCTCTCATACCATGCCCTGGGTGCTTGTTTAAGTCCATATAGTGCTTTCTTTAATTTAAAAACATAATCAGGGTGTTCTAGACTTTCAAACTCAGGAGGCTGACCTACATAAACTTCTTCTTTAATTAGTCCATTAAGAAAGGCAGACTTAACATCCATTTGGTATAGCTTGAATCCCTTATGGGCTGCATAACTTAGTAACATTCTAATGGATTCTAATCTGGCTACTGGGGCATATGTTTCATCATAGTCAAGTCCTTCAACTTGACTAAATCCTTTGGCAACCAGCCTAGCCTTATTTTATTAGTTAGAGCCCTAGAGCCAATTATTTGATGATTGTATGGACTCATGTATATCATATTCTTATATATATATATTAAGTCATTTGGTTTTTGGTTATTATGCTTATTTGTATTAGTGCCAGATAAAATAAGTATAGTAGCGTCCTTGAGTAGAAGGTTCATACCTATATCAATCGATTAGTTGAATCGATAGTGAGATGATATAGGGAACACTACTCTAATTTATTCCTAGTCGAGTATTAACATTCAGGGACAATGTTAATACAATAAGACTAGCATGTAGGTCAGCTCGATGACTTGATCTCACAAGTCATGGATATAGAGATATCAAGCTGACACATGGGTATGCATTAGAGAATGTATACTGAATGACCCGCCATGAGAAAGTATCATGGATCGTTATATGAGTGTCATATACTTTCTCATGTGGCTATTAGTATGACTATTAGTCCTTAGACCTGAAGTCACCATGGATCCCTACATAAGGAGTTATGTACTTTGGTTTCGTCAAACGTCACCCGTAACAGGGTGGACTATAAAGGCGATTACTGGGTATGTAACAAATTATGCAGAGGGATGTGAGTGATGTAGATGGGATCTATCCCTCCCATATGATGGGAGCGACATCAATATTCTTGATAGAGTTAGACCACGAAGTGCATGGCCATGCCCAAATGAGTCAACATTAGATGTTGAGCTCATTTGATCGAGTGAGTCTACTTGGAGTTCAATATTTAGATTGATTAGAGGATGACACGGTCTATGCCTCATATTGATCAATCTAGATGTCTAGGATAGAAGGACAATGTCACATATTGTGAGGAGTCACAATTAGTAGTCACAAGGTGATGTTGGATTTCGACATTTCTTGTAACTTGGGTAGCAATGATGTATTGCTAGATGCCGCTCATTGCTTATGTTTCTAAAGGAGTTTAGAAACATTGCCAACGTTACAAGAACCTATTGGGTCACACACAAAGAACAAGTGGATGGAGATTAGGTTCATATGATGAACCAATTGGATTAGATTCATATGATGCACCAAAGATTGGATTTAAATTAGACTTATTGAGTTAGACTCAATTAGATTCAATTGTTGAATGAGTCTAATTTAAATTTGATTCATTGAGTCAATTTATATTAATGAATTGAGATTCATTAAATTGAAATTGACTTGAATCAAAGGTTGGATTTGACTCAACAAGGAAGAATTGGTCAATTTTGACTTGACCAAATGGAATTTGAAACATCAAGTTTGACTTGATGTATTGCCACATCATAAGGATGACTCATCCTTGCCACATCACCTCCACCTCATGAGGTATGCCACCTCATGGGGGTTACACTCTTCCCTTGGGTTTTAATGTGGCCGGCCACATTAATGAAGGGAGTTACATTGTGTGGCCGGCCACACTAATGTTGTGAGGTGTTTTGATTTTGTGTATTGATGTGTGCATTTATTCTATCTTCTTCTTCCTTGCTTCTCCCCTCTCTTGTGTGGTTGTTGCCGTGACTTCCATGGTGAGGAGAAGATGGTTGAGTGAATCCAAGAGCAAAGGAAGAGTGAAGGTCACAAAGGAAGGATACTACTAGTGAGTGTATAAGATTTCTTTTATACCTTCTTCTTTTTCTTCCTTTCCAATCCCATTCGAGAGCTCTAGAAAGTGCTAGCACACTTGGGGCTCTCTTCTCTATCCTTTGAGTGTGGGAGACACTCCTTGTTCGTGTGGATATCACTAGAGAAGTATCTACCTTGATACTTTTGAGATCCGACAAGTACCTTGGACGAGCGGGATATTGCAAGGGCACGCATCAAAGGTAAAATGGTTTTTCCTTTGTAGATCTACTGTAGATCGTAATATAAAACTCGTATTTGTGTTTTCAAAATTTTTCCTTGCACGGATCTACGGCTTTGGGTGATTCGGGGTTTCCGCGACGCGAAAAGCGGTTTTCGTGGCCCGAAAAACCCAACAGTGGTATCAGAGCCACGTGCAAGGCGAATACGAGTTTGTTTTTTGGTTTTATGAAAACTAAAGTTTCTGTAATTTTCTGTAAAATTATGATTTTATAGTATTTATGGGTAATTTTTCCGTAGAAGCGAAGCACAAGTGTCTCTGCACTTGTAGGCTTCGGCTACCAGAAAGATTTTTCCAAAACGGCTTTGTTTTGCCCCAAATCCTTTTGGGACAGCGGGCTTGGGTGCCATTAGATCGTAAAGGAGCAACTCACGATAGTTAGATCGTGGGTAGGGGTACTTCCCCTAACCCCGCAAGGGGATTTGCTCCGCAATTGCACCCGAAATCGCTAAAAACGAACCCGCCGGGAAGATTTTTCCAAAGCGGCAATGTCTCGGCCCAAATCGTTTTGGGACAGCGGGTTTAGGTGCTGTAGGATCGCAAAGGAACCCTTGCGATGGTTAGATCACGGGTAGGGGCGCTGCCCCTGGGCCCCGCAAGGGGATCCGTTCCGCGATTGCGCCCGAAACCGCTAAACGGGACCGCCGGAAAATTTTACTCGTAAAAATTGTAAAAATTAATTTTAAAATTATAGAAAAATTATGAAAATATATAATTTTGAATTATATATTAATTTTGTGATAGTCATGGCCCAAAACCCAATATGATTGGTTGTGTTGTAATTCATAATACGGCCTGCGTGCCGTTACGTGTTTGCGAGTGTTGTATTATATTCGCGACCTGCGCGTCGTGCCTTCTCTTATATTCTTGTTGTAAATTAGATTTAGACTCAAATGTAACTCGAGTTTCAAATTGTAATGTACAAATTGGAGCGGTGGAGGGTCCACACGAGACGGAGTTCCGAGGTGGGCACGAGCAACACAAGGTGGTCAAAGGGAGGAGCTTGGAGAAGCTATTGACCCTAGGTTGACCAATCGATCTTCTCATTGGCTTGAGAAGATCGTAGTAGGGCCATGACTAAATCACAAATAGATTAATTAATTGCTTGTGTATGTGATGCATATTTAAAAGGTAGTTAATTAATTAGTGCCTTACGATTAGATTAGATCTAAGTCGTGCACAAGATGCATCCCTTTCGATTAGATTAGATCTCAATCGACTCAACTCTAATGCCTAACCGTGCCGTGATACCTATCACTACCTCGATCACATGTATTGTTGAATCTGCCAAAGCAGAGCAATACATATTATCTTGGTAGGGTACGGAGGGACAATCTTGGTCCTGCCTATCAACGCATGGGTGAATACAAACTCAATTAGATTGAGTATTCCTAGTTACTCGGTTGGATCGAGTCAACTATAGGCATTCTTCCAATAGTTGGAAAGGTAGGACAAAATCACGTTTATATTAACTCTCGGGCGTATTAGCCAAAGCTAACTCGAGTTTTAATATAAATACGGATATTGATTCTATAAACAAGAGTTGCATAGAGATGTAATTGGTAATCGTTACCTACCGATCATACTAAGCCTTGGGCGTATTAGCCAAAGCTAACTCAAGAGTTAGTATGATGTGGATCTTGTCCCACAAGAATTATAGAATTCAGTGGGAGAATCATTTAATTAAAGGCCTAATTAAATGATTTTAAAGAATATGATACTTATTTCTGCATTTATTTCTATTGTAGAATTTCCATGACGTCGAATACGAACATTTTCTCCCTGCGATCTGTCCTTAAGAAGGACAAGCTCAACGGAGCAAATTTCCTGGACTGGTACAGGAACCTGAGAATAGTTCTCACTCAGGAACGTAAACTGTACGTTCTGGAGCAGCCCGTTCCGGAGGCTCCTCCTGCCAATGCCCCGCGACCTAACAAAGATGCTTACAAGAAACATCAAGATGACGCATTAGATGTGTCATGTCTAATGCTCGCGACCATGAACTCTGAGCTTCAGAAGCAACATGAGTTGATGGGTGCTTACGATATGGTTGCACATCTTTGTCAACTATATCAAGGAAAAGCAGGGCACTGGAGGAGGAACTTCACGGGATACCTGGAAGATCTTAACAAGAAGAGAAATAAGATTTCTACTTCAGGTATAAATGTTATAGAAGTCAACCTCTCTATTTCTTCATCGTGGGTATTAGATACCGGATGTGCTTCGCACATTTGTACTGATGTGCAGGCGCTGAGAAATAGCAGAGCATTGGCAAAGGGCGAGGTGGACCTACGAGTAGGCAATAGAGCACGGGTTGCTGCTGTTGCTGTAGGAACTTATCAGCTATCTCTGCCCTCTGGGCTTGTACTAGATTTAGATGATTGTTGTTATATGCCTGCTCTTACTAAGAACATAGTTTCAGTTTCTTGTTTAGACAAGAAAGGATACTCTTTTATAATAAAAGATAAATGTTGTTCTATTTATTTGAAAGATATGTTCTATTGTAGTGCACCACTAATAAACGGACTCTATATTCTAGACCTTGAGAGCCCTATCTATAACATTAGTACCAAGAGGTTCAAGTCAAATGACATGAACCAAACATACCTCTGGCACTGCCGCTTAGGTCATATAAATGACAAGCGCTTATCCCAGCTCCATAAGGATGGTTTGCTGGACTCATTTGATTTAGAATCATATGAGATATACGAGTCATGCCTACGAGGCAAGATGACCAAGACCCCCTTTAGTGGGCATAGCGAGAGAGCAACTGATTTGTTAGGACTCATACATAGTGATGTATGTGGCCCTTTCAATGTTGCTGCTAGAGGCGGTTATAGATACTTCATCACATTTACTGATGACTTCAGTAGATATGGTTATGTGTACTTGATGACACATAAATCTGAATCCTTTGAAAAGTTCAAAGAATTCAAAAATGAAGTACAGAACCAGCTTGGCAAGAGTATTAAGGTACTTCGATCAGATCGAGGTGGAGAATACTTAAGCCATGAGTTTCGTGACTACTTAGCTGAGTGTGGGATTTTATCTCAACTCACTCCTCCTGGAATACCACAGTGGAATGGTGTATCCGAAAGGAGGAATCGTACCTTATTAGATATGGTACGATCTATGATGAGTCACACAGATCTTCCGACATATCTATGGGGATATGCTCTAGACATGGAACGGCAGCTTTCATTCTCAACCGAGTTCCATCCAAGGCCGTGATAAAGACACCATATAGGATATGGACTGGGAGAGATGCCCAGGTGTCTTTCATGAGGATTTGGGGTTGTGAGGCTTACGTACGACGTCAAGTCTCAGACAAATTAGGACCCAAATCCGACAAGTGCTATTTCATCGGATATCCCAAGGAAACTAAGGGATATTACTTCTACATTCCCAGTCAGCACAAGGTAGTTGTGGAAAAGACTGGGGTCTTTCTAGAAAGGGACTTTGTTTCTAGAAAGACTAGTGGGAGCGCGTTCGATCTTGAAGAAGTTCAAGATGCGAACAATAGCACTGATGCCTTGATGGAAGTTGAACTGGAACCACAAAGTGTTGTGGATGATGTTGTTCCACAAAGAGTTGAGGAACAACAACCAGTTCAAGTAGACATACCTCTTCGCAGGTCTGATAGGGTACGTCGTCAGCCTGAGAGATACTCATTTCTCTTGTCTGACCATGATGACATTATGCTCATAGAGGATGAGCCTACCACCTATCAGGAAGCTGTGATGAGACCAGATTCCGAGAAATGGCTAGAAGCCATGAGATCCGAAATGGATTCCATGTACACCAACCAAGTATGGACTTTGGTTGATCCACCTGAAGGGGTAAAACCCATTGGGTGTAAGTGGGTCTTTAAGAGAAAGACTGACATGGATGGACTTATCTATAAGGGTCGCTTGGTAGCTAAAGGTTTCAAGCAAATTCATGGTATTTACTATGATGAAACCTTTTCTCCAGTAGCGATGTTTAAGTCTATTCGGATCATGCTTGCTATTGCAGCCTACCATGACTATGAGATATGGCAGATGGATGTCAAAACTGCGTTTCTAAATGGAAACATACTCGAGGATGTGTACATGACACAACCTGAGGGTTTTGTAGATCCACAGCATACTAGCAGAGTATGCAAGTTGCATAGGTCCATTTATGGACTAAAGCAAGCTTCTCGGAGCTGGAATCTTCGATTCGATGATGCAATCAAATAGTTTGGTTTCATCAAGAACGAAGATGAACCTTGTGTCTACAAGAAGGTTGTAGGAGACATAGTTGTCTTCCTCATATTATATGTGGATGACATACTACACATTGGGAAGGACATCCCTATGCTTCAGTCTGTCAAGACTTGGCTAGGGAGTTGCTTCTCAATGAAGGACTTAGGTGAGGCATCCCGCATTCTAGGGATACAGATCTATAGAGATAGATCTAAGAGATTGCTTGGCCTAAGTCAGAGTACATACATTGACAAGGTACTCCTTCGGTTTTCCATGCAGAATTCCAAGAAGGGATTTCTGCCGATGTCACATGGCGTGAGTCTTTCGAAGACTCAAGGTCCTTCTTCTAGAGAGGAGAGAGACCGCATGGATCAGATCCCTTATGCCTCAGCCATAGGATCGATCATGTATGCTATGCTATGTACTCGACCTGATGTCTCGTATGCTTTGAGCATGACGAGTAGATACCAGTCAGATCCAGGTGAAAGTCACTGGATAGCGGTCAAGAATATTCTTAAGTACTTAAGAAGGACTAAAGAATATTTCTTGATATATGGAGGCAATGATGAGCTAGCTGTAAAGGGTTACAGTGATGCTAGCTTCCAGACCGATCAGGATGACTATAGATCACAGTCGGGGTTCGTATTTTGCATAAATGGTGGTGCTGTCAGCTGGAAGAGTTCGAAGCAGGATACAGTAGCTGATTCTACAACAGAAGCCGAGTACATTACTGCATCAGAAGCAGCAAAGGAGGCAGTTTGGATCCACAAGTTCATCACTGAACTTGGGGTGGTTCCTAGCATCGCTGACCCAGTTGAGCTCTATTGTGATAGCACAGGCAAAGGAACCTCGCTCACACCAGCGGACCAAGCACATACTACGGCGCTTCCATCTCATTCGAGAGATTATCGATAGAGGAGATGTGAAGATTTGCAGAGTACCTACAGAGGCTAACATCGCAGATCCCTTGACCAAGGCTTTGCACAGAGGAAGCATGATGGTCACACTAGGTCTTTAGGCCTTAGAGCTTATACTGATTGGCACTAGTGCTAGTGGGAGATTGTTAGTTAGAGCCCTATAGCCAATTATTTGATGATTGTATGGACTCATGTATATCATATTCTTATATATATATATATATATATTAAGGCATTTGGTTTTTAGTTATTATGCTTATTTGTATTAGTGCCAGATAAAATAAGTATAGTAGCGTCCTTGAGTAGAAGGTTCATACCTATATCAATCGATTAGTTGAATCAATAGTGAGATGATATAGGGAACACTACTCTAATTTATTCCTAGTCGAGTATTAACATTCAGGGACAATGTTAATACAATAAGACTAGCATGTAGGTCAGCTCGATGACTTGATCTCACAAGTCATGGATATAGAGATATCAAGCTGACACATGGGTATGCATTAGAGAATGTATACTGAATGACCCGCCATGAGAAAGTATCATGGATCGTTATATGAGTGTCATATACTTTCTCATGTGGCTATTAGTATGACTATTAGTCCTTAGACCTGAAGTCACCATGGATCCCTACATAAGGAGTTATGTACTTTGGTTTCGTCAAACGTCACCCTTAACAGGGTGGACTATAAAGGCGATTACTGGGTATGTAACAAATTATGCAGAGGGATGTGAGTGATGTAGATGGGATCTATCCCTCCCATATGACGGGAGCGACAACAATATTCTTGATAGAGTTAGACCACGAAGTGCACGGCCATGCCCAAATGAGTCAACATTAGATGTTGAGCTCATTTGATCGAGTGAGTCTACTTGGAGTTCAAGATTTAGATTGATTAGAGGATGACACGGTCTATGCCTCATATTGATCAATCTAGATGTCTAGGATAGAAGGACAATGTCACATATTGTGAGGAGTCACAATTAGTAGTCACAAGGTGATGTTGGATCTCGACATTTCTTGTAACTTGGGTAGCAATGATGTATTGCTAGATGCCGCTCATTGCTTATGTTTCTAAAGGAGTTTAGAAACATTGCCAACGTTACAAGAACCTATTGGGTCACACACAAAGAACAAGTGGATGGAGATTAGGTTCATATGATGAACCAATTGGATTAGGTTCATATGATGCACCAAAGATTGGATTCAAATTAGACTTATTGAGTTAGACTCAATTAGATTCAATTGTTGAATGAGTCTAATTTAAATTTGATTCATTGAGTCAATTTATATTAATGAATTGAGATTCATTAAATTGAAATTGAGTTGAATCAAAGGTTGGATTTGACTCAACAAGGAAGAAATTGGTCAATTTTGACTTGACCAAATAGAATTTGAAACATCAAGTTTGACTTGATGTATTGCCACATCATAAGGATGACTCATCCTTGCCACATCACCTCCACCTCATGAGGTATGCCACCTCATGGGGGTTACACTCTTCCCTTGCGTTTTAATGTGGCCGGCCACATTAATGAAGGGAGTTACATTGTGTGGCCGACCACACTAATGTTGTGAGGTGTTTTGATTTTGTGTATTGATGTGTGCATTTATTCTATCTTCTTCTTCCTTGCTTCTCCCCTCTCTTGTGTGGTTGTTGCCGTGACTTCCATGGTGAGGAGAAGATGGTTGAGTGAATCCAAGAGCAAAGGAAGAGTGAAGGTCACAAAGGAAGGATACTACTAGTGAGTGTATAAGATTTCTTTTATACCTTCTTCTTTTTCTTCCTTTCCAATCCCATTCGAGATCTCTAGAAAGTGCTAGTACACTTGGGACTCTCTTCTCCATCCTTTGAGTGTGGGAGACACTCCTTGTTCGTGTGGATATCACTAGAGAAGTATCTACCTTGATACTTTGGAGATCCGACAAGTACCTTGGACGAGCGGGATATTGCAAGGGCACGCATCAAAGGTAAAATGGTTTTTCCTTTGTAGATCTACTGTAGATCGTAATATAAAACTCGTATTTGTGTTTTCGAAATTTTTCCTTGCACGGATCTACGGCTTTGGGTGATTCGGGGTTTCCGCGACGCGAAAAGCGGTTTTCGTGGCCCGAAAAACCCAACATATTTCTAGTAATTTCCCCAGTTTCACTTAGTTTGTTTCTGAATACCCATTTTGTTTCTATTATTTTCTTATTCTTAGGTGGTGGGACTAGGTCCCAAACCTCATTACGCTCAAATTGGGCTAGTTCTTCTTGCATAGCTATAATCCAATCTGGGTCTAGTAGGGATTCGTCCACAGTTTTGGGTTCAATTTTTGAAATTAATGAAATTTGACTTAGGTTTCTAAAAGATGATCTGGTTTGAACTCTTAAGTCTGGGTCACCGATTATTTGATCAGTTGGATGATTTGGGTTAACCCTTATTGTTCTAGGAGGTTGACTCTCTTGATGTTGTTCCTCTTCTTCGTGACTTAGAGTTTGATTGGTTTCTGGAACAAACTCAGGTGTTTGTGTAGGTTCTATGTCTTGTTTAGTTTCTTCAAATTTTACATTAGTAGTTTCTTCAATTTTTAAGGTAACCTTATTGTAAATTCTGTAGCCTCTACTATTTAGGGAATATCCTACAAAAATTCCATTTTCAATTTTAGAGGTGAATTTTCCTAAGTGTTCTCTTGTATTTAAGATAAAAACTGGGCACCCAAATACTTTAAAATATTTTATATTTGGTTGTTTATTATAAAACATTTCAAAGAACGTTTTGTTATGAGTTTTATTTATTGTTGTTCTGTTCTGTACATAGCAGGCTGTACTAACGGCTTCTGCCCAAAAGTATTTAGGTAGGTTATACTCATTTAACATTGTTCTAGAAGCTTCAAGTAAGGTTCTATTTTTTCTTTCTACAATTCCATTTTGTTGGGGGGTTTTAGGGCATGAGAACTCATGATGGTAACCGTTTTCTAGACAAAAACTGTTAAAGTTGTGATTTTTAAATTCTCCCCCGTTGTCACTCCTAATTCTTTTAATTTTAATATCTTTTTCGTTTTCAATCTGTTTGCAAAAATTTGTAAAAATTTCAAAAGTTTCATCTTTATGTTTTAAGAATTTTACCCAAGTAATCCTAGAATAATCGTCTATAATTACTAAACAATATAAGTTTCCATTTATACATTTGACTCCATGGGAGTTAAAAAGGTCTAAATGTAGAAGTTCTAATATTGAGTTAGTTTGTGGTTGATTTGTTTGTTTGTGGGTTGATTTAGTTTGTTTGCCTTGTTGACAAGCATTACATATGGTTGAATCTAAGTTAGGTAATTTTGGTAAGCCTTTTACAAGTCCATTTAGTTTACTTATATTTCTAAAGTTGGTGTGAGACATCCTCCTATGCCATAACCAAGTTTCTTCTTTTTGTGTTAAATAACACTTAATGGAGAAAGTGGTTAAGTTGATGGCGTAAATGTTGTCTTTTCTAAGACCTTTTAGGCTTATGGTAGGATTATCTAGATGTTTGATTAAACACTCTGTGGATAGAAATTTAACCTTATACCTAGTATCACACAATTGACTTATACTTAGAAGATTATACTTAAAATTTTCAACAAGTAAAACATTTGTAATTATAAAGTCTAATTTTAATTCAATATTACCTATACCAATTACCATGAGTTTGCCGTTGTTTCCAAAGGCAACTGTTCCTAGGCTTTTGTAAGTGAGTTGAGTGAACTTGGTGTGATCTCCAGTCATATGTTTGGAGCAACCACTGTCCAAAATCCACTTGGTTTCCTACAGTAAGTAGGATTTAAAGTTAGTCTTTTGAGCATGCATTATTTAAGTTTGAAATTAATTTAAGTTTAAAATTAAAATTTTGAAATTAATTTTTTAAGTTTAAAATTAAAATTTTGAAATTAATTTTTAAGTTTAAAATTAAAATTTTGAAATTAATTTTTAAGTTTAAAATTAAAATTTTGAAATTAATTTTTAAGTTTAAAATTAAAATTTTGAAATTAATTTTTAAGTTTAAAATTAAAATTTTGAAATTAATTTTTAAGTTTAAAAATAAAATTTTGAAATTAAAATTTTTAAGTTTAAAATAAAATATTTGAAATTAATTTTTTAAGTTTAAAATTAAAATTTTGAAATTAATTTTTAAGTTTTAAATTAAAATTTTGAAATTAATTTTTAAGTTTAAAATTAAAATTTTGAAATTAATTTTTAAGTTTAAAATTAAAATTTTGAAATTTTTTAAGTTTAAAATTAAAATTTTGAAATTAATTTTTAAGTTTAAAATTAAAATTTTGAAATTAATTTTTAAGTTTAAAATTAAAATTTTGAAATTAATTTTAAGTTTAAAATTAAAAATTTGAAATTAATTTTTAAGTTTAGAATTAAAATTTTGAAATTAATTTTTAAGTTTTAAAATTAAAATTTTGAAATTAATTTTTAAGTTTAGAATTAAAATTTTGAAATTAATTTTTAAGTTTAAAAGTTAAAATTTTGAAATTAATTTTAAGTTTAAAAATTAAAATTTTGAAATTAATTTTTAAGTTTAAAATTAAAATTTTGAAATTAATTTTTAAGTTTAAAAATAAAATTTTGAAATTAATTTTTAAGTTTAAAAATAAAATTTTGAAATTAAAATTTTTAAGTTAAAAATTAAAATTTTGAAATTAATTTTTTAAGTTTAAAAATAAAATTTTGAAATTAAAATTTTTAAGTTTAAAATTAAAATTTTGAAATTAATTTTTTAAGTTTAAAATTAAAATTTTGAAATTAATTTTTAAGTTTAAAAATAAAATTTTGAAATTAATTTTTAAGTTTAAAAATAAAATTTTGAAATTAAATTTTTTAAGTTTAAAATTAAAATTTTGAAATTAATTTTTAAGTTTAAAAATAAAATTTTGAAATTAATTTTTAAGTTTAAAATTAAAGTTGAAGCCTTATTCATCTCACCCGATCTATATTTTCAATCAGGGAATCCTATGATTTCGTGAGATGAAATTGGATTTTTAATTATGGAGTTTTGGTTTAACGTGTGTTAGATTCAGATTTAGATTTGGTTTCCACAAATAGGCATTCTTCGGATAAACTTCTAAGCTTCATTTAAGGGTAGCTTCGGTCAGTTCCACTTGGCCAAATGCACCAGATCGAAGCCATATCTTTCTAGACATGCGATGCTCAAGCTTCCCTAACGTACTATCATCCAAAAACTTCTCCAGTACCATGATTGAAGTTAAACTTGGTCTCTAATTCTAATTACCCTGCCGGGTTAGTTTGTTTTGGAGGTGCCAGCTATTCTGGAGCCTCCCCCTGAATTATTGGCCATTAATTTAAATTTTGATTTTAGGCTTGTGTCGATTCTTTTTATAGTTATGGTTAACTTGGTGATAATTTTGTTGATTTTTAAACTGTTTAGATTTTGAATTTGATTTAGGTTTGTATTTTGGATTTTGGTTTGGTTTATTCAATTTTATATAATGTATTTTTTCTTTAGGTATATAATATTGATTAAGTCCTACTTGCGTGGTCAGACACGCTTTCGGAACCCAAGCTAGATTGGTTGACTTGTATTGGGTTATTAATGATTTGAAGGTTTTATTCGACTTATATCCTAGTCCGGTTTTATTATAACATGCTTTTTGATTATTTAGGATTAAGTCTAAATTTTTTGATCTTGTTGTAAATTTTTCTAGCATTTCTTTTAAATTTTTAATATCATTTTTTAATGATAGATTCTCTTCCTCAAGTGTTAGATCTTGAGTTGGATTTGAATTTTTGATTTGTTCCTTGAGATTTTTATTTTCCTCAAGAAGTGATTTGTTTTCATTTTCTACTTTAGTTAATTTACTATTTAAACAGGAGATGATTCTAAAATTTTTTTTTTTAAAATTAAAATATACCTCATTCGAGCCTTCGGAAACGAGTACGGACTCGTGGCTTGTTTCGGGTTCACTCGTTTTCTGTTTCGGCTTCGCGGGCCATCAGTGCGAGGTGGCTCTGATGTTTCTGCTCTTCTTCCTCCGATTCGTCCGAGGAGTCGTCCCACATTGCTTTGAGTGCCTTCTTTTTGGTTGGCTTTGGTTTGTCGAACTTCAGTTTTGGGCATTCGTTCTTGTAGTGTCCCTTTTTATTGCAGCTGTAGCAGGTCACGTTCTTTTGTTCTGAGGGAGAGCTGATCTTTTGAAGGTCCTTTTTGCTGAAGCTCCTCTTTCTCCTGGTGAACATTTTTCTTACCAAGTTCACCAGGTGTTCTTCGTCTTCGGAGTCTTGGTCAGATTCTTCTTCAAATTCAGGCTTGCTTTTCTTTTCTTTGGAGGAACCTGCAAATAAAGCTATACCTTTCTCGGCTCCAGCATTAATTTGTTCGTGTAATTCTAATTCACAGAAAAGCTCATCTAATTTTAATTTAGAAAGATTCTTAGAAATTTTGTAGGCATCCACTATTGATGCCCACAAACTATTACGTGGAAAGACGTTTAATGCGTACCTTATTAAGTCTCTATTCTCCATCTGGTGGCCTATCGCATGAAGCCCGTTGAGGATGTCCTTGATCCTCGCGTGGAGTTGATTCGCTGTTTCTCCTTCCTGCATTTTTATATTAAAAATTTTATTTAAAAGCAGGTCTCGTTTTGTTACCTTAGCGTCGCTCGTTCCCTCGTGCAGCTCGATCAATTTGTCCCACAGTTCTTTAGCGTTTTTGTGTGGACCGACTCTATTTAGTTCTTCTCTTGTTAGTCCGCACTGTAGAGTGTTGATCACTTTATTTTCTATTGACGCCTTCTTCTTCAAGTCAGCTGTCCAGTCTTCAGGATCCAGTATATTCCCGGAGGTGTCTGCCGGAATTTTGTAGGGTCTCGTAATGCTCATCCACTGGTCGAAGTCTGTTTTGAGGTAGACCTCCATGCGCTTCTTCTAGTACGGAAAGTCGTCCCCGTTGAAGAGTGGAGGTCGCACTGTGCTGAATCCTTCTTGTTGGGACATTCTGTGCACAGGTAAATAACCGAAAAAAAATATCCCAAGACTTGGTCTTGGATTAGTAGTGCAGGAAGAGAAAAATAGTAGAAAAATCTAGAATGGTGTTGCACCAATTTAGCTCAAAAAAAATAATAAAAAATGATAAACCAGTTTGGAGTTTGAGTGTAAAACTGAAAATCGAAAAAAAAAAAATTCACCCCCTTTCTTACTTGTACTTGTAGGACCGTTAGAGTCGATAGAGGGGGGGTGAATATCGATTCGAAAACTTAGAGTACAAATGCAGCGAAAAAGTAAAATAGACACAAATGTTTTTTACTTCGTTCGGAGCCTGTGATGACTCCTACTCGAAGGCCCGTGGTCCTTGACCACTTTCGTTGGGCAATCACTAACAATTCGAATATAGTTACAAAATTGAACACAGGAACTGCTAGTGAAAATAAAGCAATACTGACAAGGAAATTAAAAAACCGAAGGAGCACTTTGTCGGAGCTTTGTTGGCGTCGCACTGAACGTTGAGCAGCAAGACCAGCAGTAGAAGAGTTCTCAGATTGATTGATTATGAAGCTCCTGCCTGGGGCTTCTTTTATATGCTGTTCCGGGCGCCTGGAATGTGACGTAGCTGCTCAAACCGAGATGCTCCACGTGGTGACGACTTGGTTTGGATATAATTTGCCTTCCGGGCGCCCGGACCACCTTGTTCCAGAAAACTCCTTTTTCCTGCAAAACAAAGTTAGTCCGAGGCAATATATATCCTGCAACACAGATTGTTAGCACATTTTATCATAGTAAGAATTAGCACAAATAGTATGACTTAGATTCTGTCTTTCCGAGACCGGAATCTAGTCACGATCTCGACTTAGACATCCGAAATGGATCTAAGCCGGATCGACGCCTAATGTTCCCTTCCCGAGAACGCGTCCTCGCAGTCACTCACCTCCAGTGACTTACCTCACTTACTTGCCAGACGTCCGGTCAGCCCGTCGACCCGTCTGGACTTCTCGCCAAGCGTCCGGTCAGCCCGTCGACCCGCTTGGACTTCTTGCCAAGCGTCCGGTCAGCCCATTGACCCGCTTGGAATTCTCGCCAGCTATCCGGTCAGCCCGTCGACCTAGCTGGACTTCGTGCCAGACATCCGGTCAGCCCGTCGACCTATCTGGACTTCTCCTGCACACTTGATCAAAGTGTCAGACAACAACAAAACTAACTTAACCTATTTGTCATTCATCAAAACCTGGGTTAGACCGTTAGTGCTACCCGCACCAACAATTATTACATGTATACTCACTACTATTGTCTCCCTTATGGTGTGAGAAAGTCGTTAGTCAGGGCCGCACACTTGGCCAATTATGGGTAGTGGTAGCTGGAGTGTGCCGCTTGTCCTGTGGTGCTCCCATTCGATCACTCATGGGTAGTGGTGGCTAGAGATGTGAGCAACAAGGACCCGTTGCTATATAGCTTGTTAGCTACTACGCAAACTGTTTACTCGGTTACTCGAGAGTAGTGGCGGCTGAAGTGTTGTACAGTTGTCATTATTCCAGCCTCTTGACCATACAGGGGTCGTGGTGCAGAGGGGTGGGCGGGGGTGACCATCTGTGCATACGTTGTTATTGTTATACCTGCTGATGCTGTTGATTGCTTATTTATGTAGTTGTTTCATTATATCCATGTGATATGCTTACATATATTGAGTTATATACTTATCGCATGTGACTCGACACTAGCTTACTTATTAGTAGTATGTATATATCTCACATGTTATCTTTGTAGTTATGAGCAGTATTGTAGCAGATCTTTAATACTCTTTATCATCTATTACTAGCCTAGAATATGATTTCAGGTATGGACATTTATTATGATATCACTGTAGTATCAGCTATCTTTCATATAAGACTGTATACCTTGTATCTCTTGTTTTTTATGAAGGATCGAAGAATGCGATAGAGAGGGGGGGGGGGGAGGGTGAATATCACACTTTTAAATTTTTTTTACTTTTTAAGAGTTTAAACCAAAGTAGTGCAGCGGAAATTAAAGAACATGATTAGGTTACTTGGTTCGGAGCCTAGGTCGATTCCTACTCCAAGACCCGTGATCCTTGATCACACCATTGGGCAATTCACTAAAATACTTCTTTATGAAATGTTCTGATAGAAGCAATTCATACAATGAAATGTGTAACATAGTAATAGCCTACTATCTTATTTAAAATGAAAGTACAAAGCAAGCTAAATAAAAATATACCGACACTAGATGTAGGATGAAGCTCGATCAGTACTTCTTGGATTGAGCAGTAGCTTGCTTGGATATGAGTAGTAGACTTGTCGCACGAACAGTAGCTTTGCACAGAAATGAACTCAAAATCGATGCCCATCCTCGATCCTCGAGCACCACTTTTATAAGAATCGTCAACGTTCAATAAACCAATCCTTGGGTTTAATCAAATGAACCCACTCCATTCGTCGAGATTTTTCATTAATGCACCTTTAATGTGATGATCGTTCGATCAATCGATCCTCTGACTTAATTGACTGATTAGTTTGGCTTCCTTCTTTTGTAACAACCCACCCTTCTTACTACTACTCTCTAAGGGCGACCGTTACCTAACTACTACTCTACTTACTAGTGTCACTTATGCTATTATTAGCGACACTTAGATTTATCACGGCCAAGAGGAAAACCTACCGAAAAATTTCGACAGAGTCTTCCCTGTACCGGTGACCAAATCTATAATACACAAGATATATACACAGCCACATGCGGCTGGATCACATTTATTCACAACCACGCAGTAATAAATTCATATTTTAACCAAAAGACTAGTCTAATAATAAGAACTAAACACAATCTCCCAGAATGGAACATAATAAGCTACAATGCAATCAAACTCAATCATAAACTCATAAACTTCATAACGGAAGTTTAAAGAAAGGAACTAGAGTATAAACTCTAATCAAATAGGTCCTGCAGGTTTGATAACACTCTCTGGATCTCTCCATAGTCGCAGTCATCACACACCTTCATCACCACCACCATCCTGTCACCTCCCTTTCATATCTTAGCTTTTCCTTTATCTGCGGTAGGAGGAAAAAAAAACAAAAGATCTATAAGCGAAAACGCTTAGTAAGTACTAATCTATCTCACAAAAACATCGAAGTGCATAAAAAGGATGCAACAATACTAAAACTGAAATGCTAAAAGCAAAGCTGCAGGTACTCATGGTATACAGAAATAAAACTGAATACTAAACATGCTCACTAACTGACAGGAAAGTAATGAAACAACTACTGTAAGCTTAGAACTAAAGAACTAAACTTTTATTGATTCTAAGCATAAAACTTGTTTCATTTTCTTATATCTTTATACCAGAAATTAATCTTTTAATTTCTCTTTTACTTTCTTCTTCTTTTCTTTTTCTTTTCTTATGCTAGAAATTAATCTTTTAATTTCTCTTTCACTTTCTTCTTCTTGTTCTTCTTGTTCTTCTTTTTCTTCTTTTCTTCTTTTCTTCTTTGGGCCCAGGCTTAGTACCAATTCATGCGCGTTCCCTAATAGGTTGGGGTTGCGAGCCAGCAATCCTAAAAGAGCAGACCTCGGTCTACCAGGGCCAAGACCTCGGAAATGGTCACCTGGATTTGTTTAACGACAAGTTCTTGGATGTCGGGCACTTGCCTCTTACTTTAATTTACTTGTTATCTCTTTTTAATTAGACCTTGGTCTTTTTCTTTACTCATACTTCTCATAATCCTTTATTAGAGCTTATTAGAATCCTTTAGATATATATCTAACAAGTATAGGATTACAACTAACCAAGCATGCTATATAAAAAATAACATAAAGGAAAGCAAATCTGAACTCTCTCTAAGCATGTTATAAAACAAAGCAACAGAAAAGCAAATCTGAACTTTCTAAACATGCTGTAAAACAAAGGAAAAGAAAGCACATCTGAACTTAATAATCATGCTCTAGAATAGAGCAAAAGAGAGCTAGTTGTAACTTTTAAAACATGCTGTGATAGAGCAAAAGAAAGCTAACTTGGACTTACTAAACATGCTGTAAAATAGAGCAAAAGAAAGCTAACTTGGACTTTCTAAACATGCTGTGATAAGAGCAAAAGTAAGCTAATCTGATCTTACTAATCATGCTACAAAATAGAGCAAAAGGAAGCAACTTTGAGCTTACTAATCAGGCTATAAAATAAAGCACAAAGAAAACTATTTGATCTTGCTAATCATGCTACAAAATGGAGCAAAAGAGAACTACTTTAAGCTTACTAAACATGCTGTAAAATAGAGCTGTGAAATTCTGAATTTCAGGTTGAAATGCTAAGGAACTAAGCAACTGAAATGCCAAACAACCAAATACTAGAGTGCTAGAAAAGTAGCACAACAAGCAAACTCCAAATCATAAAAACAAGGCTAATCTCTTTAATCATGCTTCATCAGAAAAAAAATAACAAACGGTAATGAAAAGTACTCGAACTAAATTCTGCATTTGCTAAGAACATGCTTATTCATAACCAGCAAATTAACACAAACAAGACTAATACTTGCTGAACTTCAAACCCTAATACTTGCTGAAATTAAAACCCTTATAACGCTTGTTTCAATGATATAAACGAAATATCAATCTGCACATGTACAGGACTAAATTCAGGACATGCATGCTATAACAGAACACAACCAGCTAGCCAATAAATCCCTTAAGCATGCTATAACCGAACTTAAGCAGGCAACTTCTCTTTTCTACACAGCTTAATCCAAAACAGAAACAAGAAAGCTGATTCCCTAGCTACCCTATTCTGTAAAGCATGATCCGGAAACCATAGGAAGAAAATCCGAACAGAGTAAACAACCTACAATTCATACCGAAATCAACAGGTCTTAGCAAGGACCCTGTACAACTCAAACCAACCTTAGCAATTCGGCTAGATAAACCGAGCATAGAATAAAAGCCCTCGCTTATAAATCCACTCGGCACAGCAAAATCCGCAACAAAGGGAATCGGAAACCCTAAATTCGGAGCAAGGAAGAAAATCGAAACTCGGAGCAACTCCTACCACAGGTGAGTAGTACTTACAGCGCGTTCTTGAATTCAAACCGTTGTGAAAAGGCTTCTAGGGTTCGGAGAACATCGTTTCTCGGCAACCTCTTTGTGTTTCCGAGCTCTCCTCGTCGAGGTGGTCATGCACGAATGAAGACTGGTCGGAAAGAGCCTTTCGCCGGCGCCGGAGACAAAGCCCTAACGCGGTTTTGTTTCGCCCGAGCAGAGACGCCGCGCCGTCGCGTGAGAAGAGGAGATGAATCGAGAGTTTTAGGTCACGGGAGAAACTTAAGTCCTCTTCTTATAACTAGGATTTTTATTTATCAACCATAACATATATATTTCTCGCTTCATACTTATTAACAAAACACTTGCAGCTCGGTTGGTTGGCTGCGTTCGGTTAAGTCGGGCTCGGCCGGAGGTCTTGGGTTCGAGCCTCGCCTTCAACTCTTTCTGTCAAAATTTCTTTTATTTTGTAAAAATACTAAACGACCTCCAAAAATTGCGTAAAAATACTCTAAAAATTTCTAAAAATCTCTAGAATATTTTAAAAGCATTTCCAAATATTTTTATGGACATTTGGAACTCGAAATAGGGAAAATTTGGTCGTTACAATCCCCCATACCTTATAAAAAGTTCGTCCTCGAACTTAGAATAATTCTATACATGTTCTCTACCTTGTCCTGCAAGTGAGCTTCCTTCTCGTGTTTCGCCAGACGACCTTCACTAGTGGTACTTCTTTGTTTCTCAATCTCTTGACTGCTCTGTCCACTATCTGTGTAGGTCTGCTCTCATAACTAAGATCCTCTTGGATCTGCACTGACTGAGGCTGAATCACTTGGCTCGGGTCATGGAGACACTTCCTTAACATGGAGACATGAAATACATTGTGTATTGCTGACATGTCTTGTGGTAAGTCCAGCCTGTAAGCTACTTTCCCAATCCTCTCTATGATCAGGTAAGGTCCTACATAGCGAGGACTTAATTTGCCCTTCTTGCCAAATCTCATCACTCCCTTCATAGGAGCGACCTTGAGGAAAACTGAATCTCTTACTTGGAATTCCAGTGGCCTACGGCGTGTGTCAGCATAACTCTTCTGTCTGCTCTGGGCAGTCTTAATTCTCTGTCTGATTGCCCAACTCTGCTTCTATCTCTTTTCTCTCTCCTGCTTCTTGCCAGCATATGGGTGATCTGCATTTCCTGCCATATAGTGCTTCATAAGGTGCCATCTTAATGGTAGCCTGATAGCTATTGTTGTAAGCGAATTCAGCTAAGCACAAATACTTGCACCAACTTCCTTTGAAATCTAGCGCACCAGCTCTGAGCATGTCTTCTAAAATCTGATTCACTCGCTCTGTCAGTCCATCAGTCTGCGGATGGAAAGCTGTGTTGAACTTGAGTTTGGTGCCTAGTGCATTCTGAACGCACTCCCAAAAATGTGAGGTGAAGCGCCCATCTCTATCAGAAACGATAGATTTAAGAACTCCATGAAGTCTGACTACCTCTTTAACATATAGCTGGGCCAACTGCTCTATGGAGTGGGACACCTTGATGGCTAGGAAGTGAGCAGACTTGGTCAATCGGTCTACTATTACCCATATCGCATCATATCCACTGGTGGATCTTGGGAGACCTGTTATGCAGTCCATGGAAATGTCTTCCCATTTCCATTCTGGTATTGGAAGAGGCTGAAGAACTCTCTCTGGTGTTCTGCTTTGACTCTCTGGCATGTCAAGCAGGTACTGACATACTTAGCTACATCTCTTTTGAGTCCTGACCACCAAAACCTCTGTTTCACATCTTGGTACATCTTGGAAGACCCAGGATGCATGGAATATGGTGTACTGTGAGCTTCCTCTAGGATCTTCTTCCTCAGTTCCTCATCATTGGGCACGCAAATGCGACTCCCCTGATAAAGAATTCCGCTATCTGTCACTCTAAACTCTGAGTTGTCTTCTTTCTGTATCCCCTGCTTGATCTTCTGGATGTCCGGATCTTCGCTTTGCTTTCTCTGTATCTCCACAAGCAATGTAGACTCTAAGGTCAATGCAGAGAGCTGTCCTTCGATAATTTCAAGTCCAAAATCTGACAACTCCTTCTGCAGTGGCAGGGCTAGTGATGACAAAGACATCAGTGATGCACTAGATTTTCTGCTGAGTGCATCTGCCACTTTGTTAGCTTTGCCTGGGTGGTAGAGAATTTCACAGTCGTAATCTTTGACCAACTCCAGCCACCTGCGCTGTCTCATATTTAAGTCCTTCTGAGTGAAGAAGTACTTAAGACTCTGATGATCTGTGAAGATTCTACACTGAACTCCATACAAATAATGTCGCCAGAGTTTAAGTGCAAAAACCACAGCTGTCAGCTCAAGATCATGAGTAGGATAGTTCTTCTCATAATCTTTGAGTTGTCTGGAAGCATAAGCTATGAATTTTCCTTCTTGCATGAGCACAGCTCCTAAGCCCATCTTGGAAGCATCACTATAGATGTCGAAACTCTTGTCGCTCTGTGGAACAGTCAGAATGGGAGCACTGATCAATCTCTTCTTTAGCTCTTGGAAACTCTGCTCACATTTATCTGACCATTCGAATCTCTTGTTCTTTCTGGTGAGGGCTGTTAGTGGAGAGGCTATCCGGGAAAAGTCCTCCACGAACTTCCTGTAGTACCCAGCTAAACCAAGGAAGCTTCTGATCTCCCTGGCGTTCTTGGGTCTATGCCAGTTGTTGACCGCCTCTATTTTGGTTGGGTCCACTTGAATACCTTTTTTAGAAATTATGTGACCTAGAAATGTCACTTGATCTAACCAGAACTCGTACTTTGAGAATTTAGCATACAGTACTATTCTCAAGTGTGTGCTGCTCCTCTGGGGTCCTTGAATAGACTAGAATGTCGTCGATGAATCCGATGACAAATTTGTCAAGGTATTCTCTGAACACTCTGTTCATTAAGTCCATGAAGACTGCTGGTGCATTAGTCACACCAAAAGGCATGACTACAAACTCGTAGTGTCCATAGCTGGTCCTGAACACCGTTCTGGGTATATCTCTTTCTTTCACCTTCAGCTGATGGTACCCAGAGCGCAGGTCTATCTTTGAGAACACTGTTGCTCCTCTTTACTGATCAAATAAGTCGTCGATCCTGAGAAGGGGGTACTTGTTCTTGATCATCATTTAATTCAGAGCTCTGTAATCTATGCACATTCGCATAGATCCATCTTTCTTCTTGACAAACAACACAGGAGCTCCCCAAGGTGAGTGACTAAGGCGGATGAAGCCTTTGTCATGTAGCTCCTGGAGTCGTTCTTATAACTCCTTCAGCTCTGCTGGAGACATGCGATACGGAGCTTTTGATTCAATTTCAAATCCACTCATTTATTGGGAGGTAGTCCAGGTAGATCTGCTGGGAATACCTCGAGATATTCACAGATCACCCGAACCCCCTCTTTCTTACCTTCTTTCTATTCTTCTGCACTTACTTGACTGGGGCTTCGGGCTCCCTACTGTCTTGTCTTCTATCTTGACTGGCTTGAACTCTATAAACTCCTCATAGTGCTTCTTGGTGATAGAACTCTTCATAGAACTCTAACTGAAAATCTGCCCAGCTCATCTGATCGGCTGCTCTCTTGGTCTTTATCCTCTCCCACCACATATGAGCATCTCCAGACAGGCAGAAAGAGGCGCACTTGCCCTTCTCGACTTCTGGCCAGTCAAGAAGCTCCATAGTGCTCTCTAGTGTTTTAAACCAAGCCTGGGCATCCCAGGGCTCAATCGTGCTTGAGAAGATCTCTGGTTTCAGCTTCAGTCACTGTATAAGACAAGCTTCTGGTCTCTGGGGTGCTGTGACGGCTCCCTGGGTAGCTGGTGGAGTCTCAATTACCACTGGAGCCTCTGAAGTGACAGCTGGAGGAGGGGGAGGAACTGCTGGCTGGTTTGCCATCAGATTGGCAATCACTTGCTGCTGTTCTACTACTTGTCTCTGGAGTTAGGCAACAACTTCAGAGAGATTGGGCTCAGTTGATTTGAGCTCTTCGTTCTCCTGATCTTGGTTCTCAGTACCAGCGGTACGAGGACGTCCTCTTCTTGACATCAAGTCAGGCAGAGGAAAAGAAACTTAAAATTATCACTATACTTTCTAGATATATCTTACTTATACATGATTCTTGACTTTCAACACCTATGAGTAGGTACTTCTAAACATTTCTCTATCCTTTCTAAACATACATAAATATGAATAAAGAAAAGGAAAACTAAATCTTCTATCTTACTTTAGTACCCAAAAAAACAAGTACTCTATACTGCAGTCAATAATAAAGAAAGCAGAATAAAGAAAGGATTTAAATACTTTCTTACTTGGAGACGGCGAGGATGCTGCTGATGTGTGTGTGATGCTGGAGAATGGAACACTGCTCTGATACCAACTGTAACAACCCACCCTTTTTACTACTACTCTCTAAGGGCGACCGTTACCTAACTACTACTCTACTTACTAGTGTCACTTATGCTATTATTAGCGACACTTAGATTTATCACGGCCCAGAGGAAAACCTACCGAAAAATTTCGACAGAGTCTCCCCTGTACCGGTGACCAAATCTATAATACACAAGATATATACACAGCCACATGCGGCTGGATCACATTTATTCACAACCACGCAGTAATAAATTCATATTTTAACCAAAAGACTAGTCTAATAATAAGAACTAAACACAATCTCCCAGAATGGAACATAATAAGCTACAATGCAATCAAACTCAATCATAAACTCATAAACTTCATAACGGAAGTTTAAAGAAAGGAACTAGAGTATAAACTCTAATCAAATAGGTCCTGCAGGTTTGATAACACTCTCTGGATCTCTCCATAGTCGCAGTCATCACACACCTTCATCACCACCACCATCCTGTCGCCTCCCTTTCATATCTTAGCTTTTCCTTTATCTGCGGTAGGAGGAAAAAAAAACAAAAGATCTATAAGCGAAAACGCTTAGTAAGTACTAATCTATCTCACAAAAACATCGAAGTGCATAAAAAGGATGCAACAATACTAAAACTGAAATGCTAAAAGCAAAGCTGCAGGTACTCATGGTATACAGAAATAAAACTGAATACTAAACATGCTCACTAACTGACAGGAAAGTAATGAAACAACTACTGTAAGCTTAGAACTAAAGAACTAAACTTTTATTGATTCTAAGCATAAAACTTGTTTCATTTTCTTATATCTTTATACCAAAAATTAATCTTTTAATTTCTCTTTTACTTTCTTCTTCTTTTCTTTTTCTTTTCTTATGCTAGAAATTAATCTTTTAATTTCTCTTTCACTTTCTTCTTCTTGTTCGTCTTGTTCTTCTTTTTCTTCTTTTCTTCTTTTCTTCTTTGGGCCCAGGCTTAGTACCAACTCATGCGCGTTCCCTAATAGGTTGGGGTTGCGAGCCACCAATCCTAAAAGAGCAGACCTCGGTCTACCAGGGGCAAGACCTCGGAAATGGTCACCTGGATTTGTTTAATGATAAGCTCTTGGATGTCGGGCACTAGCCTCTTACTTTAATTTACTTGTTATCTCTTTTTAATTAGACCTTGGTCTTTTTCTTTACTCATACTTCTCATAATCCTTTATTAGAGCTTATTAGAATCCTTTAGATATATATCTAACAAGTATAGGATTACAACTAACCAAGCATGCTATATAAAAAATAACATAAAGGAAAGCAAATCTGAACTCTCTCTAAGCATGTTATAAAACAAAGCAACAGAAAAGCAAATCTGAACTTTCTAAACATGCTGTAAAACAAAGGAAAAGAAAGCACATCTGAACTTAATAATCATGCTCTAGAATAGAGCAAAAGAGAGCTAGTTGTAACTTTTAAAACATGCTGTGATAGAGCAAAAGAAAGCTAACTTGGACTTACTAAACATGCTGTAAAATAGAGCAAAAGAAAGCTAACTTGGACTTTCTAAACATGCTGTGATAAGAGCAAAAGTAAGCTAATCTGATCTTACTAATCATGCTACAAAATAGAGCAAAAGGAAGCAACTTTGAGCTTACTAATCAGGCTATAAAATAAAGCACAAAGAAAACTATTTGATCTTGCTAATCATGCTACAAAATGGAGCAAAAGAGAACTACTTTAAGCTTACTAAACATGCTGTAAAATAGAGCTGTGAAATTCTGAATTTCAGGTTGAAATGCTAAGGAACTAAGCAACTGAAATGCCAAACAACCAAATACTAGAGTGCTAGAAAAGTAGCACAACAAGCAAACTCCAAATCATAAAAACAAGGCTAATCTCTTTAATCATGCTTCATCAGAAAAAAAATACCAAACGGTAATGAAAAGTACTCGAACTAAATTCTGCATTTGCTAAGAACATGCTTATTCATAACCAGCAAATTAACACAAACAAGACTAATACTTGCTGAACTTCAAACCCTAATACTTGCTGAAATTAAAACCCTTATAACGCTTGTTTCAATGATATAAACGAAATATCAATCTGCACATGTACAGGACTAAATTCAGGACATGCATGCTATAACAGAACACAACCAGCTAGCCAATAAATCCCTTAAGCATGCTATAACCGAACTTAAGCAGGCAACTTCTCTTTTCTACACAGCTTAATCCAAAACAGAAACAAGAAAGCTGATTCCCTAGCTACCCTATTCTGTAAAGCATGATCCGGAAACCATAGGAAGAAAATCCGAACAGAATAAACAACCTACAATTCATACCGAAATCAACAGGTCTTAGCAAGCACCCTGTACAACTCAAACCAACCTTAGCAATTCGGCTAGATAAACCAAGCATAGAATAAAAGCCCTCGCTTATAAATCCACTCGGCACAGCAAAATCCGCAACAAAGGGAATCAGAAACCCTAAATTCGGAGCAAGGAAGAAAATCGAAACTCGGAGCAACTCCTACCACAGGTGAGTAGTACTTACAGCGCGTTCTTGAATTCAAACCGTTGTGAAAAGGCTTCTAGGGTTCGGAGAACATCGTTTCTCGGCAACCTCTTTGTGTTTCCGAGCTCTCCTCGTCGAGGTGGTCATGCACGAATGAAGACTGGCCGGAAAGAGCCTTTCGCCGGCGCCGGAGACAAAGCCCTAACGCGGTTTTGTTTCGCCCGAGCAGAGACGCCGCGCCGTCGCGTGAGAAGAGGAGATGAATCGAGAGTTTTAGGTCACGGGAGAAACTTAAGTCCTCTTCTTATAACTAGGATTTTTATTTATCAACCATAACATATATATTTCTCGCTTCATACTTATTAACAAAACACTTGCAGCTCGGTTGGTTGGCTGCGTTCGGTTAAGTCGGGCTCGGCCGGAGGTCTTGGGTTCGAGCCTCGCCTTCAACTCTTTCTGTCAAAATTTCTTTTATTTTGTAAAAATACTAAACGACCTCCAAAAATTGCGTAAAAATACTCTAAAAATCTCTAGAATATTTTAAAAGCATTTCCAAATATTTTTATGGACATTTGGAACTCGAAATAGGGAAAATTGGGTCGTTACATCTTTGCCTTAGCTTGATCTAATCTGTGCCACGTCTACTTGGTTTGATCTATCGATAGATGGGTTCAGTCGATCGATCAATCACTTTACCAACTCTTCTTCAACTGATCTATGGTCTGAATCAACATGGTTCGGTCGACCGATCCTGGTGTTCAGTCGGTCGATAAACTTCAATTCCTATAACATAGAGTTAGAATGAAAGCTCCTGCAAAACAGAGTTAGCACAGTAATATTTGAATAATAGTAAGATGCATGAGTAGTAATAGACATTAACACTATCTTGATCTCAACTTAGAAACCTTCCCGATTTCTTCAGTTGGATCAGTGACCTAGGTTTTGTTCCTTCCTAGAACACGACCTTACTATCACTCCTCTAGTTGCTTACCTCAACCTACCTACCAAACCTTGGTCCTTCAGACCTATTTGGACTTTGCCGCTTAGCATTAGATCGGTCACCCAAGACTTTCTCTTGATTTTCGGTCCTCCAAACCTATCGAGCTTCCCCGCCAAGTCTCGAATCCTCTCGACCCACTTGGCTTTCAAGATCTGCTAAGTCTTTCCTTCCTAGTCGCGACTAGGGGTTTCTTAGTTGAGTAAACAACCTGTACACTCAGTCAACTTGTTAGGTCACAACATGACTTAACTTTAACCTTTAACAACATCAAAACTTAGGTTAGATTCTGGTGTGCCCTACACCAACAATGCCCCCCTTTTATATATTTGGCAACTAAGGTTCACAGTTAAGTTAATATTTGCAAACATATAAGTAAACAAGTATTTATTTTTCACTTAACTCCCCATGAGTTTAACAAACTCTCCCTGAATTCTGTATCTCTCCCCCTTTGATACATATTAAAAATAGGGAAAACATAGCTTAAGAGTTTTGAAATATGGTTTTAAAAATAAGGCTTTTTTAAAAACCTTAAGCAAGTATCCAAAATATAGACATTTAAAAACTTAGCAAGTTTTTGAAACATGGTTATAAAGGAAGTTTTTAAATTTGTTAAAGTTAAATATTTGTATAAATTTGAATAGTGAAATTTAAGATAAAACAATATTAAAAGGTATTAAAATTTGAAGAATTTGATAAATTAAGGTTTAAAAATTTCTTAGAGTTGAAAGATTTGTTAAGGCAAAATAATTTTGAAAAGTTGCTAAGTTAAAGAATAACATAATAATAATTTTGAGAAAGTGAAATCAAAAATTTGTAAAGGTAAATTTGAAAATAACTCTGAAGATAAAAATTAAATGTTAGTTTAAAAATTTATAATGTTTGAAAAGTTTTTTAAAGATAAAGTTTGAAATTTTTTTAAAAAATGGAACTTTTGAAAATAATATTGAGAAAATGTTATTAATGCTCCCCCTAAAATTTATAAGTACCTAAGAGTCCAAGCATGGTTTCAAAAGTTAGAAAAATGTCTTTTTGATGAAATGTCCAACCTTCATACTTACCTGACAACCACATGATAGCAGCTGCTGATTCAGGTTGGTCAATTTAAGAATATCATTCTAACTAGTTTACTAGCCAGATTACCAGTTGGTTGCTACTCGGAATATCGTCCTAGTTTCTCTGTACAAAAATTTGTACAAGCATAGAACTATCCTAGCTACCCATGTGCTCTACTAAAGTTAAATTTGGATTACAAACGATGCTTAACATTATTAATCCAAATTTCTCCTTTAGAAGTTAAACTTAGATTGGGAACGAAACTTAATATTTTTACTCCAAGTACAACCAA
The DNA here is from genome assembly GCF_018446385.1 of Zingiber officinale. Taxonomy (NCBI): domain Eukaryota; kingdom Viridiplantae; phylum Streptophyta; class Magnoliopsida; order Zingiberales; family Zingiberaceae; genus Zingiber; species Zingiber officinale. The sequence continues at coordinate 49,902,124 of NC_055994.1, read as the reverse complement.
TGTGATCTTCCTAAGTTAAACCATATTACAGAAGTTATCAAATATTTATTTCTAAAATCGACTTCTAGGTTAAACATGGCGAGGTACTAGGCCTTCTTGGGTATGGGATCATCCACCACTTCCTAAACAAAGCCTCATAGAGAAATTAGATATTTAACTTCTTACAGTAAACTAGGTTTAACTATAGAGACCTCAATAAAAACACATTATTGAAACATGAAATCGAAAAATAAAATCGATAACAAAAATGATAACTAAAACCGATCACCTCTTATGTTTGGTTTTACAAGATCTATACAAAAGGATGAACTAGTCATGATGCGGAAACTAATAACTAGTTATATTTTTCGTATCTTACCTCTTGATCTTCTATTGTATTCCTCTCATTCTCTTGAACGTCGTGTGGGTGATGATCTTCCAAGAGGTAGTCCACCCAAGCTTCTTCCAAAGCTTCCACGATCCAGACAACAACTATCCTCCAAGGGATGCTAGACAAGAGAGCTTCCTTCTCATCTTCTTTTCCTTCAAGCAACCTGCCACCAAGAGATCACCACCAACTGATGTCGCCGGCCTCCAAGAGAGAAAACAAAAGGAGTGAAGAGAAAGAGCAAGGGTCGACCACCAAGGAAGGATAGAGAGGAATAGAAGATGCGTTCTTGGGTGAGGCACCCCCTCCTTCTCTTTTATATTCCTTGGTCTTGGCAAAAAAGGAAAGTTTTGTAACAAAAAATAAAACTTCCTTTCTTATCATAACATGGCCGACCACAAGCTTGATCTCCAAGCAAGGAAAGATTTTAAACACAAATTAAAATCTCTCTTTTAAAATCTCTTTTGTGGATAGTTATAAAAGGAATATTTTATAAATTAAAATCTCTCTCTTTTAAATTCTTTTATGAATATCTATAAAAGATAAGATTTAAAATAAAACATGATTTCAAAAAAGAAAAGTTTTATAAAAAAAATTAAAATCTTTCTTTCACATTATAGATAACTACAAATAAGGAAAGATTTCAAATCTCTCTTTTATTTATTTGTAGAAAGCTATAAAAGGAAAGATTTTAAAATTTAAAACTCTCTTTTAAAACCAACATAAAAGGAAAGTTTTTAACAAAATAAAAACTCCCTTTTATTTCCTTTTATGACCAATCTAAAAAAAGGATAGTTTTATATTAAAATCATCCTTTTAAATCCTTTTTATGGATCTCTATAAAAGGAAAGATTTTATAAAAAATAAAACTTCCTTCTTCTTATGTGTGACCAGCCCCTTGCTTGGGTACTAAGCAAGGCTTCACCGGCCCTAGCTTGGGCTCCAAGCTTAGCTTGGCCGGCCCCTTGCTTGGTCTCCAAGTAAGGCTTGTCCGACCCTAGCTTGAGCCTAAAGAAGCTAGGCTTTGGGTGGATATAAGTCTTTATATAAGAGGCTACAATAGTGACCTAGAGGAGGAATTAGTTTTGGTCTCCAGATGAGCTTGAGCTTCCCGTTTTCACCCCGAACACCCAACTCAAGTATATCAATAATAACTCATACCACTAAAGAGTTATTATTGCACTACCGCACCAATCCCATATTACAATATGAGCTCCTTCTTATTATGAGTGTGTTAGTCCCCCTGTGTTTAAGATATTGAATGCCCACTAATTAAATGAGTTATTGACAACTCACTTAATTAATATCTAGCTCCAAGAGTTGTACCACTCAACCTTATCCTCATGTCGGACTAAGTCCACCTACAGGGTTTACATGACATTCCTTATGAGCTCCTCAAGGGGACATCATCAACCTAGATTACTAGGACACAATTTCATTCTATAATCAATAACACACCATATAAATAATATCATTTCCCAACTTATCGGGCCTATTGATTTAACGAGCTAAATCACACCCTTTGATAAATTAAAGATATAAATATTAAATATACGTGCTTGTTATTATATCATGATTAAGAGTACACACTTCCATAATAACAGAAGTTTTGTTCTTTTATATAGTCAGTATAAAAAGAAACTACAGCATATGGTCCTGCTCAATACACTCATAGTGTACTAGTATAATTTATTAGTCAAGATAAACTAATACCTAATTACACTACAACCACTCCAATGGTTTGTCCCATTCCAACTTGGTTGTGAGCAACTGTTTATAATTTATAAGAAACTGATAACATAAACTTCTGTGTGTCTCCTCACACCATATTATCTACAATATAAATTAAACGGACAACTACACTTAGTATAAATGTAGACATTTGACCAATGTAATTCTTATTTCAAAATAATTGTTTACAAAAATCTAGACTTTTAGTATACACTCTAGCAATCTCCCACTTATACTAAAAGACTATGCTGTCATAAACGCTGTCATACATCTGATTCCCATCCCCTCAACATGCCGATCAAAATCTTTCGCCGGAAGGGCCTTAGTGAAAGGATCTGTCAGGTTATTTGCTGATGCAATCTTGGCAACAACAACTTCTCCTCGCTTTACGATGTCTCGTATCAGGTGGTACTTGCACTCAATGTGTTTATTCACCTTATGGGCTTATGGTTCCTTCGAGTTTCCTACTGCACCGCTATTATCACAATAAATTGTGATAATCTTGGGCGAACCAGGAACCACATCTAAGTCCATCAAAAAATTCTTGAGCCATACAGCATCTTTGGCTGCCTCAAAGGCTGCCACATACTCAGCTTCGATGGTTGAGTCTGAAACGCATTACTACTTAACACTCCTCCATGCTATGGCTCTACCTCCTAAAGTAAACACATAACCTGATGTAGACTTACTATTGTCCCTATCTGATTGGAAGTCGAAATCTATATAACTTACAGGGAGCAAATCATCTGCTTGGTAAACCAGCATATAATCTCTAGTCCTTCTCAGGTACTTTAATATATGCTTTACGACAATCCAATGTCCTTGTCCTAGATTACTTTGATATCTGCTAACCATGCCCACGACAAAATAGATATATGGTCTCGTGCATAACATAGCATACATCAGACTTCCTATAGCTGAAGTATAAGGAACTGCCTTCATTTCTTCTATCTTCTTGGATGTCTTCGGAGACATCTCTTTAGATAAAGATACTCCATGCCTAAAAGGTAGAAAACCTTTCTTGGAGTCTTGCATGCTAAATCGAGCTAGGATTGTATCGATATATAAAGCTTGGGATAAGCACAACATTCTTTTCTTGCGATCCCTTATTACTTTGATCCCGAGAATATGTGCACATTCTCCCAAGTCCTTCATATCAAATTGCTTGGACAACCATACCCTTACTTCCGGCAACACTTTGATATTGTTTCCAACTAACAAAATGTCATCTATGTATAGTACAAGAAATACCACCACGTTTCCATCACACTTCTTGTATACACAAGACTCATCTGGACACTGAATAAATCCATACGACTGGATTACTTCATTAAACCGGATGTTCCAAGACCTTGAAGCTTGCTTCAGTCCATAAATAGACCGATTGAGCTTACATACTAGATGCTCTTTGCTCTTTGCAATAAACCCCTCTAGTTACTTCATATGGATGTTTTCTTCAAGACTTCCGTTAAGGAAAGTTGTCTTGACATCCATTTGCCAAACCTCATAATCCATATGAGCGGCAATAGATAAGAGTATCCGGATAGACTTAAGCATAGCTACTGGTGAAAATGTTTCCTCATAATCAATTCCCTCTTTCTAAGTATACCCCTTCGCAACAAGCCTTGCTTTGAAGGTTTCCACCTTCCCGTCTGTCCCTCTTTTCCTTTTATAGATCCATTTACATCCAATAGCTTTTACACTATTTGATGGTTCTACTAGCTCACAGACTTTATTAGAATACATAGATTCTATTTCTGAATTCATTGCTCTTTGCCAAGCTGCTGCATCTTTATCTTGGAGTGCTTCGTCATATGTTCGGGGATCAGATTCATGTTTACCTGGGATCAAGTCAGAAGACTCTACCAAAAACATGAATCTTTCAAGTTGTCTCACAACTCTCCCATTACGACAAGGCACTGTCTGTAATTGTGTATCATTTGTGATACGTGTTGCAGTTTCTTGTGATATTTCATCTTGCACTGTTGGTACTAAAGTAGACGTGTTCTCTCTCATTTCTTCTAGAACAATTTCACACATGGGCTTGTGGTTTATTACATAGTACTCTTCTAAAAATCGGGCATTCGTGCTAACAATGACCTTCTGATCTTTAAGACTATAAAATAAACCACCTTTCGTTCCTTTGGGATAACCTATAAACAGGCGAACTTCTGTACGAGATTCTAACTTATCAGTATCTCCCTTCAGCACATCTGTTGGACTACCCCATATCCGAATATGAATCAGACTAGGATTACGCCCATTCCATAATTCCGTGGGAGTAGAGGATACTGATTTAGAAGGTACCAAGTTCATAATGTACACTATCGTTTCTAAAGCATATCCCCAGAACGAATTTGGTAATTTTGAATAACTCATCATTGATCTAACCATTTCCATAAGATTCCTATTCCTTCGTTCTACCACACCATTCTGTTGGGGTGTAGCAGGTGCAGACAATTGGGATTGAATCCCAACCTCTGATAAGTAATTCCTAAACTCTCCTGAGAGGGACTCGCCACCACGACCAGACCGCAGTGTCTTGATACTTTTATCATGGCGTTTCTCCACATCAGCCTTGTACTCTTTGAACTTATCAAAGCATTTACTCAAGTTAATATGACCAAGTCTTAGATGCCAAAGATATGTTTGGCTCATATTTGAAGGTTCCTTTCTCTTATTGGAATTAGAAGATGTGTTATTAATTTCCATTTATTGCTTTGTGGGATTTATTAAATTTAGAGTGTATAAATTGCCAACTAATGTACCAAAATAGATAATTACCCTATTTTTCTTGACAACCACTTTGTCATCAAAAGAAACAATATATCCATCCAAAAATAGTTTAGAAACTAAAATTAAATTCTTTCTAAAACTTGGTACATAAAGACAATTTCTCAAAATCAAGGTTCTATTTCTATCAAATGATAAGTAGACGTCTCCCACTACAACAGCCGTCACTTTCATAACATTTCCTATGTAGACGGTTATCTCTCCTTTATATAGTCGACGAGTTTCCTGGAACCCCTGCAATGAATTACATACATGATCAGTGGCTCCTGTATCTACACACAAGGTACTGGTAGATAACACCGCTAAACATGTTTTAACTACCAGAGAATAAGATATACCTTTATTGTTCTCTTTCCTACGAGGACAGTCCGTCTTCCAATGTCTAAACTGCTTGCAAATGAAGCACTTGCCCTTCGGCTTCTTCACTCCTGCTTTTAGTCCAGTACCTAGAGATCGATTCACTTTCTTTGCTGAGCCAGCTTGTTTCTTATTCTTCTTCTTGCCTTTTGACTTAGAAGTAGAAACATTTCCAGCAAAATGAATTTGAAAATTATGATGAAATAACCCTTCTGCTACCTAAAGTTCTGTCAGTAGTTCTGCCAATGAATAAATCTTTTTATTCATATTGTAGTTCAAGCGGAATTGCTCAAAACGTTTGGGTAGCGTTTGGAGAATAATATCGACCTGGGTTTCCCCATCGATTTCAGCTCCAAGAATTTGTATCTCATTCAAGTAAGCCATTATCTTGAGGATATGATCCCTTATGGGTGCCCCCTTTTTCATGGCGGCTGTCATTAAGTTTCTCATTGCCTCTTGCCTAGCAGCCCGATTCTGGTGTTCGAAGAGTTCCTTGAGATTGCTCATCATGTTATAAGCAGTTGGCATGTCCTGATGCTGATGTTGCAGCACATTTGACATTGAAGCTAAAATGTAACACCGCGCCATCTCATATGCCTTTACCCATTTCTTATGATACTCAATCTCCTCTTCACTAGAATCACTATTAGACACATCAGGGCAGACCTCTAACAGTACAAACTTATAGCCTTCAGCAGTTAGGACAATGTCCAGGTTTCTTTTCCAATCTATGTAATTGGGACCAGTAAGTTTGTTCTCTTTCAGAATAATAGCTAGTGGGTTGAAAGTCATCCTAAGAATCATAAAATAAGTTTTGGTCAAGACTTTAGAATTTAGAATAATATTGAGTCCTCAAATAATATTATTTAAATTCACCAATATCTCAAAACACCGTGAATTTTGTATGCCACGTTAGTGTGGATGTATACAAATTTAAACATTTGTAAGAGAAGGTTTTACCCATTAATTTTATTCTTGTCATCCTATCTTTATGATAAATAAAATTAATAGTTGGTATTCCTTTGGTCACACAAATAATAGCAGCGACTCCAATGGGGAGGATACTATTAAATGCGCCTAAGTGTATACCATTACTTGATACTTAGTCCATTAAATAGGATTGTGCCCCTTCAGTTGGAGAAGATCACGTGCTCCTAAATAATTTCCTATAACCATCCATAAAGGAAATTTGATCTAGTGATCCGCAAACAAACTCATCCGATGTGGAGGGAGGCACTCAGAGCCAACGCACAAGTTTGTTACATCACTTACAAACCAGTAATGGAGACCGTGAAATTTATTTATAAATCCCTCTCCCACTTAGTTATTTAAGATGAGGATTTTATCATGCACACACACACATCACAGCAAATAAAAGCAATAAATATGGAAAAATAATTTTCCAACTATTATAACCTTTTTTTCATCACTGTCCTCAGTGTGCTACCAACCCTAGTTGCTGCCATCTTTAGCCACCACAATCAGGTCTAGTTCTCGCATATATCCTGCTTCTTTTTTCACTGCGTCTCTGGTCCTCAAGTAGTACCATGCCTCGCAAGGATACGATCTGCGACAAAAATAAAATTTTACATATATCGATCCTATATTCCACAAAGGAATGTGCATAGAGTCTAGATCGAACAATAATGTAAAATCCTAAAACTAATGCATCTCCTGCTGTATTTAATACATATAATCATGCACACACATAAAATGTCCTCGACATGTCCGAGGGTCCAATCACACACAATCACAATAAGTCATAATAGTTGGAGCATGTAACCACAGAGTTAATCTATATGCATATCCTACAATTATCCTACCTAATATATGTATGACATGTGCATAATTAAACTAAAACCAAACACAAAGAGGTTAAAACATAGTTCTGATACCAATTGTTGGTTGCTACTCGGAATACCATCCTAGTTCCCCTGTACAAAAATTTGTACAAGCATAGAACAATCCTAGCTACCCATGCGCTCTACTAAAGTTAAATTTGGATTGCAAACGATGCTTAACATTATTAATCCAAATTTTCCCTGTAGAAGTTAAACTTGGATTGGGAACGAAACTTAACATTCTTACTCCAAGTTCAACCAATGTGATCTTCCTAAGTTAAACCATATTACAGAAATTATCAAATATTTATTTCTAAGATCGGCTTCCAGGTTAAACATGGCGAGGCACTAGGCTTTCTTGGGTATGAGATCATCCACCACTTCCTAGACAAAGCCTCACAGAGAAATTGGATATTTAACTTCTTACAGTAAACTAGGTTTAACTATAGAGACCTTAATAGAAACACATTATCGAAACATGAAATCGAAAAATAAAATCGATAACAAAAATGATAACTAAAACCGATCACCTCTTGTATTTGGTTTTACAAGATCTATACAAAAGGATGAACTAGTCATGATGAGGAAACTAATAACTAGTTATATCATTCGTAGCTTATAGACCTCTTGATCTTCTATTGTATTCCTCTCCTTCTCCTGAACGTCGTGTGGGCGACGATCTTCCAAGAGGTAGTCCACCCAAGCTTCTTCCAAAGCTTCCAAAATCCGACCACCAACTATCCTCCAAGGGATGCTAGACAAGAGAGTTTCCTTCTCTTCTTCTTTTGTCACACCCCGGGAAAGTCCCTGTCCGAAGAAATTTCGGCAGCACTTCCCCTGTACGGCGGACAATCTGAAACTTTCAACATCCACAATATACATCAGCCATATGCGGCTGGAATATATACACAACCACACAGTTTTATATATCATCAGCCACTCGGCTGGAACAAAACCAACACAACGGAAAATGACAGAAACGAAATACAAACCAAAACACAAAAACTGCTAGCCGGCTAGGCTTACACAACCAACAACAAATACAAAATACCACATAACAACATCAACACTCCAAAAACAAAACCAGAGTACAGAGCTAAACAAACTGATACATAAACAAACAAAACATAAGTGAAATCGATAAGTCTTCTGATGTGACGTGGGGACCAGCAGACAGGATACTCCAAGCGACACCATAAACAACCTGGTACCTGAAAAAAAAATATAGTGTCCACAGGGGTGAGTTCAACAACTCAACAGATACCTAGTTGACATGTATAGTAAACTATAACAAATAGTAATAACTATGGAGTACAGTCTCTTGACAAAAGAAGGTAATGCATAATAGAAAAGGCTGAAGAGTACTGTACTCACCAGGGCCACCTATCAAAATAATCAGGTCGTCAGACCGGAAGTGTCATAAATCCTGTATGCATGTCAAACATATGCATCCATCCAAATGCAGCATATAAGTGCAGCAAATACAAGCAGTACATGCATAAATGCATATGATGCCAATGATGCGTCCTGGTCACCCCTGATGTCAGTCAGTCATCTCACACACAATGGTGAGACCGAGTGAGTAGGGCTATGACAACCGTGCACTCTGACATCACTGCTCCTGATGAGTGACCGAGTGGACGGGATGCTGTCGGAGTACTCCTATCCTTTTACCCCAAATCATAAATGGGGGAGCTCAATGCTCTCATCTCCCGGTACACGATGACGAGGAGGTATCTCTGCCGGTTACCACGCTGAGTCACATGACCAACGGAGCCAAACAGAGTCCACCGTCTGCCGGCTACCACGCTGCTACACTAAATGCCAGCAGAGTGAAACTGTCTACCGGCTACAACGCTGAGTCACCTGACCAACGGAGCCAAACAGCAGAACCGCCACACACCTGCCTGATATACCACTAATACATGAGTGGTGGTGTGTGCAGTACATGTAACTGGCGATGTGCTCAACCATAGTGGAGCCGACAATCGCGTAGCATGCAATCATGATGCATGACACTAAGCATAGCAATAAACTGATCAATATAACCATATCCATATATATAAAATGAGTACTGTAATATCGATGGTCAAATATGAAAATCTAAAGTACACAGGTCAGATAGAATATCAAAAACCAAAGTCCTGAACATAACAAGCATGGTATGTCACTACCTCTCTGAGCATATATATATATATAATCATGTGGGTACCAGCATAAAATGCATATAAGGTGAGCAAACAAGCATGTAATAGGTATCCGGTAGTGACGTACCGAAACAAGGACGAACATAATTATTACTAAAGGCTATAACCTACTTGACATATCAACATGACATATCAAAAAGATAAGTCAAGGTACCCGCCTTTAACTGTAGATCGTGTCAACCATCTTCAATAAATCCAGAAGATCACATCCAACTCGAATCCTACAAATGCAGAATACGAGACAAAACTAAAGATCTATAATCAATGTGTCAACTATCAACCAACCTAAACTGATCCAAGAAAGGCATGAATGAACAATCCAACTTATCCAATCCAATTTAATTCCATCAACAACTAAGCATCATGAATCAAACATGCATAATTCTTCCACATAAATAATTTCTAACTAACACATCTGATAATCCAACCAACACAGCTAGTTACTCATCCATAACCAATCACAACTACCATAGATTAAACATGCTATAATCACATTAGATTAAGGCTTAACGAAGAAGTGCTCACCCGAATTGGAGACCTCTCTGTTAATTCACAACCGAAGAAGTGCTCGCTACCAAGGATCACGGTCGGAGTAAGATGGAGTTGTTGATTTCCAAATCCAACACCCTACATAACCATCATCACATTCATCAAAGCATTAAACTCAATCCCATGTTGACAACCCCTTCTCCAATTCTATAAACATCTTACCTTCATATGCTGCTCCCCTGTTATCTCAAAGCCGAAGACCTAACTGTCGTAAAGGGTGATCAATGGAGTTGTTGCTGGAACCAGAGATAGAACCACAAATCGGTTCTAAAATCCATATACAGATCGAATGAGTGTCATGGCCAACGATCAGAAGAAAATGGAAACTAAGGTGCTCACCATACCTCAACCTACCTGATGACAGAACCAACCTCAAGCTGTGAAGGAGAAACTCGACGAAATCAGCTTGACTCTAGGGCTCGGAAAGATGATCAAGTGGCGGCTATGTAGAACTAGGGCACAAGGAAGGCAGCCAAGTCAGATTTTGTGGTCGGCGATGATGCTGCTCGGCGCTAGAGGGTGGCTCGGCTTCACAGAGAAGAGGAAAAGGGAGATAGACGGCATCGGTTAGATCGCGAGAAGAACGATGAGGCGTGAGGCTTGACCATTGCTCTTGTACCGGAGGGGAAGGGAGATGAAGGCTCAGCACCGCACGGAGGAGAAAGGAAAGAAGCTTCGGTGCCACCCGGAGATGAAGAGAAGTGATCGACGCCGGTTGGGAAGGGAGGTTAGGGAACAAATGAGGATGAAGAAGAGGGCGCGTCGGGTTCGGCGGTGAGGGAGTGAAAACGGCGTTTAGGGGGAGAAAGAAAAGATAAGAAAAAGAATATAAATAAATAAACTTTTCCTCTCTTAAATGGGGTAGCCTAAACAGGCTTTCCCGGGGCCCCGTTTTCATCCCCGTAAACTCGACCATACGAGCTCCGAAAAATTCCCGAAAAATTTCTAAAAATTCTAAAAAATTCCCTTATCATTATTCGCCATTTTTTTCGGTAATTTACATTCTCCCCCACTAATAAAAAATTTGGTCCCCAAATTTCGTTATCTTTCATCAGCAAGTACTAGCAAAAGCTAAACTGTATAAATGTTGAACGGGACCATAACTCATATACCTCAAGTGAAAAGGTGGGGGTATCGAGCTCGGATAGTATCCTCGAGCTCCCAGGTAGCCTCCTCGTCCGTATGATGCTGCCATCCAATTTTAAAACAGCCGAGTAGTCTTGTTCCGCTACTGACACTTGTTCCGGTCTAAAATCTGTATCGGAACCTCCTCATAAGTGACGTCAGCCTGAACGGAAACTGAGATATCGGATAGTACCTGTGTCAGGTCTTTCTTCTCAGCATAGATACATAAAATACATCGTGGACGCCTGCCAAGGACGACGATAGTGCCAACCAATAAGCTACTGCTCCAATCCTTTCCAAGAGCTGGAAAGGTCCAATATATCGCGGAGCTAGCTTACCTCTGAGGCCAATCTCTTCACCCCTTTCGTGGGTGAAACTCGCAAAAATACATGGTCGCAAATAGAGAACTCTAAGAGTCTCCGACTCCGGTCAGCATAACTCTTCTGGCAGTCCTGTGCCTCTGACACTCTCCGTCTAATAGCATGGACCAACTCTGCCTCACGCTGAGCTCTATGAAGTCCCAATAACTGGGCTTCCCTAACCTCATCCCAGAGGGTGGGTGTCCGACAAGGCCTACCATACAACGCTTCAAACGGTGCCATCTGGATAGTCAAATGCAAACCGTTGTTGTTGGCGAACTCTCTACCAATGGCAAATGGTCCTCCCAACTGCCTCCAAAATTCAATACCCAAGACCTCAGCAAGTCCTCTAGAGTCTGTATGGTCCGCTTTGACTGTCCATCTGTTTGAGGATGGAAAGCTGTACTGAAACAGAGTTGCGTGCCCAAAGCCTGCTGCAGACTCTGTCAAAAACGAGACGTGAATCGGGGGTCTCTATCCGAAATAATAGTCAATGGGGCACCACGTGATCTGATGATCTCCCGGCAAAACAGATCTACTAATCGATCCAGGAAATTAGTTTTCCGAATCGCTAACGAGTGCGCGGATCGGGTTAATCGATCAACGATTACTCAAATCGCGTTATGGCCTCATCGTGTCCTCGGCAAACTCACCACAAAGTCCATAGTAATGTGTTCTCATTTCCACTCAGGAATAGGAATCTGCTGAAGTAATCTGGCAGGTCTCTGGTGCTTAGCATTCACCTGCTGACAGACAAGACATCTAGCTACGAAATCCATGATGTCTTTCTTCATGTCGCTCCACCAATAAGAAACACCTCAAATCTTGGTACATACGGGTACCGCCTGGGTGGACAGCAATTCATGAGCGATGAGCCTCCGGAAGTAACTCCTATAAGACCGGATGAGACTGAAGTACGCATAATCTGCCTCGGAAGTGTATAACACCCTCCTTGTCTCGTGTGAACTCGGTCTGCTGCCCGGAAGCTATTTGGCTGCAAATAAACTACAAATACTGATCAGCAGCCTAGGGTTCTCGGATCCTCGTCCTGATTGGCGACTGAGCAACCATGGTAACCAGAATGCCTTGCTCTGTCCATCCTTATCCCTCAAGGCCCAACTCGGAGAAACCTTGAATCAAGTCTGTGACCACAACTCGGTGGCAAGCTAAAGTCCCTCTGGACTTCCTGCTAAGTGCATCGGCAACCACATTAGCTCTCCCTGGGTGATAGCTAATGGTACAATCAAAATCCTTCAGGAATTCCATCCATCTCCTCTGTCGGAGATTACGTTCCTTCTAAGTAAAACAGATATTTGAGACTCTTATGGTCAGTGAGAATCTCAGATGTAACGCCATATAAATAATGTCGCCAAATTTTCAAGGCAAAAGTAATGGCGACTAGTTCCAGATCATGTACAGGGTAGTTCTTCTCATGCTCCTTCAACCGACGAGAAGCATAGGAGACTACTCTATCGTGCTGCATCAGAACAGCGCTCAAACCTTGATTAGATGCGTCAGTGTAGAGGACATATCCGTCCTCTCCAGAAGGTAAAATCAAAACTGAAGCCGACACTAATCTCCGCTTCAACTCCTAGAAGCTGGTCTCGTAGTCCTCGGACCACGTAAACTTCATGTCTTTCCTGGTCAGGCGTGTCAGTGATATAGCTATCCGAGAGAAACCCTCAATGTATCTCCGTAAATATCGAGCCAAACAAAGGAAGTTGCGAGCCTCCTCTATAGACCTCGTCTACTCCCAACGGTAACAACCTCTATCTCCTGTGGAACCACGGTATACTCCTACTGGTGACCGTGTGTCTCGTACATCTCACAGAAGGCAACCAAAATACACACTACTGATCTTCATATATAGATGTTCTCGTCGAAACATCTCCAGAACTATGCAAAATGGTGTGCGTGACTTACCTTGGATCATAAATAGATCACCACATCGTCAACAAAGACAATGGAAACCAATCCAAACATCCTGGTGATACCCAAATCATCGAGTTCATGCTAACACCTAGGGCACTGCAAGCCCTAATGGTGAAACCAAGACACATAATGTCCGTATCACAGACATTCCTAACCATAAGATCCTCAACAATAAACAGATCTGATCATCAATGATATAAATCGCCAAAGAATAGATCCTAGATCTGATCACCAACGATATAAATCACCAAAGAATAGATCCTCCAGTGTGAGAGCAACGCTCCATCACAGAAAATACCACATATGTGGGAGCAACGCTCTACCACTAGAAATCCTCAATATGTAGGAGTAACACTCTACTACAAATAATCCGTAACATATATCTGCAATAAATATGGGAGCAACGCTCCACTATAAACCAACAATAATATGTGGGAGCTACGCTCCACCACAAACGATCCATCAGTGCTTAGGACACCTAACTATCTAGCTAGAGACTGCATGAGGTCACTCTATCACAGATCACTGTTGGCAGCCAAGGGTATAACAACCCAGTAAGCAAATTAAATCCATAGTCAACTCTATCATCATCCTAGTGAGTCGGTCACCCACAAATAGAAGACTTAGTTGACAGGGTAATACCACCAATAATATAATGTAGACACCAAGCATTCTACATTCAACATAGGTAGAATCATCATGATGCTACCCACCATACACCTGGCACACTCAACACATGTATAATCGACATAATCCTCCAATTAGTACACACCAAACATACTCATAACACAGGTAAAAATCAGTGTGATACCCTCAACATTACATATCGAACCCGTGTGCATAAATCATCGTAGGTATATTCGACAATACACCTCAAACAACACTCACATGACATATATACGCCTATGCCAAGAGTATAATCAACATCCACTTCCAATAAAGCATACTAAACCCAGGTGCACTCATATATCAAACATAAGCAACAATATACCTCAGATACCACACCAAACACATCTGCTCATATCACAACTCAGATTAAATCGATAAGATATCTCCAATAAAACACATGTGCACATTTCACCACATAGATTTAATCGACAAAATACCTCCAATAAACCAATTAGACCACTCGGGTATAATCTACTAGAAACCCACAACAATCATAACTGGAAAAGTATGCACCCACTACATGCAATTCGACCGTCCATCAAAAGACTCCTACCACCCGTAATAATCATATGTACACACTACATAGATATGAAGAATCAGCATATTTAATCTAATCAACCTGATATTCCTTATTCTACCTTCTATGTTATCCAACTAGGTACATACAGTCTAAAATTAAAGTACCCATAGAATAGGATACATCGATCCTCTATCGACTGACCAAACTGACAATAATATATGGCTAATTCAGTCCTTTCCCTCGTCAGTATAAGCCATGTACTAAATGTGCTCAAGATATTAAACTAAGCACGAATAACCCAAAAATCAACATCTCTATAAAATAGAGTATAACAATCCCCTACTGATCGAACCAACAAAACTAATCGGTCATCTACTAACTAATCAAGAATAAATAAAGCCTCTACAAGCATCTAAGGTAAATCGATCACGACTACCCAAGTCAACAAACGTCAATCAATCTTCTACTGACTGATCTAACAAGAGTAAGTCAATTATCTACGGATGAAATTAAATAAGATAATTTAGTATTCTACTGGCTAAGTCAACATGAATATGAAGATACTATCTACTACATAACTAATAACAACAGAGGTTGGTATGTGTCTCCATCTCCTGACCAACTAGTAGTAACAGAAGCTAATACTACTAATGGTATGATATGAAAAATCAGCAGAGACTATATTCCTTAATCTCTATTAAGGTCGATCAAGATTAGTGGCTAACCCATCACATATAATATGTGCTACCACAACCAGACAAATACTAAATAAAAAGTGCTAATACAAGTCATAACTATCATGGTCAACTATGCATACACTAACAGAAGTATATAATAACAATATACCAACATACCTCCTATAGCTTGGAGATGTCCTACCGCTGCCAGGTCCCAAAATTCGAAAAGTCACATCGAGAAAATCAAATCACGAAATCCGAAACACCAGAAATAAGACTCGTAATCTGAGCTCTGATACCAAATAAATTGGTATCAGATAAATCTCAAAATCCAGAACACATAGCAACTATCGTATACCTGCTCTGATACCACTAAATTGTCACGCCCCGGGAAAGTCCCTATCCGAAGAAATTTCGGCAGCACTTCCCCTGTACGGCGGACAATCTGAAACATTCTACATCCACAATATACATCAGCCACATGCGGCTGGAATATATACACAACCACACAGTTATATATATCATCAGCCACTCGGCTGGAACAAAACCAACACAACGGAAAATGACAGAAACCAAATACAAACCAAAACACAAAAACTGCTAGCCGGCTAGGCTTACACAACCAACAACCAATACAAAATACCACATAACAACATCAACACTCCAAAAACAAAACCAGAGTACAGAGCTAAACAAACTGATACATAAACAAACAAAACATAAGTGAAATCGATAAGTCTTCTGATGTGACGTGGGGACCAGCAGACAGGATACTCCAAGCGACACCATAAACAACCTGGTACCTGAAAAACAAATATAGTGTCCATGGGGGTGAGTTCAACAACTCAGCAGATACCTAGTTGACATGTATAGTAAACTATAACAAATAGTAATAACTATGGAGTACAGTCTTTTGAACAAAAGAAGGTAATGCATAATAGAAAAGGTTGAAGATTACTGTACTCACCAGGGCCACCTATCAGAATAATTAGGTCGTCAGACCGGAAGTGTCATAAATCCAGTATGCATGTCAAATATATGCATCCATCCAAATGCAGCATATAAGTGCAGCAAATACAAGCAGTAAATGCATAAATGCATATGATGCCAATGATGCGTCATTGTTGGAGTGTATACTGAGAGCCTAAGCTTTGTAAACATTCATTATGAATAAAGAATCACATTTGGTCTAATTATCTACATTTGTTTGTAGTTGTTCATTTAATTTATATTGTAGATAACATAGTATGTGGTGTCACATACAGAAGATGATGTTATCAGTACCTTATAAATTATAAACAGTAGCTCAAGACCAGAATGGAAAGGAACAAACCATTAGAAAGTCGTAGTGTAATTAGGTATTAGTTTATCTTGACTATATAATTACACTAGTACACTCAGAGTGTATTGAGTAGGACCATTTGAGGTCGTTCCTTTTATACTGACTTTATAAAGGAACAAAGACCTCAGTTATTATGGAAGTGTGTGCTCTTAATCCTAATATAATAACAAGCACATATGTTTGATATTTATTTCTTTAATTTATCAATGGGTGAGATTTAGTTCGATGAATCAATAAACCCGATAAATTGGGAAATGGTATCACTAGTGTGTGTTGTTGATTATAGAAAGAGTGATACTAGGTTGATAATGTCCTCGGAGCTCATAAGATTGTCATGTTAAACCGTGGACTTAGTCCATGATAATAAGGTTGAGTGGTACTACTCTTGGACTTAGATATTAATTAAATGAGTTGTCCACTTAATTAGTGGACATTCGATATCTAAACAACACTCATAATGAGATATAATTTGGGATTAGTTCAATGATAGTTCTCTAGTGGAATGAATTATCATTGATAAAATTTTTGTGTTGGAGGATTAATTTTATCGAGAAACCAATTCCTCCTCTGTCCCTCTCATTTATTACTACCACCTATACCCACCTTACCCAAGCTTATCAGCTATTTACCCAAGCTAGTAGCAAATAAAAAGAAATTTAATTTTAAATTTTATTATTATGTGGAAGATATATTTTAAAGAGTATTAAAATTAAAATATCTCTCTTGTAAAAGATCTACAAAAGATTAAAGAAAGAGATTAAATCTCTTTCCTTATTTGTAGATTGGAGAGATGTTTTATTTTCTCTTTAAAATTATTCACATGTTAATAAAATTAAAATTATAGATATTTCCTTTTATTAACCATGAAGAGATTTTAAAGAGAAATTTTATTTTTTTAAATTTCCGGAAACAAATTAGGAAGTTTTAATTGTTGATTAAAACTTGTCCTCTTTTGTATTCCAATGATGTGGCCGGCCATCACAAATTAATTGGGGAAATTTTATTTTATTTCTCTCAATTAAATCATGTCAAGGAAATTAAGGAAAATTTATTGTAATTAAATTTCCTAATTTACCTAGGCCAAGGAATATAAAAGAAGGGGTGAGGGTGCCTTCACAAGACACAACATCTATTATTCCTCTCCCTCTCTTGTTCCTTGTGGTGGCCGGTTCATCCTCTCCCTCTCTTCCTCTTGTGGTGGCCGAACCTCTCTCCCCTCCTTGGAGCTTTTGTGGTGGCCGGATACTACTTGGAGAAGAAGAAGAAGAAGGAGAGAAAGCTAGCATCTCTTGGAGCTTGGTTAGTATTTTGGTTTTTCTCCTTGGTGAAGCTTTTCTTTTGTGGCCGAACCTTGCTTGGAGAAGAAGAAGGTGGTTGGTGGTTTCTCATCTTGGAAGATCGTTGCCCACACAACGTCCGAGGTTAGAAGAGGAATACGGTAGAAGATCAAGAGGTTTTTCTACAAGGTATAACTAGTAATTTCTATTTCCGCATCATGCTAGTTATTTATAGAAATAATACCAAATACAAGAGGCTTACGTTCTAGTATTTCGAATATGTTTTTTCGAAGTTGTGTTCTTTTGTTTCTTTCTTTTCCTTGTGATTTGATTGTTCTCTTTGGTTAACCTAAAGTTATTTTAGGAAATTAAATATTAGCTTTCTATTAAAGGTTTTGTCTAGTCGGTGGTGGTTGCTCCCATATCCAAGAAGGCCATGTGCCTCGCCACGTCAGTACTGGGAACCTTTTATGGAAATTAATATTTAATGGAATTAATAACTTAAGGAGACTTGGGTCGAACGTGTTAAGTTCCGCAGGAGATCAAAGTCAAAACCTAAAAGAACAAATAGATTAAGTTTTGGATCAAACGTGTTAAGTTCCGCAGGCGATCCAAAATTTAATTTAAAAGAACACATGGTAGCTAGGAAAAGGTTCAGACCTTTGTACAAAATTTTTGTACAGTGGAACCTATAGGCTTTCCGAGTAGCAACCAACAATTGGTATCAGAGCTAGGGTTTTGCCTCTGTGTATTTGGTATTTAGTTTAATTATGCACATGTCATACATAATTTAGGCAGGTTAATAGTAGGATGTGCTAACTCTATGGATGCAGGATCCAACTATTATGGCTTTTAGTTAATTATGTGTGTGATTGGACCCTTGGACATGTCAAGGGCAATTTATCTGTGTGTGCATGATTGTATTAAAATACAGCAGGAGCTGTATTTAGTTTTATTAGGATTTTATTTTTGATCTAGATACATGTACATTCCTTTTATGGAATATAGGATCAAAATGTAAAATTCTATTTATGTCGCGGATCGAATCTTGCAAAGCGTGGAACCTTCTAAGGACCAGAGGCGCAGCGAAACTCGGAGCAAGATGGATGCGACAGTTAGACCCGGTGGCGGTGGCCAAATATGGCAGCAGCTTCGGATGATAACACACGGAGGACAATTAAAGATAAAAGCCATAATAGTTGAAAATTAGATTTTCTATTTATTGCTTTTATATTGTGCTGTGTGTGCATGTTAGTTTACAAGTTTAGTAGGCTAGCATAGTTAAAATTCCTCATTTATAAATAACTAAGTGGGAGAAGGATTTTTAAGTAAATCCCATGGTCTCCATTACTGGTTTGTAAGTGATGCAAACAAGCTTGCGCGTTGGCTCTGAGTGCCTTCCTCCATAACGGATGAGCTTGTTTGCGGACCACTAGAACAGACTTCCATTTATGGATGACTATAGGAAGTTAATAAAGAGCGTGTGATCTTCCCCAACGGAAGGGGCATAATCTTATTAATGGACTTAGTGTCAAGTAATGGTATACACTTAGACACATCTAATAGTATCCTCCCCATCGGAGTCACTGCTATTATTCGTGTGACCAAATAATACCAACTATTAATTTTATTTGTCAAAAAGTTAGGTTGACAAGATAATAAAATTAATGGGATAAAACCCTCCTTTTACAAATGTTGAATTTGTATACGTCCACACTAACGTGGCATACAAAATTCACGGTGTTATGAGGTGTTGGTTAATTTAAAATAGTATTGTTTGAGGAATCAATATTATTCTAAATTTAGAGTTTTGACCAAAAGTTATTTGTGATTCTTAGGATGACTTTCAACCCACTGTCCATCATACTTCAACAGAATAGACTTACTGGACCTAATTACATAGATTGGAAAAAGAACCTGGGCATTGTTCTGATTGCTGAAAGTTATAAATTTTGAATCTGAGATTGAATATCATGAAATGGGTGATGAGATTGTTACATTTTGGCAATTCATTGCAACATCATAAAGATTTACCATGATATGAACAATCTCAAGAACTCTTTTCTGGATAGGGCTTCTAAGCTATGAAGATAATCACCATGCGGTACTGATCATATCTAAATATGATGATCATCCTTGGAGGAGAAATTGATGAAACCGATCGATGATCCTCCACCTAATAGGAACTATAATATGAATAAAGGATTTATTCATTATGAACTTCGTTATAATGAATTCACTATGAAAATGGTTCTAAAAAGGTAAGAAGAAGAAACAATAAGTGAATAAATCTGAAAGAATGAAGAAGCCGAAGGGCAAGTGCTTCATCTGTAAGCAGGCAGGACATTGGAAGGCGGATTGTCCTCGTAGGAACCAAAACAAAGGTATATCTCATACTCTAGTTGTTGAAACATGTTTAGCGATGTTATCTACCAGCACCTGGTGTGTAGATACGGGAGCCACTGATCATGTCTGCAATTCCTTGCAGGGGTTCCAGGAAACCCAACGACTATCTGAAGGAGAAATTACCGTCTACATGGGCAATGCTACTAAGGTGGCAGCTGTTGCAGTGGGAGACGTCTACTTATATTTTAGTAGAAATAGAAATTTGGTTTTAAGAAATTGTCTTTATGTACCCAGTTTTAGAAAGAATTTAATTTCAGTTTCTAAACTGTTTTTAGATGGATATTCAGTTTCTTTCAGTAACGATGTAGTTATTAAAAGAAATAAAGTGATTATCTGTTCTGGTGCATTAGTTGGCAATTTGTATATTTTAAATCCAAATTCTTCCACAAAGCAAAACATGAAAATTTATAATTCATCTTCTAATTCTAATAAGAGAAAAGAACCTTCAGAAATGAACCAAGCATATCTTTGGCATCTAAGGCTTGGTCATATTAACTTAAGTAGGATTCAGAGGCTTATAGCCGATGGACTTTTAAATTCATTAGAGTTGGAAAATTTTCCAACTTGTGAATCTTGCTTAGAAGGTAAAATGACCAAGAGGCCGTTCAAGGCCAAGGGGTATAGAGCCAAAGAAGTATTAGAGTTGGTTCACTCTGATTTGTGTGGTCCTATGTCTGTCCAGGCAAGAGGAGGTTTTGAATATTTTGTCTCTTTCATAGACGATTATTCAAGATATGGATACATTTACCTAATGCGGGTGCTGATAAGTTCAAGAATACAAGGATGTGGGACTAGGTAAAGTATCAAGACACTGATCGTGGTGGCATACCTCTTAGAGAGTTTAGGAATTACTTATCGGTTCAATCCCAATTGCACTGGAACACCAGAATGGTGTAGAAGGAATAGGACTCTTATGGAAATGGTTAGATCAATGATGAGTTATTTACCAAATTCGTTTGGGATATGCTCAAAGCGTGAACTTAGTACCTTCTCGTTCTACTCCCATAGAATTGTGGAATGGAAACCCGTCTAAGACATATTCGATATGTAGTCACATGTAATCTTGATAAGTTAGAATCGAGTTGTGTTTGTAGGATATCCAAGGCAAGGTGGTTTATTTTATAGTCCTAAGACAAGGTCATTGTTAGCACCAATGCCTTTTAGAAGAAGACTATAATGGATCCAAGCCCAGTAAAGTTGTTTTAGAAGAACTTAGAGGACATGTCTACTTCACAAGATGAAGTACCACAAGAGCAACACGTGCACATGATACACAACCCGGCCTCGTCGTGTGGGAGGGTTGTATGAAAGATTCATGTTTTTGGGAGTCTTGGACTTGATCCGTAAACATGAACGATCCTTATATGAGCACTCCAAGATATAGATTCTTGGCAAAGGCAATGAATTAATAGAGTCCATGTACTCTAATAAGGTGCTTAGAACCAGATGGTGTAGCCGTTGGATGCAAGTGGATCTACAAAGGAAAGAGAACAGGTAGAAACCTTCAAGCTAGGCTTGGAAGTACACTCAAAGAGGAATCGATATGGAAACCTTTTCACGCATGCTTAAGTCTATCTACTCTTATCCATTCTCATGGATTATGAGATTTGGCAATGGATGTCTTTCTTAATGGAAGTCTTGAACATCCATATAAGCAAAAGGATTTATTGAAAAAGAGCATCTAGTATGCAAGCTCAATCGGTCCATTTATGGACTAAAGCAAGCTTCAAGGTCTTGGAACATCCGGTTTAATGAAGTAATCCAATCATATGGATTTATTCAAAGTCCGGATGAGTCTTGTGTATATAAGAAGTGTAACGGAAACGTGGTGGTATTTCTTGTACTATACGTAGATGATATTTTGTTAATTGGCAACAATGTCGGTATTATCGCTGGTATGGTTGTAAACAATTTGATATGAAGGACTTGGAGAATGTCACATTCTTGGGATCAGTTATAAGGGATAAGAAAGAATGTTGTGTCTGTCCCAAGCTTCATATATAGATACAATCCTTGCTCGTTTTAGCATGCAAGATTCCAAGAAAGGTTTCTTACCTTTTAGGCATGGAGTAGCTCTATCTAAAGAGATGTCTCCGAAGACATCAAAGGAGATAGAGGACATTAGAGCAGTTCCTTATGCTGTAGGAAGACTAATGTATGCAATGCTATGTACGAGACCTGATATCTGTTTTGCCGTGGGCATGGTTAGCAGATATAAGCGTAACCCTGGACAAGGGCATTGGACTGCGGTAAAGCATATATTAAAGTATCTGAGAAGGACCAGAGATTATATGCTAGTTTACCAAGCAGACGTGCTCTGGGTTACGTTATTTTGGATAAAGTCTACAGGCTATGTGTTTACTTTAGGTGGAGCCATTTCATGGAGTGTTAGCCGTTTGACTCAACCATGGGTATGACCTCGGAACTCTAAGGACTTAGATGTGATTCTGGTTTGCAAATTATCACAATTTATTGTGATATGTGAAACTGAAGGAACCACGAGACCATAAGGCAAGTAAACATATAGAGCGCAAGTACCACCTGATAAGAGATATCGTGAAGCGAGGAGAAGTTGTCATCGCCAAGATTGCATCAGCAGATAACCTGGCAGATCCTTTCACTAAGGCCCTTCCGGCGAAAGCTTTCGATCGGCATGTGGAGGGAATGGGAATCAGATGTATGGTAGAAGATATGGCAGCTTAGTCATTAGTATAAGTGGGAGATTGTTGGAGTGTATACTGAGAGCCTAAGCTTTGTAAACATTCATTATGAATAAAGAATCACATTTGGTCTAATTATCTACATTTGTTTGTAGTTGTTCATTTAATTTATATTGTAGATAACATAGTATGTGGTGTCACATACAGAAGATGATGTTATCAGTACCTTATAAATTATAAACAGTAGCTCACGACCAGAATGGAAAGGAACAAACCATTAGAAAGTCGTAGTGTAATTAGGTATTAGTTTATCTTGACTATATAATTACACTAGTACACTCAGAGTGTATTGAGTAGGACCATTAGAGGTCGTTTCTTTTATACTGACTTTATAAAGGAACAAAGCCCTCAGCTCTTATGGAAGTGTGTGCTCTTAATCCTAATATAATAACAAGCACATATATTTGATATTTATTTCTTTAATTTATAAATGCGTGAGATTTAGTTCGATGACTCAATAAGCCCGATAAATTGGGAAATGGTATCACTCATAGTGTGTGTTGTTGATTATAGAAGGAAACTGTGTCCTAGTGATACTAGGTTGATAATGTCCTCAAGAGGAGCTCATAAAGATTGTCATGTTAAACCCTGCAGGTGGACTTAGTCCGACATGATAATAAGGTTGAGTGGTACTACTCTTGGATTAGATATTAATTAAATGAGTTGTCAGTAACTCACTTAATTAGTGGACATTCGACATCTTAAACACAGGGAGACTAACACACTCATAATAAGAAGGAGCCCAAAAATGTAATTTGGGATTGGTGCGGTAGTTCAATAATAGTTCTCTAGTGGAATGAATTATTATTGATAAAATTAAGTTGTGTGTTCGGGGCGAACACGGGATGTTTAATTTTATCGGGAGACCAAAACAAATTCCTCCTCTCGGTCCCTATCATAGCCTCTTATTTATAGAGTACTATACCCACCTATACCCACTTTCATACCCATGATATAGGGGCCGGCCAAGCTAGCTTGGGAATCAAGCTATGTGACAAGCAAAAATTAAAGAAATTTAATTTTAATTTTTATTATGTGGAAGATATATTTTAAAGAGAATTAAAATTAAAATATCTCTCTTGTAAAAGATCTACAAAGATTAAAAGAGATTAAATCTCTTTCCTTATAGATTGGAGAGATGTTTTATTTTCTCTTTAAAATTATTCACATGTTAATAAAATTAAAATTATAGATATTTCCTTTTATTAACCATGAAGAGATTTTAAAAAGAAATTTTATTTTTTAAAATTTCCGGAAACAAATTAGGAAGTTTTAATTGTTGATTAAAACTTGTCCTCTTTTGTTTCCAATGATGTGGCCGTCCATCTCAAGTTAATTGGGAAATTTTGTTTTATTTTTCTCAATTAAATCATGTCAAGGAAATTAAGGAAAATTTATTGTAATTAAATTTCCTAATTTACCTAGGCCAAGGAATATAAAAGAAGGGGGGTGCCTCAAGACACAACATCTATTATTCCTCTCCCTCTTTGTTCCTTGTGGCTCATCCTCTCTCTCCTCTTGTGGTGAACCTCTCTCCCTCCTTGGAGCTTTTGTGGTGCGGATACTACTTGGAGAAGAAGAAGAAGGAGAAAGCTAGCATCTCTTGGAGCTTGGTTGTATTTTGGTTTTCTCCTTGGTGAAGCTTTTTGTGAACCTTGCTTAGAAGAAGAAGGTGGTTGGTGGTTTCTCATCTTGGAAGATCGCCACCGTCCGGTTAGAAGAGAATACGAAGATCAAGAGGTTTTCTACAAGGTATAACTAGTAATTTCTATTCGCATCATGCTAGTTATTTATGGAAATAATACCAAATACAAGAGGCTTACGTTCTAGTATTTCGAATATGTTTTTTCGAAGTTGTGTTCTTTTGTTTCTTTCTTTTCCTTGTGATTTGATTGTTCTCTTTGGTTAACCTAAAGTTATTTTAGGAAATTAAATATTAGCTTTCTATTAAAGGTTTTGTCTAGTCGGTGGTGGTTGCTCCCATATCCAAGAAGGCCATGTGCCTCGCCACGTCAGTACTGGGAACCTTTTATGGAAATTAATATTTAATGGAATTAATAACTTAAGGAGACTTGGGTCGAACGTGTTAAGTTCCACAGGAGATCCAAGTCAAAACCTAAAAGAACAAATAGATTAAGTTTTGGATCAAACGTGTTAAGTTCCGCAGGAGATCCAAAATTTAATTTAAAAGAACACATGGTAGCTAGGAAAAGGTTCAGACCTTTGTACAAAATTTTTGTACAGTGGAACCTATAGGCTTTCCGAGTAGCAACCAACACTAGTCACCCCTGACGTCAGTCAGTCATCTTACACACAATGGTGAGACCGAGTGAGTAGGGCTGTGACAACCGTGCACTCTGACATCACTGTTCCTGATAAGTGACCGAGTGGACGGGATGCTGTCGGAGTACTCCTATCCTTTTATCCCAAATCATAAATGGGGGAGCTCAATGCTCTCATCTCCCGGTACACGATGACGAGGATGTATCTCTGCCGGCTACCACGCTGAGTCACCTGACCAACGGAGCCAAACAGAGTCCACCGTCTGCCGGCTACCACGCTGCTACACTAAATGCAAACAGAGCCAAACAGAGCGAAACTGTCTACCGGCTACCACGCTGAGTCACCTGACCAACGGAGCCAAACAGCAGAACCGCCACACACCTGCCTGATATACCACTAATCCATGAGTGGTGGCGTGTGCAGTACATGTAACTGATGATGTGCTCAACCATAGTGGAGCCGATAATCGCGCAGCACGCAATCATGATGCATGACACTAAGCATAGTAATAAACTGATCAGCATAACCATATCCATATATATAAAATGAGTACCGTAATATCGATGGTCAAATACGAAAATCTAAAGTACACAGGTCAAATAGAATATCAAAAACCTAAGTCCTGAACATAACAAGCATGGTATGTCACTACCTCTCTGAGCATATATATATATATATATATATATATATATATATATATATATATATAATCATGTGGGTACTAGCATAAAATGCATATCAGGTGAGCAAACAAGCATCTAATAGATATCCGGTAGTGACGTACCGAAACAAGGACGAACATAATTATTACTAAAGGCTATAACCTACTAGACATATCAACATGACATATCAAAAAGATAAGTCAAGGTACCCGCCTTTAACTGTAGATCGTGTCAACCATCTTCAATAAGTCCAGAAGATCACATCCAACTCGAATCCTACAAATACAGAATACGAGACAAAACTAAAGATCTATAATCAATGTGTCAACTATCAACCAACCTAAACTGATCCAAGAAAGGCATGAATGAACAATCCAACTTATCCAATCCAATTTAATTCCATCAACAACTAAGCATCATGAATCAAATATGCATAATTCTTCCACATAAACAATTTCTAACTAACACATCTGATAATCCAACCAACACAGCTAGTTACTCATCCATAACCAATCACAACTACCTTAGATTAAACATGCTATAATCACATTAGATTAAGGCTTAACGAAGAAGTGCTCACCCGAATTGGAGACCTCTCTGTTAATTCACAACCGAAGAAGTGCTCGCTACCAAGGATCACGGTCGGAGTAAGATGGAGTTGTTGATTTCCAAATCCAACACCCTACATAACCATCATCACATTCATCAAAGCATTAAACTCAATGCCATGTTGACAACCCCTTCTCCAATTCTATAAACATCTTACCTTCATATGCTGCTCCCCTGTTATCTCACAGCCGAAGACCTAACTATCGTAAAGGGTGATCAATGGAGTTGTTGCTGGAACCAGAGATAGAACTACAAATCGGTTCTAAAATCCATATACAGATCGAATGAGTGTCATGGCCAACGATCAGAAGAAAATGGAAACTACTAAGGTGCTCACCATACCTCAACCTACCTGATGACAGAACCAACCTCAAGATGTGAAGGAAAAACCCGACGAAATCAGCTTGACTCTAGGGCTCGGAAAGATGATCAAGTGGCGGTTATGGAGAACTAGGGCACAAGGAAGGCAGCCAAGTCAGATTTGGTGGTCGGCGATGATGCTGCTCGGCGCTAGAGGGTGGCTCGACTTCATAGAGAAGAGGAAAAGGGAGATAGCCGGCATCGGTTAGATCGTGAGAAGAAGGATGAGGCGTGAGGCTTGGCCACTGCTCTTGTATCGGAGGGGAAGGAGATGAAGGCTCGGCGCCACATGGAGGAGAAGGGAAAGAAGCTTCGGCGCCACCCGGAGATGAAGAGAAGTGATCGGCGACGGTTGGGAAGGGAGGTTAGGGCACAAATGAGGATGAAGAAGTGGGCGCGTCAGGTTCGACGGTGAGGGAGTGAAAACGGCGTTTAGGGGGAGAAAGAAAAGAAAAGAAAAAGAATATAAATAAATAAACTTTTTCTCTCTTAAATGGGGTAGCCTAAACAGGCTTTCCCGGGGCCCCGTTTTCATCCCCGTAAACTCGACCATACGAGCTCCGAAAAATTCTCGAAAAATTTCTAAAAATTCTGAAAAATTCCCTTATCATTATTCGCCATTTTTTTTCGATATTTTACATCTTCTCCTTCAGGCAACCCACCACCAAGAGATCACCACCAACTGATGTCGCCGGCCTCCAAGATAGAAAACAAAAGGAGTGAAGAGAAAGAGCAAGGGTCGGCCACCAAGGAAGAATAGAGAGGAATAGAAGATGTGTTCTTGGGTGAGGCACCCCCTCCTTCTCTTTTATATTCCTTGTTCTTGGCAAAAAAGGAAAGTTTTGTAACAAAAAATAAAACTTCCTTTCTTATCATAGCATGGCTGGCCACAAGCTTGTTCTCCAAGTAAGGAAAGATTTTAAACAAAAATTAAAATCTCTCTTTTAAAATCCCTTTTGTGGATAGTTATAAAAGGAATGTTTTATAAATTAAAATCTATCTCTTTTAAATCTTTTTATGGATATCTATAAAAGATAAGATTTGAAATAAAATATGGTTTCAAAAAAGGAAAATTTTATAACAAAAATTAAAATCTTTCTTTCACATTATAGATAACTACAAATAAAGAAAGATTTCAAATCTCTCATTTATTCCTTTTTAGAAAGCTATAAAAGGAAAGATTTTAAAATTTAAAACTCTCTTTTAAAACCAACATAAAAGGAAAGTTTTTAACAAAATAAAAACTCCCTTTTATTTCTTTTTATGACCAATCTAAAAAAGGAAAGTTTTATATTAAAATCATCCTTTTAAATCCTTTTTATGGATCTCTATAAAAGGAAAGATTTTATAAAAAATAAAACTTCCTTCTTCTTGTGTGTGGTCAGACCCTTGCTTGGGTACCAATCAAGGCTTGGCCAGCCCTAGCTTGGCCGGCCCCTTGCTTGGTCTCCAAGCAAGGCTTGGCCGACCTTAGCTTGAGCCTTAAGAAGCTAGGCTTTGGGTGGATATAAATATTTATATAAGAGGCTACAATATGAGTGGAATTGGTTTTGGTCTCTCGATGAGCTTGAGCTTCCTGTGTTCGCCCCGAACACCCAACTCAAGTTCATCAATAATAAGTCATACCACTAAAGAGTTATTATTGCACTACTGCACTAATTCCATATTACAATATGGGCTCCTTCTTATTATGAGTGTGTTAATCCCCCTGTGTTTAAGATATTGAATGTCCACTAATTAAATGAGTTACTGACAACTCACTTAATTAATATTTAGCTCCAAGAGTAGTACCACTCAACCTTATCGTCATGTCAGACTAAGTCCACCTGCAGGGTTTACATGACAATCCTTATGAGCTCCTAATGGGGACATCATCAACCTAGATTACTTGGACATAGTTTCATTCTATAATCAACAATACACCATATAAATAATATCATTTCCCAACATATCGGGCCTATTGATTTAACGAGCAAAATCACACCCTTTGATAAATTAAAGAAATAAATATTAAATATACGTGCTTGTTATTATATCATGATTAAGAGTACACACTTCTATAATAACAGAGGTTTTGTTCTTTTATATAGTTAGTATAAAAAGAAACTACCGCATTGTAACGACCCAATTTTCCCTATCTCAAGTTCTAAAAGTCCATAAAAAATTTGGAAATACTTTTAAAATATTCTAGAGATTTTTAGGAATTTTTAGAATATTTTTACATAATTTTTGGAGGTCGTTTAGTATGTTTACAAAAAGAAAGAACTTTTGACAAAAATTGTTGAAAGCGAGGTTCGACCCCACGACCTCGGGTCGGACTGACCCAAGCAAAACCGGCCCAACCAGCTGAGATACACGGTTTTGTTAACCTTATATGGAGTGAATAATATTTAAGCAGTAGTTAGTGAATAGAGAATAAATAGGAAGAAAAATAGTTGCAGCCGAGACTCGAACCTGCGAGCCGCGCTTTAAGCAAAACGCAGCCAACCAACTGTGCCAGCGAGTTTTGTTAATTAAGGAAAGAACGGAAATAATTTAAAGGATAGTTGATAATAGAAATATTGGAGTTATAAAGGGAGAACTTAGGGCTTGATTTCCCTTTGACCTAATTCCTACCCCTCTTCTTCCTCACGCGTGCGCGGCGCCGACCCTTCTCGAGCGAAATCGCGGCAGCGAGCGATCACGTCTCCGGCGGCCGGCGAGGTTGTTCTCCGAGAGGTTTTCTTCACTTCTCATCAAGGAGAAGCTTTGAGCACGAAGAAGAGCCGAGATTTGAAGCTTTACCCGAACCCTAGATCTCTTCCTTTTCGGTTGTAAGTCCAAGAACAGCAAGGTGAGTTGCTTCTCACCTGCAGTAGGAGTAATTCCGTGACATTGATCTTCTTTTCCTTTTATTTCAGAATTTGGTTTCACTCCTTATCATCCACAGCATGCTCCTTTGTTTCAGATTGAGTTTGAGCCGAATTTATGATTGCTAGGGAT
The DNA here is from genome assembly GCF_018446385.1 of Zingiber officinale. Taxonomy (NCBI): domain Eukaryota; kingdom Viridiplantae; phylum Streptophyta; class Magnoliopsida; order Zingiberales; family Zingiberaceae; genus Zingiber; species Zingiber officinale. The sequence goes on along the minus strand of NC_055994.1, from coordinate 49,872,356 downwards.
TTAATTCTTTTTGTGTTTCGGATCATGTTGCACAGAATCTGTATGTTAGAGGTTTAAGGGTAGATCTAAGATTCTTTTTCCTTCTTCCTTGCATATATATACTGTAACATGCTTAAAGGTCTTGTTGCTGCCGTGAGTTTCCAAGGGAAGAATAGGAAAAGGATTAAGTAAGTGGAGTGATTTGCTCTTATTGGTTTCTACCGTGGCACTAAACAGGGAAATGGACTATGGTTCCGGGTTGTTTTGAAGTAGACTTGAAGAGTTCTGTTGCTTTATGTTGTGAACATGTTTGCAAAGATTTTAGTTTCAGCAGTACTTTCTGGTTGGTTTGTGCCGGGGAACATAACAAGAAGAACTAGCATGTTTTGGATCCATATCAGTTATAGACCTTTTATTGAATTGTTAGAGCATGAAATGCTTTAGATTTATAGCTCTTGTTGGATTTTCTCCTTGCTGCAATGAAAAAAAAAAACAGCTTTGAAGTTATTATATCAATCTTAGATTTCTTTATTACCTTAATTAACATCTCAGCCTTAGCATCCTAGCTTTATTTGCATTTCTGCAAGCATGAACAGCTCTGTTTAGAGCTTAGAACAGCTTCTCTTTAATCACATATTTGCAAGCAAGAACAATTTCGTTTAGGGCTTAGAACAACCTTCCTTTATTTGCATTTATGTTTGTGTAGCAATAGATGTACATGAACAGATTTTCTAGTTTTTCAGTTGCATTCTTTTGCCCTATTTTACAGCATGTATAGAAAGCTCAAAGTTGCATTCTTTTGCCCTATTTTACAGCATGTATAGGAAGCTTAAAGTTACTTTCTTTTGCTCTATTTTACAGCATGATTAGTAAGCTTAAAGTTGCTTTCTTTCCTCTATTTTATAGCAAGATTAGTAAGCTCAAGTTTCTTTCTTTTGCTCTATTTTATAGCATGATTAGTAAGCTCAAAGTTGTTTTCATTTGCTATTTTAACAAGCATGAACAACCATGTATTCTAATGGAAAAATAAGAATCCTATTAAATACTTTTAGAAGTATTAACAAGTAAAAGGAAGAAAAAGAAAAGAAAGAGAAAGGCCAAGGCCTTAAGTAGATCCCAAAGTCAAGACTTTAGGGATTTTGGCACACGAGGTGCTTATTAAAATGCCAAGGCATTTAAAGAAGAAGTAAATAAGATAATAAGTATTTTACTTTTAAAGGGCATGTACCGGACACAAGATCCAAGGGATGGGCTCCAAGTTGCCCCTAGGCACAAGGCCTAGAAGTATCTTAGTAGTTTCGGGATTAGCTACCTCGATTCTTATTAAGAATGCGCGCAAAGTGGTACAATGCCGGGCCCAAGAGAAGTTGATTATTATTTTGAAGTATTAAAGTATAAGTTTTGAAACAAATGAAACAAGCTTCAAATATGTTTAGAATTAGAAAGTTAGTTTCTTGTTATTTGAAGCATGCAGTAGTAGTTTCAATTGTTTCCTTGCTACTAGATTATTCAGCATGTTTAGCTTTACATGTTTGGTAGTTTTACATGTTTAGTAGTTTTACATGTTTAGTTTTATTTGCTTTCAGCATGCAGTTATATTTTATTCTTATGAGCATGATTAGCTATACATGTTTAGTATTTCAGTTAGCATGATTCCTTTGCTATATATGAGCATGAGTAGTTTTATATGTTAGCATTCAGTTTTAGCATGTTTTATTTATATATACATGCATATCGAGTTTTTGTGAGTAGATAACGCTCACTAAGCTTTATGCTTATAGACTGCATTTCCTCCTACTACAGATAAAGGGAAAGAAAAGATACAGTGAAGGAAGGCGACAAGGAGATACAAGAGGTGTGTGATGTGTGGACTATGGAGGTCCTTGGGACTTAGCTAAGGAATTAATTTAGTTTAAGAATGTGATTAGTTTAATTTCTTATTAAGTTGATAAGAAAAGGATGTAGTAAGAAGTTATGTTTTCGGTTTTTCATTACCTGCATGATTTGAATTATTAAGCTGCGTGGTTGTGGTTAGTTTTCATTTCTTATTAAAATGCGTGGTTGATTGAAATATATTTCCAGCCGCCTGTGGCTGAGTATATTATGCTTGTATTATGGAAAATGGTCACCGGTACAGGGGAGATTCTGCCGAAATTTTTCGGTAGGGTTTTCCTAGAGATTTTTAATAAACCGGTTAAGTAGAGTTAGTAGATAAGTAAAGGTCATTCTTAGAGAGTAGTAGTAGTAGTAAGAAGGGTGGTCGTTACAGTTGGTATCAGAGCAGTGTTCCATTCTCCAGCATCACACACACATCAGCATCATCCTTGCCGTCTCCAAGTAAGAAAGTATTTAAAATTCTTTCTTTATTATGCTTTTCTTATTATTAACTGCAGTACAGAGTAATTGCTTATGAGTTCTTAAGTAAGATAGAAGTTATTGTTTCTCCTTTCTTGATCCATATATATATATGCATGCTTAGAAAGGATTATGTTTAGAAAGGATAGAGAAATGTTTAGAAATACCTACTCATAGGTGTTGAAAGTCAAGAATCAGGTATAAGTAAGATATATCTAGAAAGTATAGTGATAATTTTAAGTTTTCTTTTCCTCTGCCTGACTTGATGGCAAGAAGAGGACGTCCCCGTACCGCTGGTATTGAGGACCGAGCTTAGGAGAACGAAGAGCCCAGAACAACTGGGCCTAATCTCTCTGAAGTTGTTGCTCAACTTCAGAGACAAGTAGTAGAGCAGCAACAAGTGATTGCCAATCTGATGGCAAATCAGTAACCAGATTCTCCCACTCCAACAGTAACTGTGGAGACTGCAGGGGTAATCGAGGTTCCACCAGCTGCCCTGGGAGTCGTCACAGCACCTCAGAGACAAGAAGTCTACCTGATCCAGTGGCTGAAGCTGAAACCAAAAAGCTTCTCAGGCATGACTGAGCCCTGGGATGCCCAGGCTTGGTTCAAGACATTTGAGAGCACAATGGAGCTTCTTGACTGACCAGAAGTCGAGAAGGTTGATACCATTAAGTGTGCCTCTTTCTGCCTATCTGGAGATGCTTGTATGTAGTGGGAGCGAGTTAAGAGTAAGAGAGCAGTCAACTAGATGAGCTGGGTTGACTTTGAGATAGAGTTTTACTAAGAGTTCTTCCGCCAACGGATCACCAATAAACATTATGAGGAGTTTATAGAATTTAGACAAGGTGACCTACAGTAGAAGAAGCGGTTAAAAGATTTAACAGACTAGCTCACCTTCGCCTAGAGTTAGTAAGTACAGTGAAAGAATGAGTCAGACTGATGCTCCTAATGCTGAGACCAGAAATAACACCTAATGTGAGTAGTGAAACTCACCGACCATAGATTGGTGAAGAGCTGGTCAGCAGGGCATTAGTGAGCATTATCTGAACAACATCAAGGCACAACAAACGCAAAACAAGTCAGTCAAGATAAAAGATAAGACAGTGGGGGAAACAGAGACCTCAGTCAAGTAATCAGAACTGGAAGGATAAAGATAACAAGAAAGACCCAAGCAGGAAAACGTTCGGGTAGTCTGTGAATATCCAGAGGTATTTCTAGAAGAGCTACCTGGACTACCTCCCAACAGAGAAGTGGAGCCAATTTCAAAAGCTCTGAACCAAATTTCTCTAGCAGAGCTAAAAGAGTTATAAGAACAATTTCAGGAGTTACTTGACAAGGGTTTCATCCGCCCTAGTCATTCACCCCGGGAAACTCCAAAGTTGTTCGTTAAGAAGAAAGATGAATCCATGCTAATGTGCATAGATTTTAGAGCGCTGAGCAAAGTAGCAGTTAGGGACAAATACCCTCATTCCAGAATAGATGATCTATATGATCAGCTAAAAAGGGTAATAGTGTTCTCTAAAATAGACCTGTGCTCTGTGTATTATCAGTTGGAAGTGATAGAAAGTGATACACCCAGGAAAAGCTAACAAAGTGGCAGATGCACTAAGCAGAAAATCCAGTGCATCCTTGATGTCTTTGTCATCATTAGCCCTACCACTGCAGAAGGAGTTGTCAGACTTTGGAATGGAAATTATTTATGGACAACTCTCTGCATTGACCTTAGAGTCTACCTTGCTTGAGGATATACAGAGAAAGCAAAGTGAAGATCCAGATATCCAGAAGATCAAGCAAGGGATACAGAAAGAAGAAAATTCGGAGTTTCGAATATCAGACAATGGAATTCTTTATCAGGGGAGCCGCCTTTGTGTCCCCAATGATGAAGAGCTAAGAAAGAAAATTTTAGAAGAAGCTCATAGTACACCTTATTCCATGCATCCTGGTTCTACCAAGATGTATCAAGACGTGAAACAGAGATTCTGGTGGTCTGGACTCAAAAGAGACCTGCCTGATATGTCAGAGGGTCAAAGCAGAACACCAGAGACAAGGAGGAGTTCTACAGCCTCTTCCTATACCAGAGTGGAAGTGGGAAGACATCTCTATGGACTTCATAACAGGTCTCCCAAGAACTACGAATGGATATGATGCAATATGGGTAATAGTGGATAGATTGACCAAGTCTGCCCATTTTCTAGCCATCAAGGTGTCCCACTCTATAGAGCAGTTGACACAGTTATATGTTAAGGAAGTGATCAGAGTTCATGGAGTTCCCAAATCTATTGTGTCTGATAGAGATGGGCGCTTCACCTCTCACTTTTGGGAGTGTGTTCAGACTGCACTAGGCACCAAACTCAAGTTCAGCACAGCCTTCCATCCTCACACCGATGGACAGACAGAGCGAGTAAATCAGATCCTAGAAGATATGCTCAGGGCTTGTGCACTAGATTTTAAAGGCAGTTGGTGCAAGTATCTGTGCTTAGCTGAGTTTGCCTACAACAATAGTTATCAGGCCACTATCAAGATGGCACCTTACGAGGCACTGTATGACAGGAAGTGCAGATCACATATTTGCTGGCAAGAAGCGAGTGAAAGAAAAGAAATGGAAGTAGAGCTGGGCATTTAGACTGAGATGATAGATGAGACCACTCAGGCTATCCAGAAGATCAGACAGAAGATTGAGACTGCCCAGAGTAGGCAGAAAAGTTATGCTGACACACGCCGTAGGCCACTTGAGTTCCAAGTAGGGGATTCAGTTTTTCTCAAAGTCGCTCCTATGAAGGGAGTGATGAGATTTGGCAAGAAGGGCAAATTAAGTCCTCGCTACGAAGGACCTTACCTGATCATAGAGAGGATTGGGAAAGTAGCTTATAAGCTGGATTTACCACAAGACATGTCAGCAATACACAATGTATTTCATGTCTCTATGCTAAAGAAGCGAATTCACGACCCTAACCAAGTGATTCAGCCTCAGACAGTGCAGATCCAAGAAGATCTTAGCTATGAGAGCAGACCTACACAGATAGTGGACAGAGCAGTCAAGAGACTAAGAAACAAAGAAGTACCACTAGTGAAAGTCATCTGGCAGAACTAGAAGCACGAGGAAGTCACTTGGGAGCGTGAGGACAGTATGAGACAGAAATATCCAGAGTTATTCTAAGTTCGAGGACGAACTTTTTATAAGGTATGGGGAATTGTAACGACCCAATTTTCCCTATCTCAAGTTCTAAAAGTCCATAAAAAAATTTGGAAATACTTTTAAAATATTCTAGAGATTTTTAGGAATTTTTAGAGTATTTTTACATAATTTTTGGAGGTCGTTTAGTATGTTTACAAAAAGAAAGAACTTTTGACAAAAATTGTTGAAAGCGAGGTTCGACCCCACGACCTCGGGTCGGACTGACCCAAGCAAAACCGGCCCAACCAGCTGAGATACACGGTTTTGTTAACCTTATATGGAGTGAATAATATTTAAGCAGTAGTTAGTGAATAGAGAATAAATAGGAAGAAAAATAGTTGCAGCCGAGACTCGAACCTGCGAGCCGCGCTTTAAGCAAAACACAGCCAACCAACTGTGCCAGCGAGTTTTATTAATTAAGGAAAGAACGGAAATAATTTAAAGGATAGTTGATAATATAAATATTGGAGTTATAAAGGGAGAACTTAGGGCTTGATTTCCCTTTGACCTAATTCCTACCCCTCTTCTTCCTCACGCGTGCGCGGCGCCGACCCTTCTCGAGTGAAATCGCGGCAGCGAGCGATCACGTCTCCGGCGGCCGGCGAGGTTGTTCTCCGAGGGGTTTTCTTCACTTCTCGTCAAGGAGAAGCTTTGAGCACGAAGAAGAGCCGAGATTTGAAGCTTTACCCGAACCCTAGATCTCTTCCTTTTCGGTTGTAAGTCCAAGAACAGTGAGGTGAGTTGCTTCTCACCTGTAGTAGGAGTAGTTCCATGACATTAATCTTCTTTTCCTTTTATTTCGGAATTTGGTTTCACTCCTTATCATCCACAGCATGCTCCTTTGTTTCAGATTGAGTTTGAGCCGAATTTATGATTGCTAGGGATTTAATTCTTTTTGTGTTTCGGATCATGTTGCACAGAATCTGTATGTTAGAGGTTTAAGGGTAGATCTAAGATTCTTTTTCCTTCTTCCTTGCATATATATACTGTAACATGCTTAAAGGTCTTGTTGCTGCCGTGAGTTTCCAAGGGAAGAATAGGAAAAGGATTAAGTAAGTGGAGTGATTTGCTCTTATTGGTTTCTACCGTGGCACTAAACAGGGAAATGGACTATGGTTCCGGGTTGTTTTGAAGTAGACTTGAAGAGTTCTGTTGCTTTATGTTGTGAACATGTTTGCAAAGATTTTGGTTTCAGCAGTACTTTCTGGTTGGTTTGTGCCGGGGAACATAACAAGAAGAACTAGCATGTTTTGGATCCATATCAGTTATAGACCTTTTATTGAATTGTTAGAGCATGAAATGCTGTAGATTTATAGCTCTTGTTGGATTTTCTCCTTGCTGCAATGAAAAAAAAAATAGCTTTGAAGTTAGTATATCAATCTTAGATTTCTTTGTTACCTTAATTAACATCTCAGCCTTAGCATCCTAGCTTTATTTGCATTTCTGCAAGCATGAACAGCTCTATTTAGAGCTTAGAACAGCTTCTCTTTAATCACATATTTGCAAGCAAGAACAATTTTGTTTAGGGCTTAGAACAACCTTCCTTTATTTGCATTTCTATTTGTGTAGCAATAGATGTACATGAACAGATTTTCTAGTTTTTCAGTTGCATTCTTTTGCCCTATTTTACAGCATGTATAGAAAGCTCAAAGTTACATTCTTTTGCCCTATTTTACAGCATGTATAGGAAGCTTAAAGTTACTTTCTTTTGCTCTATTTTACAGCATGATTAATAAGCTTAAAGTTGCTTTCTTTCCTCTATTTTATAGCAAGATTAGTAAGCTCAAGTTGCTTTCTTTTGCTCTATTTTATAGCATGATTAGTAAGCTCAAAGTTGTTTTCATTTGCTATTTTAACAAGCATGAACAACCATGTATTCTAATGGAAAAATAAGAATCCTATTAAATACTTTTAGAAGTATTAACAAGTAAAAGGAAGAAAAAGAAAAGAAAGAGAAAGGCCAAGGCCTTAAGTAGATCCCAAAGTCAAGACTTTAGGGATTTTGGCATACGAGGTGCTTATTAAAATACCAAGGCATTTAAAGAAGAAGTAATAAGATAATAAGTATTTTACTTTTAAAGGGCATGTACCGGACACAAGGTCCAAGGGATGGGCTCCAAGTTGCCCCTAGGCACAAGGCCTAGAAGTATCTTAGTAGTTTCGGGATTAGCTACCTCGATTCTTATTAAGAATGCGCGCAAAGTGGTACAATGCCGGGCCCAAGAGAAGTTGATTAGTATTTTGAAGTATTAAAGTATAAGTTTTGAAACAAATGAAACAAGCTTCAAATATGTTTAGAATTAGAAAGTTAGTTTCTTGTTATTTGAAGCATGCAGTAGTAGTTTCAATTGTTTCCTTGCTACTAGATTATTCAGCATGTTTAGCTTTACATGTTTGGTAGTTTTACATGTTTAGTAGCTTTACATGTTTAGTAGTTTTACATGTTTAGTTTTATTTGCTTTCAGCATGCAGTTATAGTTTTATTCTTATGAGCATGATTAGCTATACATGTTTAGTATTTCAGTTAGCATGATTCCTTTGCTATATATGAGCATGAGTAGTTTTATATGTTAGCATTCAGTTTTAGCATGTTTTATTTATATATACATGCATATCGAGTTTTTGTGAGTAGATAGCGCTCACTAAGCTTTATGCTTATAGACTGCATTTCCTCCTACTGCAGATAAAGGGAAAGAAAAGATACAGTGAAGGAAGGCGACAAGGAGATGCAAGAGGAGTGTGTGATGTGTGGACTATGGAGGTCCTTGGGACTTAGCTAAGGAATTCATTTAGTTTAAGAATGTGATTAGTTTGATTTCTTATTAAGTTGATAAGAAAAGGATGTAGTAAGAAGTTATGTTTTCGGTTTTTCATTACCTGCATGATTTGAATTATTAAGCTGCGTGGTTGTGGTTAGTTTTCATTTCTTATTAAAATGCGTGGTTGATTGAAATATATTTCCAGCCGCCTGTGGCTGAGTATATTATGCTTGTATTATGGAAAATGGTCACCGGTACAGGGGAGATTCTGCCGAAATTTTTCGGTAGGGTTTTCCTAGAGATTTTTAATAAACCGGTTAAGTAGAGTTAGTAGATAAGTAACGGTCATTCTTAGAGAGTAGTAGTAGTAGTAAGAAGGGTGGTCGTTACACGCATATGGTCCTGCTCAATACACTCATAGTGTACTAGTGTAATTTATTAGTCAAGATAAACTAATACCTAATTACACTACAACCACTCCAATGGTTTGTTCCGTTCCATCTTGGTTGTGAGCAACTGTTTATAATTTATAAGGAACTGATAACATGAACTTCAATGTGTCTCCTCACACCATGTTATCTACAATATAAATTAAATGAACAACTACACTTAGCATAAATGTAGACATTTGACCAATGTGATTCTTATTTCAAAATAATTATTTACAAAAAGCTAGACTTTTAGTATACCCTCTAACATTACCCAAATTGATCAATATGTTTTGTTTAAAGTTTGGATTTTTAGCAATGCACTGACTTAAACATCTGAAATGTTAGGCTAAGTCCTAAGCATCTGAAATGTTTCAAAATACACAAGCAAGTATCCAACTATGCTTGTGAGATGTTGGTTGCTAAAACTATAGGAACATCCATTTCTACGGTAAGACCTAGGCTACTCCAAAAAGATAAAATATTTGGAAATATGTTTTGAAAATAAATTTTGAAAAGGGGAATTTTGAACATTGTTTTGAAAAACTACTAAGTAATATTTTTCAAAAATGTGTGAAAAGATAAAGAGCCCTATTCTATATATCACATGCATGATTCAATTATGATGCAGATAAAACTAAAAAGTACTTATAACTAACAAGTACCAAATCCAAATACACGCATAGGCATAATGTCAACAAGTCATAAGTGTATCAAAATAAGTATCTAGTCCTAAAGATGACTCATCATCATCATCATCTATAGCACAAAGATAATCAAACATTCGGCGCTGCTCCCTTACTAAGGTAAGTACGATCAGTCATCTCCTGACAAAACTTTTTAATTTGTCCTTAGAAAGAGTTGTACTGATCATTCATCTTGGTCTCTAAGGAGTCGAAATGTCCAAAAATGTCATCTCGAAGATGACTAAAAAAATCACTGGTTGGTGGTGGGGGTGCATAAGAGCTACCATGAGTAGTATAAAAAAAAGCTATCAATGCAAATCCTAGATCAAAAGGCTGATGATGATGCTCTTTGACTGCGATCAGCTCCTCCTCAACTACATCTTCCTCAGCTACAACTGGTGTGTATCGGTGATGGATCTGTTTATACACAAGTCCTTCTGCACTAGTCCTAATCCCAGCTAAAGACAACTGCCTAATCCCAACAAGATCAAAATCAAACAACTCGATCAACTCACCACGGTGAACACCTACCCCTAGAGAAGCAATGTAGGCAGTGAGAACATGGCATTGGATCATATGAACTTTATTCGAGGTGTTGTACCCTAAGTAGTAGATAATAGATCTGAACACCCAGTAACCCAAGTCAAAGTCAAGTTGGTGTCTCAATGCATACATCAGAAAAAGATATACTGGATGTAGAACTCCTTGATATCTAGACGACAACGGATGAATGCAAGAGACTAACATCTTATAAAGGGTGTTGTCATTTTGACTAAGCGGTACAGTGGACATCTTTTTGGGATGTTCCCCTTCAAAGAAATCGACATACATAAGATCAAGAGTAAGACGAGTAAAAGGAGCGGGCAGTATGTCAGGAAGGGAAGCGCTAAAAAAGATACAATTAATAGAAGGTCAAATTCTGAAAAATCTGAGAAACATTTCAAGGTCAAATAGCATATCCCTAGTTGCTAGGGTTTTATAATGATGGGAGTCAATTTCACACAAATTATGATAAAATTTTGAACACATAATAGGGTTGTAAGCATGTTAACAGAAGACAATTCTATCAAGCAAAAAATGTTGAGTAATGTCAATGACCTCAGGATAATATATTTGATAGAAAGAAAGGTCAAGACAAAGAGTTCCTATAACTTTAAATTTTTTTATTAGGAAAAGATAGACGCAGATCTTCAATTAGAATCTAGGGTTTTGATTGGGATTTAAGGAGCTATCCTCCTGTTGTGTAGTTGTATGACTCTTTTCACTATTATTAAAGGAATGAATTAAATAGTAAATAGATATGGAAAGAAGATTCAAAAAGAGATTACCGAGGCATTTTCGTATTCCAAGAAAGGTAGTAGGCGGTGAAATCGGCGAAGACGGCGTAGAAGGAGAGGAAGGTAAGAAGAGGTGGGGATGAGATTCGGCTGCTACCCGAGTCTTCATTTTATAGGCCTCGATCGATCGACCAAAATGGGGTTGAATCGACCGAACCCTTAAAAATTGGTCAATTAGAAGTAGTTGGTTGGTTTTTGGTCAATCGATAAATTTATCATGGTAGAATTTTAGAGCAGTAGATAAGATTGAAGTTAGGTTTTCGGTCGACAGAACATGGTATTTAGTCGATCGAACAATTAAAGATAGGTTAAATTCGTCGTAGTGAAGTTATGTTATTAGTCGACTGAATGGGTGTTTAGTTTGACCGAAAAATCAATTGTTTGGCTTAGTCAATTAGCAACAGGATTCAGATTCATGGATTGTTTGGTCGACAGAACATGGTGTTTAGTCGATCGAACAATTAAAGATAGGTTGAATTCGTCGCAGTGGAGTTATGTTATTAGTCGACTGAATGGGTGTTTAGTTCGACCGAAAAATCAATTGTTTGGCTTAGTCAATTAGCAACAGGATTCAGATTCATGGAGTGTTTGGTCGACCAAACCTGGCATTCGGTTGACCGATCCGGGTTTTTTTTACTTATTAAAATTTAATTAAGATAATTAAGTTTTAAGTTGAATTTAATTATGTTTAAAATTTAAGATTTTAAGTTGATTATTTGAATAATGCTGATTTAAGTATGAGTTAATAGTTAAATTTAAGTTTAATAGTTAAGTTTATTAATTTAGAAATTAAGTTATCTTAAGATTCAAGTTTAAGTTTAATAGATAATTAAGTTTATTAAGTTATATTAAGATTTAAGTTTGTTTTTTATTATTAATTTATTTAATTTTTATTTTTTGTTTAAGTTAATAATTTTAATTTAATATTAAATTAGAGGTTCGATTTAAATTTTAATATATATATATATATATATATATTATATATAATATATATATATATATATATATATAGATATATATATATATATATATATATATATATATATATATTTATGTTTTTTTTAAAAAAAATTGATTATGTTTTGAGATAATTTTGATTAAGTTTTAAGATGATTAAGTTTTAAAATAATTATAATTAGGTTTAAAAATTTTAATTAAGTTTTAAAATTTTTAATTAAGTTTTAAATTAAGTTGTAAAATAATTAAGTTTTATAATTTTAAATTAAGTTTTAAAATAATTTTTTTAACATAGTTTTAAGATTAAATTTTAATTGTGTTAGTTTGTTTTGATTAAATTTTTAATTTAAGTTTAATTTTGAGGGTTTTAATTAATTTTGAGGTTAAGTTAATAATTTGATTAAATAATTTTAAGCTGAGTTCTAAGTTAGATTAATTTTTATTTTAAGTTGAATTTAGTTCAATTGACTTTGGATTTAAGTTTTAATTATTTTTCAAATTTAACTTTAAATTAAAATCCACAAAGGAATGTACATGTAATCTAGATTGAAACAAAAATATAAAATCCTAATAACTAATACAGCTCCTACTGTATTTAATATTACAATCATGCGCACACAATAAAATGCCCTTGACATGTCCAAGGGTCCAATCACACACAATATCTATATGTCATAATAGTTAGAGCCTGCAACCACAAAGTTAGAACATCCTACTATTATCCTGCCTAAATTATGTATGACATGTGCATAATCTATTTGAAAACCAAACGCACAGAGGCAAACCCTAGCTCTGATACCAATTGTTGGTTGGTCCTAGGAAGATCGTACCGGTTCCATTGTAAAAAAATTTTGTACAAGTGTCAAACCTTTCCTTAACAACCTATTGTGTTCTTTAGAAGTTAAATTAGGAATCGCAAAGGGAACTTAACATTATTCATTCCAAATTTAACTTATCTGTTCTTAATGGTTTAATTTGAATCACAAGCGGAACTTAACACTATTGATCCAAATCAACTTATGTTATAAATTCAATTAAATATTAATTTCTAAAATTAGCTTTCAGGACTGCATGGCGAGTCACATGACCTTCTTGGATATGGGAGCATCTACCACCGCCTAGACAAAGCCTTTTAAGGAAAGCTAATATTTAATTTCCTTATATAACTCTAGGTTTAACTAAAAGGAACAATCGAATCACAAATTCAAAAAATAAAAAAAAAACACAAATTCGAAAAACTAGAATCTAATGCCTCTTGTGTTTGGAATTCTTACAAATAAAAATAACTAGTATGATGCAGAAAATAAATACTAGTTATACCTTCCTTTGTTTGCAACAACCTCTTGATCTTCTACCGTATTTCTCTTCTTATCCCGGATGTTGTGTGGGCAATGATCTACCAAGATGAGAACCACCAAAACTCCTTCTCCTTGCAAGATTCGGCCACCACAAGTACTCCAAGAATAGATGAGGTTCGGCCACCACCACCAAGCTCCAAGGGATGCTTCCTTTCTCTCCTTCTTCTCCAAGATAGAATCCGGCCACCTTCAAGCTCCATGAGATTATAAGGTCCGACCAATGAAGAAGAAACAAAAATAAGAAGGAAAAACAATAGGGTCGGCCACCACCAAGGAGGAAAAGAGAGGAAGAAATAGAATAGAATCGTTCAATATGAAGGCACCTCTACCCCCTCTTTTATAATCCTTGGTCTTGGCAAATAAGGAAATTTAAATAAAAACTTCCTTAATTCCTTTTCCATGAAAAATAAAATATAATTAATTAAAAATTAATTTCCTTTTCTCACATAACATGGCCGACCACCTATATTTCCTTCAAGGAAAGTTTTTATTCACAAGAATTAAAACTTCCTAATTTGTTTCCAGAAATTTTTAATAAAAATTTCTCTAACAAATCATCCCTTCATGGTGGGTTATAAAAGGAAATTTTATAAATTAATATCTTTCTTTTAAACATGTGGATGATTTCCAAAAAGGAAAGTTATCTCTAAAATTAAAATCTCCTTTCAATCTACAAATAAGGAAAGATATTTATTCTTTTCTTAATCTTTTGTAGAAACTTATAAAAGGAAATATTTAATTTTTAAACTCTCTTTTAAATCATGAACATGGTTACAAAAAAGGAAAGTTTTCTTAAAATTAAAATCCACCTTTCAATCTACAAATAAGGAAAGATTTCAAATCTTTTCTTAATCTTTTGTAAAAAGCTATAAAAGGAAGGATTTAAATTTTAAACTCTCTTTTAAAACCATGTTATCCACATAAGAAAAAATTTAAATAAAATCCCTTTTATATTATATGTGGTTGGCCACACCTAGCTTGGACTCCAAGCTAGGGCCGACCACTAATCTTGGCTCAATCCTTGGGTCTTGGCCGGCCCTAGCTTGGGTTCCAAGCTAGCTTGGTTGGCCACCAAAGAGTGGGTAAGAAGGTGGGTATAGGTGGGTATAATTCTCTACATACAAGAGGCTACGATAGGGACCGAGAGGAGAAATTGGTTTTGGTCTCCCGATGAAAATAAGCTTCCCGTGTTCGCCCCGAACACACAACTTAATTTCATCAATGATAATTCATACCACTAAAGAATTATTATTGAACTACCGCACCAATCCCAAATTATATTTTGGGCTCCTTTTATTATGAGTGTGTTAGTCTCCCTGTGTTTAAGATGTCGAAAGTCCACTAATTAAATGAGTTACTAACAACTCACTTAATTAATATCTTAGTCCAAGAGTAGTACCACTCAACCTCATCATCATGTCGGACTAAGTCCACCTGCAGGGTTTAACATGACAATCCTTATGAGCTCCTCTTGGGGTCATTCTCAACATAGATTACTAGGACACAGTTTTCTTCTATAATTAATAATACATACTATAAGTAATATCATTTCCCAACTTATCTGGCTTATTGATTTATCAAGCTAAATCTCACCCATTGATAAGTCAAAGAAATAAATACTAAATATATGTGTTTGTTATTATATTAGGATTAAGAGCACACACTTCCATAATAACTAAGGTCTAGTTCTTTTATCAAGTCAGTATAAAAAGAACTTACCTAAAATGGTCATACTCAATACACTTAGAGTGTACTAATATAATTTATTAGTCAAGATAAACTAATCCTTAATCACACTACGACTTTACCGACGCTTTGTTCCTTTCCATCTTAGTCGTGAGCAACTGTTTCTAATTTATAAAGAACTGATAACATGATCTTCTGTGTGTGACACCACACACCATGTTATCTACGATATAAATTAATTGAACAACTACACTTAACATAAATGTAGATATTTTTGACCAATGTGATTCTTTATTTCAAAATAAATGTTTACAAAATCTAGGCTTTTAGTATACATTCCAATAGCTTTATCTTGACTTCACTCATATTCTTCCTGAGTTTGATACTTATATGTTTGATCTTTGAGATGCCCTTTTTATTATCTATATAGTCTCTATTTGATATTCCTATTCTGTGTGGTGCACACATGTATGGTATGCACGATAAGAATTTGCATTAAGATTGTTTATATGCAGTAGCATACACATGAGTTTGGTGTGTACTATAGGAGTTATCATGCTGATTATACATATATTAGTGTGTACATGTGTATAGATATTGCTACGTATTATAGATGTTGTTGGTAGACATATGTTGGATCTCTTCATGCAAATAGGTATATGTGACTGATGGATTATGTTTCTAGATCTATGTGTGTTGTGTGTGCATACATGTCGGGTGAGTATTATTGGAGGTATCTTGTCGATCATACCTTTGTTGTTATGTGCACATGTGTCCAATATATTTTATTGGAAGTATTATGTTAAGTATACTCATGATGTATGTGCATACAGGTCAGGTGGGTATTTCTAGAGGTATCATGTTGATTATTTCTGTTGGAACCCCAAGGATGTTTTGATGTGATCAACAAGTTAAGTTAAGTCCTGTCGTATTTTTAACCTTGTGTCTAAGTGTGCCAGAGTTTAGGAGCATAGGGAGTCGAGCAAAAGATGCAGCTAGCGAGAAGGACGACACGGGAGGGAGCTGACCGGCTAGGTGCGTTTGAGGTACGAGGCACTGTGGAAGAGTACGCGGGCGGACGAGAAGGAGGCGTGCGACGTTTTCAAGGGACGAGAAGCCAGAGTTGAAGGTTGCTCGAGAAGCCTAAAATTGGGTTCGGGTGAGCCTTATTTCGGTTGGCCGAAATCACCCAAGCAAGTGGAGCTGGAGCAGAAGACCCGGACCAAGGCGAGTAGCACCGGAGCAGAGGGACCGGACCAAAAGTCAACCCTGTTGACTTTAGTGGTCCGGGCTATCGGAGTTGAGCTTTGACCAGGATTGCGTCAAACATGATCCATTGCGATGGGAATAAACGTTTATCCCCTCCCAGGCCCCTGAAACCATTTCAGGCGCCCCGACCAAAGCTATAAATATAGTCTTGGTCCATAAGCTTAAAATTATCTCAAGAAATTAGTATTCCAACACTTGTACGCTTTTATTTGTAGTTGAGCTTCTATTTTTCTATGTGTCATTACCGTAAGAGGCTTCTCCGCCTGAAGGAGATATTAGTACGACACTTTCTTTGGATTAACAACCTCCCCGGTTGTAACCAAATAAACATCTTGTGCCTCTTCTTTTCTGTTTTAATTTATTGCTTTTATAATTTATGCAAGTATTCTGTTGCAAGTTCAAGAAGGGTTTGCTTTTTTATTTTCAGGCTATTCAACCTCCCTTCTAGCCAGTCGCTGCGATCCAACAAGTTGTTGGTTGCTACTCGGAATACCATCCTAGTTCCCCTATACAAAATTTATACAAGCATAGAACTATCATAGCTACCCTTGTGTTATACTGAAGTTAAATTTGGATTGCAAACGATGCTTAACATTATTAATCCAAATTGTCCTTCAGAAGTTAAACTTAGATTGGAAACGATACTTAACATTTTTACTCCAAGTTTAACTAATGTGATCCTCCTAAGTTAAATCATATTACAGAAGTTATCAAATATCTATTTCAAAGATCAGCTTCCAGGATAAACATGGCGAGGCACTAGGCCTTCTTGGGTATGGGACCATCCACCACTTCCTAGACAAAGTCTTTCAAAGAAATCGGATATTTAACTTCTTATAGTAAACTAGGTTTAACTATAGAGACCTCAATAGAAACACATTATTGAAATATGAAATCAAAAAATAAAATCGATAACAAAAACGATAACTTAAAACCGATAACCTCTTGTGTTTGGTTTTTCAAGATCTATACAAAAGATGAACTAGTTATGATGCGGAAACTAATAACTAGTTATACCTTTTGTAGTTTATAGACCTCTTGATATTCTGCTGTATTCCCCTTCTTCTCTTGGACGTCGTGTTGTCGACGATCTTCCAAGATGAATTCCGCTCAAGATTCTTCCAAGGCTTCCAAGATCCGGCCACCAACTATCCTCCAAGGGATGCTAGACAAGAGAGCTTCCTTCTCTTCTTCTTCTCCTTCAAGCAACCGGCCACCAAGAGATCTCCACACAAGATGCCGCCGACCACCAAGGAAGAAAACAAAAGGAGAAGAGAGAAGGACAAGGGCCGGCCACCAAGGATTGGAAGAGAAGAATAGAAGATTTGCTATGGGTGAGGAACCCCCTCCTTTTCTTTTATAATCCTTAGTCTTGGTAAAAAAGGAAAGTTTTAAACATAATTAAAACTTCCTTATATTATTTTCCAATGACTAAAAAGGAAAGTTTTTTAAAAAAAATTAAAACTTCCTTTTATACTTGTCATGTCGGCCACCTACTTGTGCTCTAAATAAGGAAAGTTTTAAACATAAAATTAAAACTTCCTTATTTGTTTTCGGTAAGAAATTTTTAATAAAAAATTTCTCTTTTAAATCCCTTGTTGGTTATAAAAGGTAAATTTTATAAATTAAAATCTCTCTTTTAAAACATGTGGATGGTTACAAAAAGGAAAGTTTTATCAAAAATTAAAATCTTCCTTTTAACTACAAATAAGGAAAGATATCAAATCTTTCTCTTAATCCTTTGTAGAAAGCTATAAAAGGAAAGATTTTAAAATTTTAAAACTCTCTTTTAAAACCATAGCTTCCACAAAAGGAAAGATTTTAAAAATTAAAACATCCTTTTATTTTAATGTGGCCGACCACCTTGCTTGGGCTCCAAGCTTGGCCGACTATTAATCTTGGCTCCATCCTTTGGCTTGGACGACCCTAGCTTGGGCTCCAAGCTTGGCTTGGCCGGCCACCATAAGATGGGTAAGAAGCTTGACTCTAAGTCGATATAAGGCTTTATAAATAAGATGCTACAACAGGGATCGAGAGGAGGAATTGATTTTGGTCTCCCGATAAGCTTGAGCTTCCCGTATTCGCCCCGAACACCCAACTCAAGTTCATCGACAATAACTCATACCACTAAAGATTTATTATTGCATTACTGCACCAATCCCATATTACAATATGGGCTCCTTCTTATCATGAGTGTGTTAGTCTCCCTGTGTTTAAGATATTGAATGCCCACTAATTAAATGAGTTACTGACAACTCACTTAATTAATATCTTGCTCCAAGAGTAGTATCACTCAACCTTATTGCCATGTCAGATGAAATCCACCTGCAGGGTTTACATGACAATTCTTATGATCTCCTCATGGGGACATCATCAACCTAGATTACTAGGACACAATTTCATTCTATAATCAACAACACACCATATAAATAATATAATTTTCCAACTTATCGGGCCTATTGATTTAACGAACTAAATCACAACCTTTGATAAATTAAAGAAATAAATATTAAATATACATGCTTGTTATTATATTATGATTAAGGGTACACACTTCCATAATAACAAAGATTTTGTTCTCTTATATAGTTAGTATAAAAAGAAACTACCTCAAATGATCCTGCTCAATACACTCATAGTGTACTAGCGTAATTTTATAGTCAAGATAAATTAATATCAAATTACACTACAACCACTCTAATGGTTTGTCCTATTCCATCTTGGTTGTAAGCTACTATTTATAATTTATAAGGAACTGATAACATAAACTTCTGTGTGTCTCCTCACACCATGTTATCTACAATATAAATTAAATGGACAACTACACTTAGCATAAATGTAGATATTTGACTAATGTGATTCTTATTTAAAAAAACTAGACTTTTAGTATACACTCTAATAATCTTCCACTTATACTAAAAGACTATGCTGCCATAAACGCTGCCATACATCTGATTCCCATCCCCTCAACATGTCGATCGAAAGGTTTGGCCGAAAGGGCCTTAGTGAAAGGATCTGCCAAGTTATCTGCTGATGCAATCTTAGCGACAACAACTTCTCCTCGCTTTACGATGTCTCATATCAGGTGGTACTTGTGCTCAATGTGTTTACTCGCCTTATGGGCTCGTGGTTCCTTTGAGTTTGCTACTATACCGCTATTATCACAATAAATTGTGGTGATTTTGGGAAAATCAGCAATCACATTTAAGTCCATCAAGATGTTCCTGAGCAAAAGATTTTAACTAGGTATTTAAAAAAGATTTTAATTTTAATTTTAATTTTAACCTTAGTCATCTCACCCAATCTAAATTTTTCAATCAGGAGATCCTATAATTTTTGTGAGATGAATTGGGTTCAGTTATAGGGTTAGGTTTAACTTTGTGTTAGTTTCAGGTTTAGCTTTGGGCTCAGCAAATAGGCATTCTTTGGATAAACCTCTGGTTTATAGTGAGTCACTTGGACATCATTAAAGTAACCATGCCTTCGAAGTTTTCCAAATAGTCCTATCCACTGATCTTAGTACAAAACCTTGGTCTAACTAGTTAGGATCCGTTAAGGGTAGCTTCGGTTAGTTCCACTTAGCCAAATGCACCAGGTCGAAGCCATATCTTCCTAGATATGCATAGATTAAGCTTCCCTAACGTACTATCATCCAGAACTTCACCAGTACCGTAGGTCAAGTTAAACCTAGCCCTTTTAGTTCTAACCCTAATTACCCTGCTGGGTAGCTTTGTTTGGATTACCCTGCCGGATAGGTTAGTTTTGGAGGTGCCAGCTATTCTAGAGCCTCCCTATATTATTAATTTATAGATTGGTTTTAAGTTTCTTAATTATATTTTAATTATTTTCTTTTAATTATTTATCTATTTATTAATATGGTTTTTCTTTTGGCTCCCCCTGGATCATAGCCTCGATATGGTCTATCAAGGTAATGTACTTGATCCTTGGAAACCCAATATTGACCAAGTCCAACTTGATTGACCAAGTTGGACTTGGGTACCCATGCTTGGACCACATTTCTATTTGTTCTGTTTACAAGTGATAAATACGATCTATATTCCTTTTTAGGTTTGAATCCAATTCCGGATCTGTTGTATATGACCTTTTGTTTTCCAAGAATCAGGTCAAGATTCTTGGAACCCAAAGTGAACCGTTCCAACGCGGTCTTCAAATCCTTGACTTGAATTTTCAGGTTGGAATTCTCTTCCTCAAGCTTTTGGACTTGAGCCGAGGTTCCAATCTGAACGGAGTTAGACAAGGATTTGGAGTTGGTCACTTCTTTAAGGGCTGATGCCTCTTTCAGAAGTGACTTAATCCAAATATTGGATTTTGCTAATTTATGTAACAAATAATTAACTAAATTATTTAAACGCGGAATACTTATAGTGGGGCCAGGCTCTTCTGAAACAGATATGGATCCGTGGCTTCTTTCCGATTCAGCTTCTGATTTGCTCTCGCTCTCGGACGTATTGATCTGGTCCTGGGCCATCAGTGCAAGGAGACTCGTCTGATCGAGTTCATCGTCGTCATCTTCTGAGGAAGATTCTTCAAACGTTGCCTTTAAGACCTTTTTCCTTCTTTGTTTCTTTATCTCCTTTTGTTTGGGGTAGTTGGCCTTGATGTGTCCCTTTTGGTTGCAGCCATAGAACGCCACTTCAAATTTTACCTTCGTGCTTGATTGGGCTTTCTTGGATTGGACTGCCTTCTTGAGGTCTCTTTTGTTAAACCCCTTCTTCTTCTTGTAGAGCTTCTTTACAAGGTTGACGAGCTCAGCCGTTAGCTCATTATCTTCATCGTCTGAGTCAGGTTCTTCATCCGATTCTGGTTCGGTTCTACGCCTTGGTCTTGGTTCGCGTGTTCTTCTTGTACCTGCAACCAAAGCAATGCCCTTCTCGATTGGTTATGCATTAGTCTGCTCATGTAATTCGAACTCAGAGAATAATTCATCTAACTTTAAGGAAGATAAGTCCTTGCTGAAATTTACATACTGAAGTTACTAATCATGTATACTAAAACATGGCATCCAAACTAGTCATGGAATATCCAGAGTTACGCATGAAACTATCACATGCATCAATGGAAAGAAGCTAAACTAATGCAACACTGAGCTGAACTGAACTAAGCTAATACTGAATTTAAATCATGTTCACATAACTGATTGTGAGACTTTGAAAAACTATTTATAATAATAGATCAAAATACTAATCATGCTGCTGATGGGCCCGACAACTGTACTTGCTATGCGCGCATTCCTAACTAAACCCGAGGTAGCTAGTCCCGAATCTAGTAGGGTTACTAGGTTATCTAAACCTAGGGACGACTATGGGAGCCCAGCCCAATGGACATCTAGTCCAGTACAGTGCCACTACTGAAAATAAAATACTGGATATAGCTGAATTTTCTTATCTTGTTATTTCTAGGTTATCTGAACCTAGAGCTAGGTTGTCTGAACCTAGAGACGACTGTGGGAGCCCACCCATTGGACCGTAGTCCCATAAAAGCTGTAGTAAACTGGACATGCTTTAAAAATGCTTCTATTGCATTTATTAAGCTATTAAAATGCCTACGGTGGCATTTAACTGAGTTACACATTTTCTCAAACATATGGTGTGCACTAGTTCACACCCTACATACCAAAATTTTGCATACAACTAAACTAATGCGTAAAACCTTGAAAAAGCTACTTATACTGCAGGTGAGGGGTTTCTTACCTCCTGCTCGAAGTTTCTTACAAATCTAGACGCTAGGTTTCCGGTGGAGAGATCCATTCGGCGATCTCCTTGTGTCTACGTGTTCCTCTCGCGGAGAGGAGCGTCCTCGTGCCTTTGATGTTGCTGGAAGATACTCCTATGGCCCTAGGGATGGAACCCTAGGTCTTCCTTGGCTTGGGCGCCGGGAGGATGAGGGAGAGAAGAGGGTTCGGCGGAATTAGGTTGAGGAGAGGAAAAGTCACAATCCAAAATAACTCCTCACTTAATTATTTTCCCTATTTATATTAAGTGGTTAATTCGCCCAACTTAAGTATAAATATAATTGCTTCTCTTTTCTTTCACCACGGCCCTGCTAGGTTCACTTGGTTACTAGAGTTCACTATAAGTCGTAGGACCCAATAGGTCTCGAGTTCAATACCCGCATAGGCTATTTTACTTCCCTATTTGTTTTTACTACTTCCGCTACTCTAAAAATTCTGTAAAAATATCCTAAAGCTCTGGAATACATGTCTTCACGGCTTCCTCCGCTGAAAGGTTGCCCATGACTTTCCACCCCTGGCAGTGGATTTTTGCCTCCCCCAGGATTCGAACTCTAAACCTCCAGGCTTCAGTATTAGAGTTTATGAATCCTAGTAACCAAGTGAGATCACTGTAGCGACCCACCTCCTACTAACTAAGCTGCAAGGCCGGACCGTCACAATATGCTGTGCTAAGCTATATTTTAAGGTGCGGAAACGTGAACTAATTTAAAATTTACTAAACTCATGCCAATTGCTACTAAATCTGAACTTATGCTTTAAAGTACCTTTTAAAAGTTGTACCTTTACTCAAAAGAGAAGATCTAGCCTTCACATATGATTAAGGACTGAACTTAAGGGTTTCCAGCTGAAACAGGCATTTCAATCGATCAGCTGATCGATTGGGATGTTCGGATCGATTCACTGATCGATTCAGGTGGCTACTGTATACAAAAGCTTTGCTTGGATCGATCGGTTGATCGATCCAGTGATCGATTCAGCACGCTACTGTGCACGAAGAATTTACGGATCGATCGGCTGATCGATCCAGCTATGACTAATCGATTAAGAAGCTCTCTGTTCGTGAGGCTAATTCCCCGGTCGATCCAGTGATCGATTCCAGAGCTTACTGTTCACGGAAATCGGCTCTCAATCGATCAACCGATCGATTGAGGTTCCTCCAATCGATCGGTCGATCGATTGGAGTTTCTGATTTCGCTGCTGAACTCTAATTTCAGCACTGTTTCGTGCCAAATCACATACATTAACTCTATAAACAAAAACCAAGCTACTAGACCTACCAATACGTATGATTTACTGTCTAACATTGAGATACTAGTGGATTAACCATAATCTAGTGCATACTTTCATAACTCATAATATTAAACATTCTAAGGATATGAAGAAATAGAAACTATAAGAAACTCAGTTCTTTAACACTTGCTAATCTCCAAGAATCTTTATTCCAAGTTCCTGCCACACACATCTTCACTGCATTGACCTTCAACCTCCGCTAGTCCATCTTTCCTTTACCTTTATCTGCAGTATAAGGAAATGAAGTATTTGTAAGCTTTCGCTTAGTAAGAAACCATCTACCTCACAAAACATGCATACGATGAAATCATGCTTTTTAAACATGCTATTTGATATACATGCTGACATGCTGAAATTTAAATACTGAAGTTACTAATCATGTATACTAAAATATGGCATCCAAACTAGTCATGGAATATCCAGAGTTAAGCATAAAACTATCACATGTATCAATGGAAAGAAGCTAAACTGATGCAACACTGAGCTGAACGGAACTAACCTAATACTGAATTTAAATCATGTTCACATAACTGATTGCGAGACTTTGAAAAACTATTTATAATAATAGATCAAAATATTAATCATGCTGCTGATGGGCCCGACAATTGTACTTGCTATGCACGCATTCCTAACTAAACCCGAGGTAGCTAGTCCCGAATCTAGTAGGGTTACTAGGTTATCTAAACCTAGGGACGACTATGGGAGCCCAGCCCAATGGACATCTAGTCCAGTACAGTGCCACTGCTGAAAATAAAATACTGGATATAGCTGAATTTCTTATCTTGTTATTTCTAGGTTATCTGAACCTAGAGCTAGGTTGTCTGAACCTAGAGGCGACTGTGGGAGCCCACCCATTGGACCGTAGTCCCATAAAAGCTGTAGTAAACTGGACATGCTGTAAAAATGCTTCTATTGCATTTATTGTGCTATTAAAATTCCTACGGTGGCATTTAACTGAGTTACACATTTTATCAAACATATGGTGTGCACTAGTTCACACCCTACATACCAAAATTCTGCATACAACTAAACTAATGCGTAAAACCTCGAAAAAGCTAATTATACTACAGGTGAGGGGTTTCTTACCTCCTGCTCGAAGTTTCTTACAAATCTAGACGCTAGGTTTCCGGTGGAGAGATCCCTTCGGCGATCTCCTTGTGTCTACGTGTTCCTCTCGCGGAGAGGAGCGTTCTCGTGCCTTTGATGTTGCCGGAAGATACTCCTATGGCCCTAGGGATGGAACCCTAGGTCTTCCTTGGCTTGGGCGCTGAGAGGATGAGGGAGAGAAGAGGGTTCGATGGAATTAGGTTGAGGAGAGGAAAAGTCACGATCCAAAATAACTCCTCAATTATTTTCCCTATTTATATTAAGTGGTTGATTCTCCCAACTTAAGTATAAATATAATTGCTTCTCTTTTCTTTCAGCACGGCCCTGCTGGATTCACTTGGTTACTAGAGTTCACTATAAGTCGTAGGACCTAATAGGTCTCGGGTTCAATACTCGCGTAGGCTATTTTACTTCCCTATTTGTTTTTGCTATTTCCGCTACTCTAAAAATTCTGTAAAAATATCCTAAAATTCCAGAAAAATCATAGAATATTTCTAATATAATTTTGAGAATTTTTTGAGAATTACAATCCCCCATACCTTATAAAAAGTTCGTCCTCGAACTTAGAACAACTCTGGGTACTTCTGTCTCATACTGGCTTCTGTCTCCCAAGTTGCCTCTTCTGCTGTGTGATTGTGCCAAATAACTTTTACTAATGGTACTTCCTTGTTCCGCAATTTCTTAACTGCTCGGTCTATTATCTGAATAGACTGACTGTCATAGCTGAGGTCTTCGCGAACTTGTACCGATTAGGGCTCAATCACCTGGGTGGCATCCGGGATATGCTTCTTCAGCATAGAGACATGAAATACATTGTGGATAGCTGACATCTCCTGGGGTAGCTCTAGCTCATATGCTACCTTGCCAACTCTTCTGCTGATCAGGTATGGTCCCAAAACGCATTACTCCCTTCATGGGAGCCACTCTGAGGAATACTGTATCCCCAACTGAAAACTCTAAAGGTCTGCGTCGTGTATCAACATAGCTTTTCTGGCAGCTCTGAGCTGTCTCTATCCTCTAGCGGATCTGCTGTATAGCTGCTGTGGTGTCTGCTACTAGATCTGTCAGAAGCTCTAGTTCTTTCTGCTCACCACTCTCATACCAATAGATTGGAGATCTACACCTCCGCCCATAGAGAGCCTCATATGGTGCCATGCCGATAGTGGCCTGATAACTGTTGTTGTATGCAAATTCTGCTAAACTCAGATATTTTCACCAACTTCCTTTGAAGTCTAGGGCACATGCTCGGAGCATATCTTCGAGTACCTGATTTACTCGCTCCGTCTGACCATCTGTCTGAGGATGGAAGGTTGTGCTAAAATTTAACTTGGTGCCCAATGCTGACTGTACACACTCCCAAAAGTGTGAGGTGAACCTACTGTCTCTGTCTGAAATGATGGTCCGTGGGACTCCATGTAGTCTGACAATCTCCTTGAGATACAACTGAGCTAGTTGCTCCATGGAGTAGGATATCCTGATAGCTAAGAAGTGGACTGATTTAGTCAATCTGTCGACTATTACCCAGATGGCATCAAAACCATTCGTGGTTCTGGGTAGTCCCACTATGAAGTCCATTGAAATATCTTCCCACTTCCATTCTGGAATCTGAATAAGATGCAGAGCTCCTCCTGGTCTCTGGTGTTCTTCCTTGACCCTCTGACAGGTTAGACAGGTGCTGACATATCTAGCGATGTCTCTTTTCATTCCAGGCCACCAAAAACGTCCCTTCAAGTCCTGGTATATCTTGGTTGAGCCAGGATGCATCACATAGGGAGTCCTGTGAGCCTCATCTAAAATCTTTCTTTGTAATTCCTTCTGATCTGGAACACATAGTCTGTCGCCGAAATATACTGCCCCACTATCAGCTATTCTGAACTCTCCACTTTCTGGTTCTGCTATCCCTTGCTTGATTTTCTGAATTTCAGGATCCTGTTCCTGAGCTGTCTGATGTCACCAAGTAGGGTAGATGCTAATGTCATAGTAGAGAGCTATCCCACTATAAGTTCGAGACCGAAATCTGTGATCTCCTTCTGTAGTGGCGGTGACATGGCTACTAGGGATAGTAAGGTAGTACTGGACTTTCTGCTAAGTGCGTCTACTACCTTATTAGCTTTTCCTGGGTGGTAGAGGATGTCTATGTCGTCGTCTTTGACCAACTCTAGCCATCTGCGCTGTCGCATATTCAGATTCTTCTGAGTGAAGAAATACTTCAGACTCTGATGATCTGTATTCACTCTACACTGAGCTCCATACAAGTAATGTTTCCAAATTTTGAGAGCGAACACGACTGCTACAAGCTCAAGATCACGAGTAGGATAGTTCCTCTCATAGTCTTTGAGTTGTCTGGAGGCATAGGCGATCACCTTACCATCTTGCATCAGTACTGCTCCTAGTCCCAATTTAGAGGTGTCACTATAAATATCAAAGCTGTCTGTGTTTTCTGGTAGAGTCAAAATGGGAGCACTGGTCAATCTCCTCTTTAGCTCACTGAAGCTGTTCTCACAGTCTTCTGTCCACTGAAATTTTCTGTTCTTCCTGGTGAGAGCTATTAGTGGGGAGGCTATTCTGGAGAAGTCCTCTACAAATTTTCTGTAATAACCTGCTAATCCCAGAAAGCTTCTGATTTCACTGGCGTTCTTGGGTCTTTTCCAATTACTCACAGCTTCTATCTTACTGGGGTCTACCATGATACCATCCTTTGAGATGATGTGACCTAGGAAGGACACCTGATCTAACCAAAATTCACATTTCGTGAACTTGGCGTACAGCTGGTTTTGCTGAAGGGTCTGCAATACTATTCTCAGGTGCTCTGCGTGTTTTTCCTGAGTTCCTAAATAGATAAGAATGTCATCAATAAACACAATAACAAATCTATCTAGGTAGTCCCTGAATACTCTGTTCATGAGATCCATGAAAGTAGCTGGAGCATTTGTCACGCCAAAGGGCATGACTACGAACTCGTAGTGTCCGTATCTAGTCCTGAATGCTGTCTTGGGTATATCCCCTTCTTTAACTTTCACCTGATGATAACCTGATCTGAGGTCTATCTTAGAGAAACACTGCTACTCCCTTTAGCTAATTGAACAGGTCATCTATTCTGGGAAGAGGATACCTATTCTTGATGGTGACTTGGTTCAGTGCTCGGTAGTCTATGCACAGGCGCATGCTCCCGTCCTTCTTCTTCACGAACAATACAGGCGCTCCCCATGGTGAGTGACTAGGACGTATGAAGCCCTTGTCAAGCAGCTCCTGAAGTTCCTTCAGTTCGGCTGGAGCCATGCGATAGGGTGCTTTGGAAATGGGATTTGTACCGGGAATAAGTTCTATCTCAAATTCCATCTCCCTATCTGGTGCTAGGCCTGGTAACTCCTCAGGAAAGACTGCTAGGTAGTCACATATGACTCGGACCTCCTCTAGCTTTCGGTCCTTGTCCTGGCTGCTACTGACTACATGTGCTAAGAATCCCATACATCCTGAATCTAGTAGTTTATGTGCCTTCAAAGCTGAGAGAAACTTCTTGGCTCTTCTCTTTGGCTCTCCGCTGTACTCAAACTGCACTCCTACTTCGGTTTGGAATATAACTTTATGTTTACGGCACTCTATGGAAGCACCGTACTTGATCAGGAAGTCCATTTCCATGATGACATCGTAGTCAGCCATATCTAGTACTATCAGATCACAAAAGAGTTCTCTATCTGCTATAATGGCTGGCACTGCTCTAAGCCAGTGCTTGGATGCCATAATTTCTCCCGAAGGTAGTGTTGTCAGAAACTGACCACTGAATACCTCTTGGGGTACTGCTAACTTTTCGGCAAATGCCCTGGATATATAAGAATGTGTTGCCCCAGTATCGAATAATACAGTTGCACTTTGCTGTAAAATACTAATCTGACCTGTAACAACTTTCGAGGCATTCGCTACATCCTCTCTGGTAAGGGAATAGATCCTTGCGTTCGTCGTGGCTGAAGGGGCTTCTAGTCTACCCTGGCTGATGGATGGACCGTCTAAAGTAGCCTGCATCTGGTGTAACTGGGCTGGCTAGCCTCCATGCTGAATCGGCTGTGGTTAAGGAAAATCGGTCTTGTTCGGGCACTACTTAGTCATATGCCCCTCTTGTCCACATTTAAAGCATCCCTGTGTGCCCTTGTGACAAACTCCTGGGTTGAATCTCCCACAAGTAGAACACTTGGGATAGCTGGGCTGTTTACTAGCTGGTCCTCCTTTTGGGTAACTCCCTGGTTTGCGTTTGTTGCTGGAGTTCCCTTTCCAATTTGAGTCGTGGGAGCTGTGGCCCTTGTGTTTCTGAGTACCTGAGCCTCCCTGACCTTTGGACTCTGAGAGAACTTGCTTCTGCTGTTTGATATTCTTCTGGTAGTGCTCGGTGGTCAAAGCACTGCTTACTAGTTCTTCAGTGGTTTGCGGCCTATGGACGTCGCTGGTCACGTTCATTGCTATTTCTGGCCTTTGCATCTTGAGCATCAACCGGACTCGTTCTTTTTCAGTGCTGACTAATTCAGGACATAGACGAGCCAATCTATTGAATTTCTTCACGGCTTCCTCCACTGAAAGGTTGCCCTGGCGAAATTCAGTGAACTCGTCGTAGTGGCGGTTTGTGACCCGCATGTGAAAGAACTCCTCGAAGAATTCCTTCTCGAAGTCAGCCCATGTCATCTGGTTCACTAGGCGTTTCGCTTTAATTCTCTCCCACCACATACGTGCATCACCTGTCAAGCAGAAGGAGGCACACTTCACCTTCTCATGTTCTGGCCTGTCCAGAAGCTCCATCGTACTCTCCAGTGTTTTGAACCAGGCCTGAGCATCCCATGGTTCACTGGTGCCTGAGAAGTTCTCTGGCTTAACTCTCTGCCACTGGATCAGATAGGCTTCTCCCCTTGCCCCTACTGCTGGGGCTACTGGTGCTGCAGGTTGGACTGGTGGAACCTCTATCACCACTGGGGTAGCTAAATTGGGTTCTGGGGTGACAATGGGAGTGTTCTGCTGATTAGCCCTGAGGGTGGCTATCTCCTGTTGCTGTTCAGCTAGTTGCTTCTGCAACTGAGCCACTACTGTTGTAAGGTCTGGGGGAGGCACTGAACTGCCTGCCTCATGCTGGGGCTCAGTAGCTGGTGCCCTTCTAGCTGGGCGTCCTCGTGCAATTTCTTGAGACATAGAGGACATACATAACTAAGACAATCATATTTGCATAACTATGGTTATCATGTTAGATACTATCATGAATAAACATACTTTAGTTATCTCTAAACATGAAAATATGAAACATAAATAAAGTTAGAGATGTTCTTACTTGGAAGCTGCAGGTTCAATGCTGATGCGTGTGTAGGAAGTATGGAACCTTGCTCTGATACCACTCTGTAGCGACCTGCTTCCTACTAACTAAGCTGCGAGGCCGGACCGTCACAATATGCTGTGCTAAGCTATATTTTAAGGTGCGGAAACGTGAACTAATTTAAAATTTAATAAACTCATGCCAATTGCTACTAAATCTGAACTTATGCTTTAAAGTACATTTTAAAAGTTGTACCTTTACTCAAAAGAGAAGATCTAGCCTTCACATATGATTAAGGACTGAACTTAAGGGTTTCCAGCTGAAACAGACATTTCAATCGATCAGCTGATTGATTGGGATGTTCGGATCGATTCACTGATCGATTCAGGTGGCTACTGTATACAAAAGCTTTGCTTGGATCGATCGGTTGATCGATCCAGCCTTGTTGATCGATCTAGTGATCGATTAAGCACGCTACTGTGCACGAAGAATTTATGGTTCTATCGGCTGATCGATCTAGCTATGACTGATCGATCCAGTGATCAATTCAGAAGCTCTCTGTTCACGAGGCCAATTCCTCGGTCAATCCAGTGATCGATTTCAGAGCTTACTGTTCATGGAAATCGACTCTCAATCGATCAAAAATCCACTGCCAGGGGTGAATTTCGCCAGGGCAACTTTTAAGTGGAGGAAGCCGTGAAGAAATTCAACAGATTGGCTCGTCTATGCCCTGAATTAGTCAGCACTGAAAAAGAACGAGTCCGGTTGATGCTCAAGATGCTAAGGCCGGAAATAGCAATGAACGTGACCAGCGGCGTCCATAGGCCGCAAACCACTGAAGAACTAGTAAGCAGTGCTTTGACCACCGAGCACTACCAAAACAATATCAAACAGCAGAAGCAAGTCCTCTCAGAGTTCAAAGGTCAGGTAGCCTCAGGTACTCAGAAACACCAGGGCCACAGCTCCCACGGCTCAAATTGGAAAGAGAACTCCAGTAACAAATGCAAACCAGGGAGTTACCCAAAAGGAGGACCAGCTAGTAAACAGCCCAGCTATCCCAAGTGTTCTACTTGTGGGAGATTCCACCTAGGAGTTTGTCGCAAGGGCACACGGGGATGCTTTGAATGTGGACAAGAGGGGCATATGGCTAAGCAGTGCCCGAACAAGACCGGTTTTCCTCAACCACACCCGATTTAGCATGGAGGCCAGCCAGCCCAGTTACACCAGATGCAAGCTGCTTTAGACGGTCCATCCATCAGCCAGGGCAGACTAGAAGCCCCCTCAGCCACGACGAACGCAAGGATCTATTCCCTCACCAGAGAGGATGTAGGGAATGCCTCGAAAGTTGTTACAGGTCAGATTAGTATTTTACAGCAAAGTGCAACTGTATTATTTGATACTGGGGCAACCCATTCTTATATATCCAGGGCATTTGCCGAAAAGTTAGCAGTACCCCCAGAGGTATTCAATGGTCAATTTCTGACAACACTATCTTCGGGAGAAATTATGGCATCCAAGCACTGGCTCAGAGCAGTGCCAATTATTATAGCAGACAGAGAACTCTTTTGTGATATGATAGTGCTAGATATGGCTGACTACGATGTCATCATGGGAATGGACTTCCTGATCAAGTACGGTGCTTCCATAGAGTGCCGTAAACATAAAGTTATATTCCAACCCGAAGCAGGAGTGCAGTTTGAGTACAGCGGAGAGCCAAAGAGAAGAGCCAAGAAGTTTCTCTCAGCTTTGAAGGCACAAAAACTACTAGATTCAGGATGTACGGGATTCTTAGCACATGTAGTCAGTAGCAGCCAGGACAAGGACCGAAAGCTAGAGGAGGTCTGAGTCATATGTGACTACCCAGCAGTCTTTCCTGAGGAGTTACCAGGCCTAGTACCAGACAGGGAGATGGAATTTGAGATAGAAATTATTCCCGGTACAAATCCTATTTCCAAAGCACCCTATCGCATGGCTCCAGCCGAACTGAAGGAACTTCAGGAGCTGCTTGACAAGGGCTTCATACGTCCTAGTCACTCACCATGGGGAGCACCTATATTGTTCGTGAAGAAGAAGGACGGGAGCATGCGCCTGTGCATAGACTACCGGGCACTGAACCAAGTCACCATCAAGAACAGGTATCCTCTTCCCAGAATAGATGACCTGTTCGATCAGCTAAAGGGAGCAACAGTGTTCTCTAAGATAGAACTCAGATCAGGTTATCATCAGGTGAAAGTTAAAGAAGGGGATATACCCAAGACAGCATTCAGGACTAGATACGGACACTACGAGTTCGTAGTCATGCCCTTTGGCGTGACAAATGCTCCAGCTACTTTCATGGATCTCATGAACAGAGTATTCAGGGACTACCTAGATAGATTTGTTATTGTGTTTATCGATGACATTTTTATCTATTCAGGAACTCAGGAAAAACACGCAGAGCACCTGAGAATAGTATTGCAGACCCTTCAGCAAAACCAGCTGTACGCCAAGTTCACGAAATGTGAATTTTGGTTAGATCAGGTGTCCTTCCTGGGTCACATCATCTCAAAGGATGGTATCATGGTAGACCCCAGTAAGATAGAAGCTGTGAGTAATTGGAAAAGACCCAAGAACGCCAGTGAAATCAGAAGCTTTCTGGGATTAGCATGTTATTATAGAAAATTTATAGAGGACCTCTACAGAATAGCCTCCCCACTGACAGCTCTCACTAGCAAGAACAGAAAATTTCAGTGGACAGAGGACTGTGAGAATAGCTTCAGTGAGCTAAAGAGGAGATTGACCAGTGCTCCCATTTTGACTCTACCAGAAAACACAGACAGCTTTGATATTTATAGTGACGCCTCTAAATTGGGACTAGGAGCAGTACTGATGCAAGATGGTAAGGTAATCGCCTATGCCTCCAGACAACTCAAAGACTATGAGAGGAACTATCCTACTCATGATCTTGAGCTTGCAGTAGTCGTGTTCGCTTTCAAAATTTGGAGACATTACTTGTATGGAGCTCAGTGTAGAGTGTATACAAATCATTAGAGTCTGAAGTATTTCTTCACTCAGAAGGATCTGAATATGAGACAGCCAGATGGCTAGAGCTGGTCAAAGACTACGACATAGACATCCTCTACCACCCAGGAAAAGCTAATAAGGTAGCAGACGCACTTAGCAGAAAGTCCAGTGCTACCTTACTATCCCTAGCAGCCATGTCACCGCCCCTACAGAAGGAGATCACAGATTTCAGTCTCGAACTTATAGTGGGACAGCTCTCTACTATGACATTAGCATCTACCCTGCTTGGTGACATCCAGACAGCTCAGGAACAGGATCCTGAAATTTAGAAAATCAAGCAAGGAATAGCAGAACCAGAAAGTGGAGAGTTCAGAATAGCTGATAGTGGGGCAATATATTTCGGTGACAGACTATGTGTTCCAGATCAGAAGGAACTACAAAGAAAGATTTTAGATGAGGCTCACAGGACTCCCTATGCGATACATCCTGGCTCCACCAAGATGTACCAGGACTTGAAGGGACGTTTTTGGTGGCCTGGAATGAAAAGAGACATCGCTAGATATGTCATCACCTGTCTAACCTGTCAGAGGGTCAAGGCAGAACACCCGAGACCAGGAGGAGCTCTGCAGCCTATTCAGATTCCAGAATGGAAGTGGGAAGATATTTCCATGGACTTCATAGTGGGACTACCCAGAACCACGAATGGTTTTGACGCCATCTGGGTAATAGTCGACAGATTGACTAAATTAGTCCACTTCTTAGCTATTAGGATATCCTACTCCATGGAGCAGCTAGCTCAGTTGTATCTCAAGGAGATTGTCAGACTACATGGAGTCCCACGGACCATCATTTCAGACAGAGACAGTAGGTTCACCTCACACTTTTGGGAGTGTGTACAGTCAGCATTGGGCACCAAGTTAAATTTTAGCACAGCCTTCCATCCTCAGACAGATGGTCAGACGGAGCGAGTAAATCAGGTACTCGAAGATATACTTCGAGCATGTGCCCTAGACTTCAAAGGAAGTTGGTGCAAATATCTGAGTTTAGCAGAATTTATATACAACAACAGTTATCAGGCCACTATCGGCATGACACCATACGAGGCTCTCTATGGGTGGAGGTGTAGATCTCCAATCTGTTGGTATGAGAGTGGTGAGCAGAAAGAATTAGAGCTTCAGACAGATCTAGTAGCAGACACAACAGCAGCTATACAGCAGATCCGCCAGAGGATAGAGACAGCTCAGAGCCGCCAGAAAAGCTATGCTGATACACGGCGCAGACCTTTAGGGTGCGTTTGGTTCAAGTCATCATATATAACCTTGGTAATGTAATTATCAGGTAATCACATAACCAAGGTTATGGGAAATAAAACATAACCAAATGTTGTTTGGTTCAACCTAGGTAATGCAACAAAAACTTGTTTGTTTGAAGGTTTTAATGAATACCCTAGTTTAATATTTTACCGTATTATCCTCAATTACAAAACCAGCTATACATAATATTATTATTATTATTATTATTTATTTATTTATTTTTTAATGTTTTTTACTTTTCTTTTTCCTGTATATTTTTTTACTTTTTTATGTGTTTTTTAAATTTTTTAATGTTTTTATATTTTTATATTATTTATATTTTTATTTTTATTTTTTTTACATTTTTTAATTTCAATTTTAATTTATTTATTTATTTTTAAAAATTTTTATTTTTTTAAAAAAAATTTAAATTTTTTTAAATTTTTTAACATTTTTAAAAATTTTATTTTTTATTTTTAAAATTTATATATATATAAATTTTTTTAAAAATTATTTTTTAAAAAAAAAATAATTTTTTTAATTTTAAATTTTAAAACATTTTTTTATTTTTTATAAATTTTTTATATTTTTTCTCTTTTTTTCATGTTTTTTCTTATCGGAGGGTATTTTTGGTAAAAAAAAATTGTTAACCCCGAATCAAGAAAAACCTTAGTTTTCTGAGGTTTTCCGATTCCGGGCTGCATGACCCTTTTGCTGACGTGTCGGGAATAGAACATTACTTGGGAATCATTGAATACCTAAACCAAACAAGGTTTTTGTTGATAACCTTGGATGGATAACCAAGGTTATCAAGAATAACCCCGAACCAAAAGCACCCTTAGAGTTTTCAGTTGGGGATACAGTATTCCTCAGAGTGGCTCCCATGAAGGGAGTAATGCGTTTTGGGAAGAAGGGCAAATTAAGTCCCAGATATGTGGGACCATACCTGATCAGCAGAAGAGTTGACAAGGTAGCATATGAGCTAGAGCTACCCTAGGAGATGTCAGCTATCCACAATGTATTTCATGTCTCTATGCTGAAGAAGCATATCCCGGATGCCACCCAGGTGATTGAGCCCCAGTCGGTACAAGTCCGCAAAGACCTCAGCTATGACAGTCGGCCTATTCAGATAATAGACCGAGCGGTTAAGAAATTGCGGAACAAGGAAGTACCATTAGTAAAAGTTATTTGGCACAATCACACAGCAGAATAGGCAACTTGGGAGACAGAAGCCAGTATGAGACAGAAGTACCCAGAGTTGTTCTAAGTTCGAGGACGAACTTTTTATAAGGTATGGGGGATTGTAACGCTCGAAAAATTCTCAAAATTATATTAGAAATATTCTATGATTTTTCTAGAATTTTAGGATATTTTTACAGAATTTTTAGAGTAGCGGAAGTAGCAAAAACAAATAGGGAAGTAAAATAGCCTACGCGGGTATTGAACCCGAGACCTATTGGGTCCTACGACTTATAGTGAACTCTAGTAACCAAGTGAACCCAGCAGGGCCGTGCTGAGAGAAAAGAGAAGCAATTATATTTATACTTAAGTTGGGCGAATTAACCACTTAATATAAATAGGGAAAATAATTAAGTGAGGAGTTATTTTGGATCGTGACTTTTCCTCTCCTCAACCTAATTCCGCCGAACCCTCTTCTCTCCCTCATCCTCTCGGCGTCCAAGCCAAGGAAGACCTAGGGTTCCATCCCTAGGGCCATAGGAGTATATTCCGACAACATCAAAGGCACGAGGACGCTCCTCTCTGCGAGAGGAACACATAGACACAAGGAGATCGCCGAAGGGATCTCTCCACCGGAAACCTAGCGTCTAGATTTGTAAGAAACTTTGAGCAGGTGGTAAGAAACCCCTCACCTAAAGTATAAGTAGCTTTTTCGAGGTTTTACGCATTAGTTTAGTTGTATGCAGAATTTTGGTATGTAGGGTGTGAACTAGTGCACACCATATGTTTGAGAAAATGTGTAACTCAGTTAAATGCCACTGTAGGAATTTTAATAGCTCAGTAAATGCAATAGAAGCATTTTTACAGCATGTCCAGTTTATTACAGCTTTTATGGGACTAGGGTCCAATGGGTGGGCTCCCACAGTCGCCTCTAGGTTCAAACAACCTAGCTCTAGGTTCAGATAACCTAGAAATAACAAGATAAGAAAATTCAGCTATATCCAGTATTTTATTTTCAGCAGTGGCACTATACTGGACTAGATGTCCATTGGGCTGAGCTCCCATAGTCGTCCCTAGGTTTAGATAACCTAGTAACCCTACTAGATTCGGGACTAGCTACCTCGGGTTTAGTTAGGAATGCGCGCATAGCAAGTACAGTTGACGGGCCCATCAGCAGCATGATTAGTATTTTGATCTATTATTATAAATAGTTTTTCAAAGTCTCACAATCAGTTATGTGAACATGATTTAAATTCAGTATTAGCTTAGTTCAGTTCAGCTCAGTTTGCATCAGTTTAGCTTCTTTCCATTGATACATGTGATAGTTTCATGCTTAACTCTGGATATTCCATGACTAGTTTGGATGCCATGTTTTAGTATACATGATTTGTAACTTCAGTATTTAAATTTCAGCATGTCAGCATTTATATCAAATAGCATGTTTAAAAAGCATGATTTCATCATATGCATGTTTTGTGAGGTAGATGGTTTCTTACTAAGCAAAAGCTTACAGATACTTCTTTTCCTTATACTACAGATAAAGGTAAAGGAAAGATGGACTAACGGAGGATGGAGGTCAATGCATTGAAGATGTGTGTGGCAGGAACTTGGAATAAAGATTCTTGGAGATTAGCAAGTGTTAAAGAACTGAGTTTTTTATAGTTTCTATTTCTTCATTTCCTTAGAATGTTTAATATTATGAGTTATGAAAGTATGCACTAGATTATGGTTAATCCACTAGTATCTCAATGTTAGACAGTAAATCATATGTATTGGTTGGTCTAGTAGCTTGGTTTTTGTTTATAGAGTTAATGTATGTGATTTGGCACGAAATAGTGCTGAAATCAGAGTTCAGCAGCGAAATCAGAAACTCCAATCGATCGACCAATCGATTGGAGGAACCTCAATCGATCGGTTGATCGATTGAGAGCCGATTTCCGTGAACAGTAAGCTCTGGAATCGATCACTGGATCGACCGGGGAATTAGCCTCGCGAACAAAGAGCTTCTGAATCGATCACTGGATCGATCAGTCATAGCTGGATCGATCAGCCAATCGATCCGTAAATTCTTTATGCACAGTAGCATGCTGAATCGATCACTGGATCGATCAACAAGGCTGGATCGATCAACTGATCGATCCAAGCAAAGCTTTTGTATACAGTAGCCACCTGAATCGATCAGTGAATCGATCCGAACATCCGAATCGATCAGCTGATCGATTGAAATGCCTGTTTCATCTGGAAACCCTTAAGTTCAGTCCTTAATCATATGTGAAGGCTAGATCTTCTCTTTTAAGTAAAGGTACTGTTAGTTAGAGCCCTAGAGCCAATCATTTGATGATTGTATGGACTCATGTATATCATATTCTTGTATATTAATAAAGGCATTTGTTTGGTTATTATACTTATTTATATTAGTGTGAAATAGACTAAGTATAATAACGTCCTTGAGTAGAAGGTTCATACCTATATCAATCGATTAGTTGAATCGATAGTGAGATGATATAGGGAACACTACTCTAAATCATTCCTAGTCGAGTATTAGCATTCAGGGACAATGTTAATACAATAAGACTAGCATGTAGGTCAGATCGATGACTGATCTCACAAGTCATGGATATAGAGATATCGAGCTGACACATGGGTATGCATTAGGGAATGTATACTGAATGACCCGCCATGAGAAAGTATCATGGATCGTTATATGAGTGTCATATACTTTCTCATGTGGCTATTAGTATGACTATTAGTCCTTAGACCTGAAGTCACCATGGATCCCTACATAAGGAGTTATGTACTTTAGTTTCGTCAAACGTCACCCGTAACTGGGTGGACTATAAAGGCGATTACTGGGTATGTAACGAATTATGCAAAGAGATGTGAGTGATGTAGATGGGATCTATCCCTCCCATATGACGGGAGCGACATCGCTATTCTTGATAGAGTGAGACCACTAAGCGCATGGCCATGCCCAAATGAGTCAACATTAGATGTTGAGCTCATTTGATCGAGTGAGTCTACTTAGAGTTCAAGATTTAGATTGATTAGAGGATGACAAGGTCTATGCCTCACATTGATCAATCTAGATGTCTAGGATAGAAGGACAATGTCACATATTGTGAGGAGTCACAATTAGTAGTCACAAGGTGATGTTGGATCTCAACATTTCTTGTAACTTGGGTAGCAATGATGTATTGCTAGATGCCGATCATTGCTTATGTTTCTTAAGGAGTTTAGAAACATTGCCAACGTTACAAGAACCTATTGGGTCACACACAAAGAACAAGTGGATGGAGATTGGGTTCATATGATGAACCAATTGGATTAGGTTCATATGATGCACCAAAGATTGGATTTGAATTAGACTTATTGAGTTAGACTCAATTAGATTCAATTGTTGAATGAGTCTAATTTAAATTTGATTCATTGAGTCAATTTATATTAATGAATTGAGATTCATTAAATTGAAATTGACTTGAATCAAAGGTTGGATTTAACTCAACAAGGAAGAAATTGGTCAATTTTGACTTGACCAAATGGAAGTTGAAACATCAAGTTTGACTTGATGCATTGCCACATCATGTAGGTTGACTCATCTTACATGGCATGACACATCCTTGCCACATCATCACCACCTCATAATGGTGTGCCACCTCATGGAGGTTACACACTCATACCACTTAATGTGGCCGGCCACATTAAATGTGGGGGTTACATTGTGTGGTCGGCCACACATTAGTGAAGGGGGTTTTTGATTTTGTGTGGATTGATTCCATCTTCCTCTCCTTGCTTCTTCCTCCTCTCCCTCTTGAGGTTGTCGTGACATCCATGGTGAGGAGAAGATGTTTTGAGTAAGTTCCAACAAAAAGGAAGGGTGAAGGTCACAAAGGAGGTTACCACTAGTAAGTGTATGAGATTCTTTTGCATCTCCTCTTTTTCCTTCCTTTCTATTTCCCATCCGAGAGCCCTAGAGAGAGTGCTAGC
The DNA here is from genome assembly GCF_018446385.1 of Zingiber officinale. Classification (NCBI taxonomy): domain Eukaryota; kingdom Viridiplantae; phylum Streptophyta; class Magnoliopsida; order Zingiberales; family Zingiberaceae; genus Zingiber; species Zingiber officinale. The sequence goes on along the minus strand of NC_055994.1, from coordinate 49,833,470 downwards.
ACACTTGGGGTCTCTCTTCTCCATCCTTTGAGTGTAGGAGACACTCCTTGTTCGTGTGGATATCATTAGAGGAGTGTCTACGTTGACACTCTCGAGATCCGGCGTACCTTGGACAAGCGGGATTTGCGAGGGCACGCTTCGAAGGTAAAATGGTTTTTCCCTTTGTAGATCTACTGTAGATCATTGTTTATAACTCGTACTTGTGTTTTCGAAATTTTTCCTTGCACGGATCTACGGCTTTGGGTGATTCGGGGTTTTCGCGAAACGAAAAGCGGTTTTCGCGACACGAAAAGCGGTTTTCGCGGCCCGAAAAACCCAACAGTGGTATCAGAGCCACATGCTAAGACTTGTACGAGTTAGTTTTTGGTTTTTGGAAAACAAAAAGCTTCTGTGATTTTCTGTAAAAATTCAATTTTTATGGTTTTATGGGTAATTTTTCCTTATAGGTGAAGCACAAGTGTCTCGGCACTTGTAGGCTTCGGCTATCGGGAAGAATTTTCCCAAACGGCTTCGTTTCGACCCAAAATCTTTTGGGACAGAGGACTCGGGTGCCTTTAGATCGCAACGAAGCAACTCACGATGGTTAGATCGTGGGTAGGGGCACTGCCCCTAACCCCGCAAGGGGATTTGCTCCGCGATCGCACCCGAAATCGCTAAAAACGAACCCGTCGGGAAGATTTTTCCGAAACAGTAATGTCTCAGCCCAAATCGTTTTCGGACAGCGGGTTTAGGCGCTGTTGGATCGCAATGGGACCCTCGCGATGGTTAGATCGCAGGTAGGGGCGCTGCCCCTGGCCCCGCAAGGGGATCCGTTCCGCGATTGCGCCCGAAACCGCTAACCGGGACCGCCGGGAAATTTTACTTGTAAAATTGTAAAAAAAAAAAATTTTAAATTACAGAAAATAAGAAAATATATAATTTTGAATTATATATTAATTTTGTGATAGTCATGGCCCAAAACCCAATATGAATGGTTGTGTTGTAATTCATAATACGGCCTGCGTGCCGTGATGTGTTTTCGCGTGTTGTATTTATTTTATTATTCGTGACCTGCGCCTCGTCTTTTATTCTTGTTGTAAATTAGATTTAGACTCGAATGTAACTCGAGTTTCAAATTGTAATGTACAAATTGGAGCGGTGGAGGGTCCACACGAGACGGAGTTCCGAGGCGGGCACGAGCAACACAAGGTGGTCAAAGGGAGGAGCTTGGAGAAGCTGTTGACCCTAGGTTGACCATTCGATCTTCTCATTGGCTTGAGAAGATCGTAGTAGGGCCATGACTAAATCACAAATAGATTAATTAATTAATTATTATGTATCTGATGCATGTTTAATAGTTAATTAATTAATTAGTGCCTTAACGATTAGATTATATCTAAGTCGTGCACATGATGCACCCTTGCGATTAGATTAGATCTAAGTCGTGCACAAGATGCATCCTTCTCGATTAGATTAGATCTAGATCGAACCAACTCTAAATGCCTAACCGTGTCGTGATACCTATCACTACCTCGATCACATGTATTGTTGAATCTGCCAAAGCAAAGCAATACGTATTATCTTGGTAGGGTACGGAGGGACAATCTTGGTCCCGCCTATCAACGCATGGGTGAATACGAACTCAATTAGATTGAGTATTCCTAGTTACTCGGTTGGATCGAGTCAACTATAGGCATTATTCCAACGGTTGGAAAAGATAGGTCAAAATCACATCTATATTAACTCTCGGGCGTATTAGCCAAAGCTAACTCGAGTTTTAATATAAATGCAGATATTGATTCTATAAACAAGAGTTGCATAGAGATGTAATTGGTAATCGTTACCTACCGATCATACTAAGCCTTGGGCGTATTAGCCAAAGCTAACTCAAGGGTTAGTATGATGTGGATCTTGTCCCACAAGAATTATAGAATTCAGTGGGAGCATCATTTAATTAAAGGCCTAATTAGATGATTTAAAAGAATATGATATTTATTTCTGCAAATTTTCTGTTGTAGATAACCATGACGTCGAATACGAACTTTTTCTCTCTGCGTTCTGTCCTTAAGAAGGACAAGCTCAACGGAGCAAATTTCCTGGACTGGTACAGGAACTTGAGAATAGTTCTCAACTGTACGTTCTGGAGCAGCCCATTCCAGAGGCTCCTCCTGCCACTGCCACGTGAGCAGACCGTGATGCTTACAAGAAGCATCAAGATGACGCATTCGATGTGTCCTGTCTAATGCTCGCAACCATGAACTCTGAGCTTCAGAAGCAACATGAGTTGATGGGTGCTTACGATATGGTTGCACATCTTCGTCAACTATATCAAGGACAAGCAGGGCACTGGAAGAGGAACTTCACAGGATACCTGGAAGATCTTAACAAGAAGAGAAATAAGATTTCTACTTCAGGTATAAATGTTATAGAAGTCAACCTCTCTATTTCTTCGTCGTGGGTATTAGATACCGGATGTGCTTCGCACATTTGTACTAATGTACAAGCACTAAGAAATAGCAGAGCATTGACAAAGGGCGAGATAGACCTACGAGTAGGCAATGGAGCACGGGTTGCTACTGTTGCTGTAGGGATTTATTTTCTATCTCTGCCCTCTGGGCTTATACTAGAGTTAGACGATTGTTGTTATGTGTCTGCATTGACTAAGAACATTATATCAGTTTCTTGTTTGGACAAGAAAGGATTCTCGTTTATAATAAAGAATAAATGTTGTTCTGTCTATTTAAACGATATGTTCTATTGTAGTGCACCTCTGATGAACGGACTCTATATTCTAGACCTTGAGAGCTCTATCTATAACGTTAGTACCAAGAGGTTCAAATCGAACGATATGAACCACACCTATCTCTGGCACTGTCGCTTAGGTCATATAAATGACAAGCGCTTATCCCAGCTCCATAAGGATGGTTTGCTGGACTCATTTGATTTTGAATCATATGAGATATGCGAATCATGCCTACGAGGCAAGATGACCAAGACTCCCTTTAGTGGGAACAGCGAGAGAGCGACTGATTTGTTAGGACTCATACATAGTGATGTATGTGGCCCTTTCAATGTCGCTGCTAGAGGCGGTTATAGGTACTTCATCACATTTACTGATAACTTCAGTAGATACGATTATGTGTACTTGATGACACATAAGTCCGAATCCTTTGAAAAGTTCAAAGAATTCAAGAATGAAGTACAGAACCAGCTTGGCAAGAGTATTAATATACTTCTATCCGATCGAGGTGGTGAATACTTAAGCCATGAGTTTCGTGACTACTTAGCTGAGTGTGGGATTTTATCTCAACGCACTCCTCCTGGAACACCACAGTGGAATGGTGTATCCGAAAGGAGGAATCGTACCCTATTAGATATGGTACGATCTATGATGAGTCACACAGATCTTCCGACATACCTCTGGGGCTATGCTCTAGACACGGCAGCTTTCATTCTCAACCGAGTTCCATCTAAGGCCGTGATAAAGACACCATATAGGATATGGACTGGGAGAGATGCCCAGGTGTCTTTCATGAGGATTTGGGGTTGTGAGGCTTATGTACGACGTCAAGTCTCAGACAAATTAGGTCCCAAATCTGACAAGTGCTATTTCATCGGATATCCCAAGGAAACTAAGGGATATCACTTCTACATTCCCAGTCAGCACAAGGTAGTTGTGGCAAAGACTGGGGTCTTTCTAGAAAGGGACTTTGTTTCTAGAAAGACTAGTGGGAGCGCGTTCGATCTTGAAGAAGTTCAAGATGCGAACAATAGCACTGATGCCTTGATGGAAGTTGAACTGGAACCACAAAGTGTTGTGGATGATGTTGTTCCACAAAGAGTTGAGGAACAACAACCAGTTCAAGTAGACATACCTCTTCGCAGGTCTGATAGGGTACATCGTCAGCCTGAGAGATACTCATTTCTCTTGTCTGACCATGATGACATTGTGCTCATAGAGGATGAGCCTACCACCTATCAAGAAGATGTGATGAGACTAGATTCTGAGAAATGACTAGAAGCCATGAGATCCGAGATAGAATCCATGTACACCAACCAAGTATGGACTTTGGTTGATCCACCTGAAGGGGTAAAACCCATTGGGTGCAAGTGGGTCTTTAAGAGAAAGACTGACATGGATGGACTTATCTATAAGGGTCGCTTGGTAGCTAAAGGTTTCAAGCAGATTCATGGTATTGACTATGATGAAATCTTTTCTCTAGTAGCGATGTTTAAGTCCATTCGGATCATGCTTGCTATTGCAGCCTACCATGACTATGAGATATGGCAGATGGATGTCAAAACCGCGTTTCTGAATGGAAACCTACTCGAGGATGTGTACATGACACAACCTGAGGGTTTTGTAGATCCACAGCATACTAGCAGAGTATGCAAGTTGCATAGGTCCATTTATGGACTAAAGCAAGCTTCTCGGAGCTGGAATCTTCGATTTGATGATGCGATCAAACAGTTTGGTTTCATCAAGAACGAAGATGAGCCTTGTGTCTACAAGAAGATTGTAGGGGACATAGTTGTTTTCCTCATATTATATGTGGATGACATACTACTCATTGGGAAGGACATCCCTATGCTTCAGTCTGTCAAGACCTGGCTAGGGAGTTGCTTCTCAATGAAGGACTTAGGTGAGGCATCCCGCATTCTAGGGATACAGATCTATAGAGATAGATCTAAGAGATTGCTTGGCCTAAGTCAGAGTACATATATTGACAAGGTACTCCTTCGGTTTGCCATGCAGAACTCTAAGAAGGGATTTCTGCCGATGTCACATGGCGTGAGTCTTTCGAAGACTCAAGGTCCCTCTTCTAGAGAGGAGAGAGACCGCATGGATCAGATCCCTTATGCCTCAGCCATAGGATCGATCATGTACGCCATGCTGTGTACTCGACCTGATATCTCGTATGCTTTGAGCATGACGAGCAGATACCAGTCAGATCCAGGTGAAAGTCACTGGATAGCGGTCAAGAATATTCTTAAGTACTTACGAAGGACTAAAGAATATTTCTTGATATATGGAGGCAATGATGAGCTAACTGTAAAGGGTTACAGTGATGCCAGCTTTCAGACCGATCAGGATGATTACCGATCGCAGTCAGGGTTCGTATTTTGCATTAATGGTGGTGCTGTCAGCTGGAAGAGTTCGAAGCAGGATACAGTAGCTGATTCTACAACAGAAGCCGAGTATATTGCTGCATCAGAGGCAGCAAAGGAGGCAGTTTGGATCCGCAAGTTCATTACTGAACTTGGGGTGGTTCCTAGCATCGCTGACCCAGTTGAGCTCTATTGTGACAACAATGGAGCTATAGCACAGGCGAAGGAACCTCGCTCACACCAGCGGACCAAGCATATACTACGGTGCTTCCATCTCATTCGAGAGATTATCGATAGAGGAGATGTGAAGATTTGCAGAGTACCTACAGAGGCTAACATCGCAGATCCCTTGACCAAGGCTTTGGCACAGAGGAAGCATGATGGTCACACTAGGTCTTTAGGCCTTAGAGCCTATACTGATTGGCACTAGTGCTAGTGGGAGATTGTTAGTTAGAGCCCTAGAGCCAATCATTTGATGATTGTATGGACTCATGTATATCATATTCTTGTATATTAATAAAGGCATTTGTTTGGTTATTATACTTATTTATATTAGTGCCAAATAGACTAAGTATAATAACGTCCTTGAGTAGAAGGTTCATACCTATATCAATCGATTAGTTGAATCGATAGTGAAATGATATAGGGAACACTACTCTAAATCATTCCTAGTCGAGTATTAGCATTCAGGGACAATGTTAATACAATAAGACTAGCATGTAGGTCAGCTCGATGACTTGATCTCACAAGTCATGGATATAGAGATATCGAGCTGACACATGGGTATGCATTAGAGAATGTATACTGAATGACCCGCCATGAGAAAGTATCATGGATCGTTATATGAGTGTCATATACTTTCTCATGTGGCTATTAGTATGACTATTAGTCCTTAGACCTGAAGTCACCATGGATCCCTACATAAGGAGTTATGTACTTTAGTTTCGTCAAACGTCACCCGTAACTGGGTGGACTATAAAGGCGATTACTGGGTATGTAACGAATTATGCAGAGGGATGTGAGTGATGTAGATGGGATCTATCCCTCCCATATGATGGGAGCGACATCGCTATTCTTGATAGAGTGAGACCACTAAGCGCATGGCCATGCCCAAATGAGTCAACATTAGATGTTGAGCTCATTTGATCGAGTGAGTCTACTTGGAGTTCAAGATTTAGATTGATTAGAGGATGACACGGTCTATGCCTCACATTGATCAATCTAGATGTCTAGGATAGAAGGACAATGTCACATATTGTGAGGAGTCACAATTAGTAGTCACAAGGTGATGTTGGATCTCAACATTTCTTGTAACTTGGGTAGCAATGATGTATTGCTAGATGCCGCTCATTGCTTATGTTTCTAAAGGAGTTTAGAAACATTGCCAACGTTACAAGAACCTATTGGGTCACACACAAAGAATAAGTGGATGGAGATTGGGTTCATATGATGAACCAATTGGATTAGGTTCATATGATGCACCAAAGATTGGATTTGAATTAGACTTATTGAGTTAGACTCAATTAGATTCAATTGTTGAATGAGTCTAATTTAAATTTGATTCATTGAGTTAATTTATATTAATGAATTGAGATTCATTAAATTGAAATTGACTTGAATCAAAGGTTGGATTTAACTCAACAAGGAAGAAATTGGTCAATTTTGACTTGACCAAATGGAAGTTGAAACATCAAGTTTGACTTGATGCATTGCCACATCATGTAGGTTGACTCATCTTACATGGCATGACACATCCTTGCCACATCATCACCACCTCATAATGGTGTGCCACCTCATGGAGGTTACACACTCATACCACTTAATGTGGCCGGCCACATTAAATGTGGGGGTTACATTGTGTAGCCGGCCACACATTAGTGAAGGGGGTTTTTGATTTTGTGAGGATTGATTCCATCTTCCTCTCCTTGCTTCTTCCTCCTCTCCCTCTTGAGGTTGCCGTGTCATCCATGGTGAGGAGAAGATGTTTTGAGTAAGTTCCAACAAAAAGGAAGGGTGAAGGTCACAAAGGAGGTTACCACTAGTAAGTGTATGAGATTCTTTTGCATCTCCTCTTTTTCCTTCCTTTCTATTTCCCATCCGAGAGCCCTAGAGAGAGTGCTATCACACTTGGGGTCTCTCTTCTCCATCCTTTGAGTGTAGGAGACACTCCTTGTTCGTGTGGATATCAGTAGAGGAGTGTCTACGTTGACACTCTCGAGATCCGGCGTACCTTGGACAAGCGGGATTTGCGAGGGCACGCTTCGAAGGTAAAATGGTTTTTCCCTTTGTAGATCTACTGTAGATCATTGTTTATAACTCGTACTTGTGTTTCCGAAATTTTTCCTTGCACGGATCTACGACTTTGGGTGATTCGGGGTTTCCGCGACGCGAAAAGCGGTTTTCGCGGCCCGAAAAACCCAACAGGTACAACTTTTAAAAGGTACTTTAAAGCATAAGTTCAGATTTAGTAGCAATTGTCATGAGTTTAGTAAATTTTGAATTAGTTCATATTTCCGCACCTTAAAATATAGCTTAGCACAGCATATTGTGACGGTCCGGCCTCGCAGCTTAGTTAGTAGGAGGCGGGTCGCTACATGTAGCCTCTATATAAAGCCTCGTATCCACCCATCCACAACTTGGTTTTGGTTTTGGTTTTTTTTTCTACCTTCCTAGGGCCGGTGGTGATTGATCGAAAACATGCGATAGAGGGGGGGGGGGGTGAATATCACGCTTTAAAACTTTTCTTTATCTTTTAAAAACAGAGTTGTGCACAGCAGAAAAGAATAGACAAGTCTGTTTACTTCGTTCGGAGCCTAGCTCGACTCCTACTCGAAGGCCCGTGGCCCTTGACCACACCGATGGGGAAATCACTATAACTCTTCTTTCCAAAATCCTTCGAAAAGAGGCAGATCGTATAGTTACAAGAATATAAGATAGTAACAACCCTACTATCTTATATGAAATTAAGTGCAATAAGAAATGTACCGACAGTAATAAAAAAGGTTGAGGCGCGGTCGGTGCTTTTGAACGAAGTAGCTTGCTTAGCTTGATGAAGGCTTGGAACACGAGCAGCAGGCAGAAAAGAACCTTTTTGATGATCATAATTGTACTTTGAGCTTCTAACGTCGAGCACTTTTTATAGGTGTACTGGAGGTTCAGTCGACTGATCCCTCTGTTCGATCGACCGAACCCACTCCCTTCCTTCCTGGATGGAATCTGAAGCTGGCTCGATCTTCTGCAGTAAATGCTCATGAATGGTCCGGTCGACCAAACCCGTTTTTCGGTCGACCGAACAGACTATTTCCCTGTTCATCTATATCAGCCGAGATCTTCATTTAATATGGTGTTAATGCTGATTGGATCGGTCGACCAGTCCTTCGATTCGGTCGATCGGTCCTCCGGTTCGGTCGACCGATCAGCCTTTTTCCTTTTCCTGTTGATCAGTGCTAATGAGCTGGCTAGTGCTGAGTCACTATAGATCGGTCGACCGGTCCTCTGGTTCGGTCGACCGATCAAGCTTTGATCGGACTCTGATCTGTTCTGATCTAATCTGAATGTTGTTATGATTTTGCCTAGTTCGATCGATCGATACTACAGTTCGGTCGACCGATCCAGCCAGACCTGCAAAATAGTATTAAGACAAAAATCTCCTGCAAAACAGATGTTAGAACAATAATATTATAAAGCAAGAGTAATAAGAAAGACAGTAGAACTGTCTTGATCTCAATTTGGAAACCTTCCCGGTTTCTTCAGTTGGATCAGGGACCTAAGGTTGTTCCCTTCGGAAACCCGACCTCACTATTGCACCTCCAGTTTGTTTACCTCAACCTACCTGTCAACCTTTGATCCTCCAGATCTAGTTTGGACTTTTCACTCACCCTTGATCAGCTCCCCAGGACTTTTCTCTTGATCTTCGGTCCTCCAGACCTCTCGATCACACTGCCAAGCTTCGGGTCCCCTCGACCTACTTAGACTTGCACCTGTGTTCCACAATCTGCTAAGATTTCTCCTGCCTAGCCTCCAACTAGATCTTTCTCGGTTGAGTAAACATCCTGCACACTTAGTCAACTTGTTAGATCATAACAAGACTTAACTTGAACCTTTGGCAACATCAAAACTTAGGTTTGATTCTGGTACAACTTGCACCAACAATCTCCCCATTTTTGATGTTTGGTAACCAAGGTTCAAAGTTAATTTAAAAATATGCAACACTTAAATAAACAAGCAATTTAATTTTAAATTCTACAAGCAATTTAATTTTAAATTCTCCCCCTGAGTTAAACAGATCCCCCTGAATTCACTATCTCTCCCCCTTTGACACACATCAAAAATAGGGGAAGACCAACAAACTAGAAGAGTTGAAATGTATAACAATTTTAACTAAGTTTTCAACAATTAATTGAAATGAAAAAGTTAATTTTGATAGTCAAAAATATTTTTAACTAAGTTAAAATATGAAAATATTTGGAAAATTATTACTAAGTTAAAAAGCTATAAATAAGTTTGAAAAGAGTAATTTTCCTAAGTTAAACAGATATTTTGAAAAGTAAAAAATTTTTACTAAATAAAAAATAATTTTGAAGAGATCATATTTTGAAAAATATTCCTATGTAAAATATTTTGAAGAGAGTAAAGTTTTACCAATAAAATAATATTACTAAGTTAAAATTTCTAAAAGCAACTTTCAATGTGATTAAAAAAATAAGTAAAGAAAATGTTTTGATTCAAATGTTTGAAATTATTAACATCTTAAAAAGGTTAGCTAGGTTTATAAAAAGAACACTAACAAGCTTAGTATAATTAAGATTATCAAGATATAGTAATTTTGAAAGGTTTACCAAAGTTTTTTTTTAAAAAAAAAATCTTACTAAGTTTTTAGAAAAATATTTTACCTGAGTTTTGCAAAGAGAATAAATTTAAAAGTCAAAAAATATGAAAATAAGAATTTTGTAAAAAGTTTTTTTAATTTAAACATAAAAAGATTTTTCAAAAATAATTTTGAACATTTTAAAAAAAAATTGAAAAATATGAAAGAATATAAATATTTTGAAAAATAAAAATTAGGATTTTCAAAAATGTAAAAAATGCATAGTTCAAGGCACCCCCTAGAATTGATGACAACCTAAAAGTCCAAGCATGGGCAAAAATGACTAAGGAAAAAAAATCCTTATGATGAAATGTCCAACCTTTGTATAAAGCTAACTACCATAAGATAGTAGCAATAGACTTAGGTTGGTCAATTTGAGTATTTAGTACTAATTAGGTTTTACTAGCTAGTTAACTCAAATTGATTCATGTATGTTGTTTAAAGCCCAAATTTATAGCGATGCACTGACATAAGCATCTGAAATCTTAGGCTAGGTCCTAAGTGTTGGTGCAACCTTAGGTCAAGGTTGACCTGGTTGACCCGACTCGAGTTGACCTGACTCGAGTTGTATTTTGATGTTTGACGAGAACATGATGGAAGATTGTTGGTGCAACCTGGTTGACCTTACTCGAGTTGACCTGACTCAAGTTGTATCTTGATGTTTGACAAGAACAGAAACTTGGGAGGTTGTGGGTGCAACCCTTGGTCAAGGTTGACCTGGTTGACCTGGTTGACCCGAGGTGAGTTGGCTTGGCACGGGAAAAGTCCAAGCAGGGAGCTTGGCACGGGAGAAAGTCCAAGTATGGAGACTTGGCACGGAGAAGTCCAAGTATGGGAACTTGGCAAGTGGAAGTCGGAGAGAGCTCGGTAGCTCGTTCTCCGGACTAGGTCAGAGAGGGCTCGGTAGCTCATTCTCTAGACCGGAAGTGAAAGACGGAGAGGGCTCGGTAGCTCGTTCTTCGGACTAGGTCAGAGAGGGCTCGGTAGCTCGTTCTCTAGATCAGTAAGGCAGACGGAAAAGTCCTGGTGAGTGAAGCCAGGCAGATTGGAAATCCTGGTGAGTGAAGCCAGGTGAAAACCCTAGTGAGTGAAGCTAGGTGAAAGTGAAAGTCCTGGTGAGTGAAGCCAGACAGTTGGTGAAAATCCTGGTGAGTGAAGCTAGGTGAAAATCCTAGTGAGTGCAGCTAGGTGAAAGGGAAAACCCTGGTGAGTGAAGCTAGGCAGATGGGAAACCCTTGTGAGTGAAGCCAGGTAAAAGTCCTAGTGAGTGAAGCTAGGCAGATTGGAAGTCCTGGTGAGTGAAGCCGGGCAGATGGAAAACCCTGGTGAGTGAAGCCAGGTAAAAGTCCTAGTGAGTGAAGCTAGGTGAAAGTCCTAGTGAGTGAAGCCGGGCAAGGGAAAAATCCAGATGGATCAAGGGTGATCGGACATCTGGTGTTGGAAAGACCAAGTGGGTCAAAGGGATTGACCGGACACTTGTTGGGGAGTCTTAGCAGGTCAAGGGAGTGACCGGATGCTAAGCATTATGTACCAACAGGTCAAGGTTAACCGGATGTTGGTTTGGAAGGTTTGGGACTTGGTTTGGGCAAAAACCAAGCTCTGGATCGATCAGTGGATCGATCCAGTGATACACTGGGTATCTGGATCGGTCTGGTGACCGATCAGTAACCAAACAGTAGCCTACTGAGTGTTATCTGATCGGTCTGCAGACCGATCAGGAAACAACGATCAGAAGGCAAGAAGTTCGGGAGAAAAGGAAGGGACATGCATGCTGATCGGTCCCTGGACCGATCAGAGGAAGCTCTGATCGGTCCCCAGGACCGATCAGGGTCTTCCTGGACCGATCAGGAGATGTTCTGATCGGTCCAGCCCTAGCCGTTGGCTCACAACGGCTAGTCTTCTGTCTTCTGTTCTTCGCAGGTGTAGTGCAGGTTGAGTGCAGGTTATAAAAGGAGTTCAAGGGCTTCTACAGTGGCTGCTTCTCTTCTTCTTCCTACTCCTGACTGTGATCGAGCTTTGCTGAGCTCTTAGCTTACTGAGCTTCGTGTGAGCTCCTTCTTGAAGCTTCGGGTGAGCTTTCCTCGACTGATCAGCTGCTGCTGTGAGTTTCCTGAAGTTGCTGCTTCGGATTCCAGTCGACAAGAATAGTAGGCAAGCTTTGTTTTGTACATTCGTATTGTCTTCTGTTTTGTGCTGTATTTTTGTACACCTTTCTAGCTGTTGCAAGAAGTTTCTGTGGCGAGGTTTCTCCACCCAGAAGGAGTGTTCTTATTAGCCGATTTTCCGGGGACTCATCCACCGACGGATTGATAGGCTTTGTCCACCTTACGGACATGCCGAGGAGTAGGAGTTTCATCTCCGAACCTCGTTACATCGACGAGTTTGAGATTTGCTATTCTCCGTTGTCGTTTCTATTGTTTATTTCCGCTGCGCTAACCTTTATTTGTAGAAAGAAACGAACGATTTGGGACGGCTATTCACACCCCCCCTCTCTAGCCGCGTCCATCGATCCTAACAAGTGGTATCAGAGCCAGGTTGCTCTTCGTCGGATTCACACCCGTGGGAGCACAAGCTAGAGATGGATCGGCTTGGGGAGGACATCACGATTCCACCCTTCTACGATCGCGACGACTTCGCGTATTGGAAGGTAAGAATGAGGTATTTTCTTATGACTAACCTTGAAAATTGGAGTTGTGTTCAATTAGGTTTCAAGCCTCCGATGGACAAGAAAGGAGAAACCCTAGATAAGAAGAAGTGGACCAAGGAACAAGTCCACCAATCCCTAGTCAACGATGAGGTATTGAAAATTTTTGAATTTTCTTTACCTAATGATGTTTTGTGTAGGATAGGTGGATATAACGATGCCAAGGAGTTGTGGAACAACTTGGCGAAGTTCCATGAGGAGCGCTCCAATTCAAGCCATGAAGAGGAGTCAAGTGAGCCAAGTAGCTCACATCATGGAAGTGTTGAATTAGAAGTTGAGGGCTACTCAACATCTAAGGATGAAGAGGAGGAGAGTTCTTCTTCAAGTTTGGAGCAAGAAGAAGAAGAAGCGTCTACCTCTGGAAGGGATGAAGAAGAGAGCTTTCATCCATCCTCAAACCTAGGTAACTCAAGCATTTTAATTTCTAGCAAATTACACATAATGTGCTTTGAGTGTAGGGAATTTGGGCACTACAAGAGTAAGTGTCCAAAGAGGATTAGAAAGTCTCCACCGGCGCCAAAGGTCAAGAAAGTCGGAGTCCCGATACGCAAAGGCAAAGAGCACGTGGTGTGCTTTCAATGCAATCAAAGGGGACACTATAGGAGTCAATGTCCGAGGGGGAGGCAATCTCACAAGGACAAGAGACCGAGCACGTCTATAGGGGGAGCTAAGGTAAACCCTAAGGTAATCTCTAAGGCTCATTTTTGCAATTCAAATAGAACACATGCTAGTAGTTTTGTTGCAATTGTTAACAATAATAAGCATGATAACCTTAGAAATCAATACATGTACTTAGGAGCAAAACATGTTAACCTAGGTAAGGAAAATACTAGAAATGTCAACCCTAGGACTAACTCATCTAAGGCTAAGGAGAACCTAGGTAGAAATCCCAAATCATCTAGACATATGGCTAGGAATACCTCAAAGAAAAATAATAAATTAAAGCTTGAGGTATTAGAGAAAGAAAATCAAGTCTTGAGGTCAAGACTTGACTCTCTAGAAAAGGCTCTTGAGGATTTGACTCTAGGGTCTAGGGGTCAAAAACCAAAGACAAAGGACAAGAGAGGTTTGGGTCACAAACCTAAGTCCCAAATGGTCAAGCCCACTTATCACAATGTTCCATTCGATTATGGAACAAAATCTAGGGCTAGGAAGACCATCACCAAGGTCACAAGGGGAGTCACCCCTAGAGTTGGTCTTGTTGAGTCCCGAATGACCAAGGCTTTAAAGCCTAGGAGGGTCATTAGGAGGGTTGCTAGGGAAGTCATCCCTAGTGAATACTTAGTGAACCCAATGAGCTCAAATAGGTATTGGGTTCCTAGGAGCGTGATTCCATCACGCTAGATGAGTTAGGGTGTGCCAACCTTACTTGACTAGGTAGTTAACCTAATCATGGAAAAAGGTGGCACTTTAGGAATTTTCAAGGTGTAATCAACCCTTGAAAATGAAATGGAAAATTATTCCTAAGGTGATTAGGATGTGTCAATCTCATTTGAGGAGTTTTCTAGAGTCAATCTAATTGGCACATAGTGATCTAAAAATCTTTTGTATTTGATTTTAGGTCTATTACACTTAGGAATATAGAATTTATGGCAAAATGATCAAAATTATCAAAAATGGCAACTAAGGCTAGAATTAGGTATTTTCTATACCTTTATATGCTATTTGCCATGTATTGTTTGCCATATGTCATGTCATGACATCATATTTAATTTATGATCATTTGAAATGTCATGATAATGCTTAGGTTAGTTAAATGTCATGATTTATTTAAGTTTCATACTTTATGCCATGACATCATGACATTGGCACATGTTTTCATTTATGATATCATTTTATGTCATGTCATCATTTCTTGCATTTATAATCAATGAAATTGATCTAAGGATAAGAAACACAATTTGATATGGAGATCAAATTGTTGTTTAGAAAAATGCATGAGAACTTAGAATAAGCTAACCTAAATCCATATCTCACATCAAAATTGACTTGGATATGTTTTTGATACACCTTAGATATGTGTGAGATATTAGGATGATGAGTTAGGATCAAGGTACATAGTTCTTGTGCCTAGATGAGCCTAATTCGAAATTGAGGATCATAGGGAAAGCTTGTGTACAAGTCATGTACATTTAGCCCTAAGATTGTGGTCCTAAATTGAATAGGTTTAAAATCATTTCAAAATTAATTTGAAAAACCTTGATGAAGCTTTTCTAGTGATAGCATTCATCATTGAACAAGTTGATACAAAGATAAGTTAACTTTGAGCTATTTCAAATACTTTTGAACTTTGTATCAAGATTGAAAAATAGACGTTATTTTCATAGAAAACTATTTTTCCATGATAATATATGTTATGAGGAATGTATCCTCAAAATTTCACAATTTTTGAAATTTTCTGTAATTTTCTAGAGGTTTCTGAATTTCGTGGAGCGAAATCAGAACTTATCAGACCTTTATCAGGTTTGTGGACCGATCAGAAGGGTTTCTGATCGGTCCAGGGGAGCCTGGATCGGTCACTGTGATCGATCCAGAGGGAGCCTGATCGGTCTGGTGACCGATCAGGGCGTGCCAACCTGCTGAATTTCGACTGTTTGTCTGAAATTGCAGCTATGGAAGTGGTGTTTTAGAGTTCTAAAGGTTTGAAACTCTCCAAGACATTGTTGGTGCAATGGTCAAGGGGGAGTTGATCTTTAGGGGGAGTTTTACCTATTAGTCAAGGGGGAGTTGACTTTTAGGGGGAGTTTTTACTCCTAAAGACTTGAGTGATATGGGATTATCACTAAGTTAATTGTTGACCTTAGTATCAAGGGGGAAATTAAGGGTTTCAATGAAAGGTATGGGACCTCCATTAGAAAGAAACTCTTGACAATTCACTCTTTTTGATGTGTGTCAAAAAGGGGGAGAGTGTAGGTTTGGGGAGAATGTTCAAGGAAGAACATTAGAAAACCTAAGTTAGGTTATGGTTTTGTCAAACATCAAAAAGGGGGAGATTGTTGGTGCAACCTTAGGTCAAGGTTGACCGGGTTGACCCAACTCGAGTTGACCTGACTCGAGTTGTATTTTGATGTTTGACGAGAACATTATGGGAGATTGTTGGTGCAACCTGGTTGACCTGACTCGAGTTGACCTGACTCAAGTTGTATCTTGATGTTTGACAAGAACAGAAACTTGGGAGGTTGTGGGTGCAACCCTTGGTCAAGGTTGACCTGGTTGACCCGAGGTGAGTTGGCTTGGCACGGGAAAAGTCCAAGCAGGGAGCTTGTCACGGGAGAAAGTCCAAGTATGGAGACTTGGCACGGAGAAGTCAAAGTTTAGGAACTTGGCAAGTGGAAGTCGGAGAGGGCTCGGTAGCTCGTTCTCCAGACTAGGTCAGAGAGGGCTCGGTAGCTCGTTCTCTGGACCGGAAGTGAAAGACGGAGAGGGCTCGGTAGCTCGTTCTTCGGACTAGGTCAGAGAGGGCTCGGTAGCTCGTTCTCTAGATCAGGAAGGCAGACAGAAAAGTTCTGGTGAGTGAAGCCAGGCAGATTAGAAATCCTGGTGAGTGAAGCCAGGTGAAAACCCTAGTGAGTGAAGCTAGGTGAAAGTGAAAGTCCTGGTGAGTGAAGCCAGGCAGTTGGTGAAAATCCTGGTGAGTGAAGCCAGGTGAAAATCCTAGTGAGTGAAGCTAGGTGAAAGGGAAAACCCTTGTGAGTGAAGCCAGGCAGATGGGAAACCCTGGTGAGTAAAGCCAGGTAAAAGTCCTAATGAGTGAAGCTAGGCAGATTGGAAGTCCTGGTGGGTGAAGCCGGGCAGATGGAAAACCCTGGTGAGTGAAGTCAGGTAAAAGTCCTAGTGAGTGAAGCTAGGTGAAAGTCCTGGTGAGTGAAGCCGGGCAAGGGAAAAATCTAGATGGATCAAGGGTGATCGGACATATGGTGTTGGAAAGACCAAGTGGGTCAAAGGGATTGACCGGACACTTGTTGGGGAGTCTTAGCAGGTCAAGGGAGTGACCGGATGCTAAGCATGATGTACCAACAGGTCAAGGTTGACCAGATGTTGGTTTGGAAGGTTTGGGACTTGGTTTGGGCAAAAACCAAGCTCTGGATCGATCAGTGGATCGATCCAGTAATACACTGGGTATCTGGATCGGTCTGGTGACCGATCAGTAACCAAACAGTAGCCTACTGAGTGTTATCTGATCGGTCTACAGACCGATCAGGAAACAACGATCAGAAGGCAAGAAGTTCGGGAGAAAAGGAAGGGACATGCATGCTGATCTGTCCCTGGACCGATCAGAGGAAGCTCTGATCGGTCCCCAGGACCGATCAGGGTCTTCCTGGACCGATCAGGAGATGTTCTGATCGGTCCAGCCCTAGCCGTTGGCTCACAACGGCTAGTCTTCTGTTCTTCGCAGGTGCAGTGCAGGTTGAGTGCAGGTTATAAAAGGAGTTCAAGGGCTTCTACAGTGGCTGCTTCTCTTCTTCTTCCTACTCCTGACTGTGATCGAGCTTTGCTGAGCTCTTAGCTTACTGAGCTTCGTGTGAGCTCCTTCTTAAAGCTTCGGGTGAGCTTTCCTCGACTGATCAGCTGCTGCTGTGAGTTTCCTGAAGTCGCTGCTTCGGATTCCAGTCGACAAGAACAGTAGGCAAGCTTTGTTTTGTACATTCATATTGTCTTCTGTTTTGTGCTGTATTTTTGTACACCTTTCTTGCTGTTGCAAAAAGTTTCTGTGGCGAGGTTTCTCCACCCAGAAGGAGTGTTCTTATTAGCCGGTTTTCCGGGGACTCAACCACCGACGGATTGATAGGCTTCGTCCACCTTACGGACACGCCGAGGAGTAGGAGTTTCATCTCCGAACCTCGTTACATCGACGAGTTTGAGGTTTGCTATTTTCCGTTGTCGTTTCTATTGTTTATTTCCGCTGCGCTAACCTTGATTTGTAGAAAGAAACGAACGATTTGGGACGGCTATTCACACCCCCCCCCTCTCTAGCCGCGTCCATCGATCCTAACACTAAGCATCTCACCCATTCTAAGTTATCAAACAAGAGATCCTACTGTGCTTGTGAGATGTTGGCTCCTAGATCTATAGGATCATGCAATTCTACGGTAGGACCTAGGCTACTCCAGAAAAAGAAAATATTTTGAAAAAGATTGAAACAAAAATTTTGAAAAGGGGATTTTTACAAAAATAACTTTGAAAGATAAACTAAGTAATGATTTTTAAAAAACTTAAAGAATCTATTCTATAAAACACAACTAACAAGTATGTAAAAATAAGTGACCAGAAATACAAATTCTAGTACAAGGTTCAAATACATAAGTCTGATAGGTCACACTAGCCCAGAAAGACATATAAAGAGTCAGATATCAGGAGGTGGAGGACCATGGGCAGCACGAAAATAGCTAAACATCCTAGTCAGATGTGCCTCCAATGTCTCTACTCATCGAGTAATATCCTGACGAAAATCTGTCAGCTGATCCTAAAACATCATCTGAAGAGAGTCGAAATGACCAAAAATATCGTCCCGGAGCTGACTGAATGGATCACTAAAGTGAGGAGGAGGGGCTGTAGATGAAGTCGCCTGAGCAGCATCAAAAACTGGAGTCTGAGAATACTCAATAGCTAACGGTGGTATATAGGGCTCCTCTACAGCAATAGGAATGTCCTCAGCATCGACTGCTTCCTCGACCGATGGAACATAGGACGGATGAGTACGCTTGTAAACCAAACCCTGAGAACTAGCCTTAATCCCAGCCAAATACATTTGTCGAACACCAATGAGGTCAAAATCGGACAACTCAATCAACTCACCACGACCAACACCTACTCCTAAGGATGCTATGAAAGCTGTAAGGATATGACAATGAATCATGTGTACCTTAAATGAGGTACTATAGCCAGAGTAGTAGATTATGGATTTAAAAACCCAATAAGCAAAATCTATATCCAGTTTATGCTTAAGGACATACATCAGAAAAAGGTGAACAGGTCGTAGAACTGCCTAATCTCTGGATGAAAGAGGATGAATGCATGAGACAACCATTTTGTATAAGGTATTGTCATTCGAGCTTAATGGAACCGAAGACATTTTCCTTGGTCGACGACCTTGGAAGAATTCAGCATACATGAGGTCTAGTGTTAGATGAGAAAACGGATCAGACAAAGTAGCAGGATATGATGGATAAGGAAAGACACGTGTAGTCGAGGGGTGCATGCGTAAAAATTGAGAGAATACATTAAAATCAACTATCATATCCCTTGATGCAACTCTAGTTTTAAAACGATATGCATAAATTTCACACAGATTAAGATAAAATTCAGTGCATAGTGTGGGATTATATGCATGTCTACAGAGAACCAGACTGTCTAAGGAATAGTGGTGTATAATATCTACTATGGTAGATCAAGGCATCTAGTACCTACAACTAAAAAGGTTTTGTTAGAAAAGGATTGATGCAAGTCCTCTGTGGAGAACCTGGGGTCTTGGCTGGGATTTGAGGAACTAGCTTCCTTTTGGGCAAGTTTATGTAGTTTCTCACTAAAAAGAGATAAAAATAAGTAAATAAGCGATAAAAAGAAAGAAGAAAACAATAATTCATACCGAGGCATGGCTGGGAATCACAAAGACTTGAAGGATCGTCGAAGAGATGTGAATCAGAAATGAGATGTGGAGATGTGGATCGATAAGAGGCTCTGGTTTTGTGGGTGTTATATAGTCGTCGATCAGTCGACCGATAAGGGGTTCGGTCGACTGATCCCATAAAATCCTCGTCCTTTTGACCAGGGAGCAAACGTTCGGTCGACCGATAAACCGGTTTGGTCGAATGATATATTAATTTCGGCACAGATACAGGGTAGGTGGAGAGCAGTTTAACAGGTGAAAATTTATCTTATCGGTCGACCGACTAAGCGGTTCGGTCGACCGATTAATTGATAACATTTTAAATATCATTGACCTGTTCAACATTGGTTCGGTCGACCAATAATTTTTTCGGTCGACGGAAACTTTTATTTAATAATTTTTAATTAAAATAATTTTAAAAACTTAATTAAATTTTCTAAAATAATTTTTAATTAAAGTACTAAGATAATTTAAAATAAGTTTTTAAAAAAATTTTAATTAATTTTTAATTAAGTTTTAAAATAATTTTTAAGTTAAGTTTAAAATAATTTTAATTAAGTTTAAAATAATTTTCAATTTTAGATTAAAATAGTTTCTAATAATTTTAATTAAGTTTAAAATAATTTTTAAGTTTAGTTTAAAATTGTTTTAATAATTTAATTAATTTTAAAATAATTTTTAATTTTAGTTTAAAATAATTCTTAATTTTAGTTTAAAATAGTTTTTAATAATTTTTATTAAGTATAAAATAATTTTTACGTTTAGTTTAAAATAGTTTTTAATAATTTTATTAAGTTTAAAAAAAAAAAAATTTAGATTAAAATAGTTTTTTATGTTAATTTTAAAATAATTTTCATTAAGTTTAAAATAATTTTAATTAAGTTTAAAATAATTTTAATTATGTTTAAAATAATTTTTAATTAAGTTTTAAAATAATTTTTAAGTTAAGTTTAAAATAATTTTAATTAAGTTTTAATTAATTTTAAAATAGTTTTAATTAAGTTTGAAAAAGTTTTTAAATAATTTTAATTAAGTTTTAAAATAATTTTAATAAATTTTAATTAATTTTTTAAAATAATTTTAATTAAGTTTAAAATAGTTTTTAATTGATTTTAATTCATTTTAAAATAGTTTTAATTGATTTTGATTAAGTTTAAAATAATTTTTAAGTTAAGTTTAAAATAATTTTAATTAAGTTTTAATTGATTTTAAAATAATTTTAATTATGTTTTAAATAGTTTTTAATTAATTTTCATTAAGTTTTAAAATAATTTTTAATTTAGTTTAAAATAGTTTTTAAGTTAAGTTTAAAATAATTTTAATTAAGTTTAAAATAGTTTTTAATTGATTTTAATTAAGTTTAAAATAGTTTTTAAGTTAAGTTTAAAATAATTTTAATTAAGTTTAAAATAATTTTAATTAAGTTTAAAATAATTTTTAATTAAGTTTTAAAATAATTTTTAACTTAAGTGTAAAATAATTTTAATTAAGTTTAAAATAGTTTTTAAGTTAAGTTTAAAATAATTTTAATTAAGTTTTAATTAATTTTAAAATAGTTTTACGTTTAAAATAGTTTTTAATTAATTTTAATTAAGTTTTAAAATAATTTTAATAAATTTTCATTAAGTTTTAATTAATTTTTAAGTTAAGTTTAAAATAATTTTAATTAAGTTTAAAATAGTTTTTAAGTTAAGTTTAAAATAATTTTACTTAAGTTTTAATTAATTTTAAAATAGTTTTAATTAAGTTTAAAATAATTTTAATTAAGTTTAAAATAGTTTTTAATTGATTTTAATTAAATTTTAATTAAAAGTTTTTAAATTAAGTTAAAAAGTTATTAAGTTTTAAAAGTTTTTAAATTTTAAAAGTTTTTTTTTAATTTTTAAATTTTTTAAAAAGATTGTTGAACCCATGTTAGATTCAAACTTAGCTTTGAGTTAATCAAGCAGGCGTTCTAAGGATAAGCTTTCAATTCAATGGCGAGGCATATGACCTTCTTGTGTATCAACGGTGGACCACTTGCTAAAGACTTTCCAAACTGTTCCCGCTCAAAGAACTTAATACTAAATTTTGGTCTAACTAGCCCATGTTTGACTATGTTAGCTTCGGTCAGATCCACTAAGTCTAGTGCACCAGGTAGAATTCCATATTCAACCTAGACATGCCTTCGACAAAGTTTCCTTGACGTACTATCATCCCAATCCATTCTGATGCTATGTTGTAGGGTTTGGTAAATCTTTTTCATCTAACCATTCTAAGCAGAAAATAAACCTAATCCTAAGTGTTGAGTTTGGTTAATCAAGTTGGTTGTATTGTTTTTCTACTTACTCCCCTGAGTCATAGCTTAGATAAGGTCTATCTAAGTAATGGATTTGACTCTTAGGGACCAAGTAAAGGTTTGGTTTAATTGATTTGATTAAATGTTTTGTTTGGACCCATGCTTGGACTTGACTTCTAACTTTTTGACTAATTAAGGACAAATATGATTTGTTTGTTTACTTAGGGTTGTAGCCAAGTCCTGATTTGTTGTACACAGCTCGTTGCGACCCAAGTATCATATTTAGACACTTGGATCCTAGTTTAAACCTTTCCAACATTTTCTTGACTCGCTCGACTTGTCCTTTCAAGTCAGAATTTTCTTCCTCAAGTTTTTCAACTTGAGTTGAAGTTCCGACTTGAACTTGGTTAGTCGAGTCACTCAAGTTAACTTGTTGCTTGAGGTGGTCTATTTCCTTAAGTAACAAGTCATTTTGTTTTTCCGATTTTGATAATTTTTTAAACAAACACTTAACTACTTTAAGCAAATGAGATTTAGAATAAATTGTTACCATATTTGGATCTTCCGATCTAGGGCTTCTCTCGGAATCGAGGTCGATTTCGAACTCGTACTCTTCATCGGACTCGGAGTCAGAATCTTCGTTTCTAGCCATAAATGCAAGATGGCTCGAGTGCTTCGTTTGCTCCGCGTCGGATTCGTCGGAAGAAGTCTCGTCCCAAGTTTCTTGAAGAGCCTTCTTTCGCCTTGTCGATTTGGGCTTTTCTTCCTTCCGGTTCAGGCAATCGATTTTGAAATGTCCTTTTTTGTTGCACCCGTAACAAATCACTTCTGGTTTGTTTTGGGTCTGGTTGAGTGGAGTCTTCTTGACATTTCTTCTGAACTTCTTCTTCATCAGAAGTCTCCGCACCATGTTGACCAACTCTTCTTCATTTGTTGAGTCAGAGTCTGATTCGCCTTCAGACTCGTTCTTGGTTTTTGATTTTGTCTCTTTGCTTGGACCTGCATACAAAGCTACACCTTTGTCAACATGGCTTATATTAGACTATTCGTGTAATTCCAATTCACAGAATAACTCGTCTAACTTAGGAATTGAAAGATCCTTAGGGACTTTGTACGCATCTACAGTTGATGCCCACAAAGCATTCCTCGGAAAGGCATTTAAGGCGTACCTTATCATGTCGCGGTTTTCCATGTTGTGCCCGATTAGGTGGAGGCCATTAAGTATGTCCTTCAGTCGAGCGTGTAGTTGTGAGGCCGTCTCTCCAGGAAACATTTTTATGTTAAATAAATTATTTGAAAGTAAATCTCATTTATTTACCTTCAAGTCGTCGGTTCCTTCGTGTAGTTTGACTAGAGAGTCCCACAATTCTTTAGCATTGTCATAAGGGCCGACTCGATTCAATTCTTCCATTGTAAGCCCACACTGAATGTTGTTGATTGCCTTGTAGTTCAGTTGCACCTTCTTGATCATTAGGGGAGTCCAATCTTCAGGTTCAAGAGGCATTCCATCTTTCGTCGGGGGAGTGTAGCCTTTCAAGATTGTGGACCAGAGCTCGATGTCGGACTTCAAATAGCACTCCATTCTATTCTTCCAATAACTGAAATTCTCTCCTTTGAATAGTGGAGGTTGGATAGTACTGTATCCTTCTTGATAGGAATTTGACATCCTTGTAAGATAAAAATTAAAAGAAAAATATTTCCAAGACTTTCATCTTGGGGTTAGCAGTGCTTGAAAGGATAAGAAAAAAAAATATTCTAAAAGAGAATAAATTAAAGAAAAGAGAAAGTTTTAAAACTACTTTGAAAAATGGTTAAGTTATTTCAGAGCTAACGAGACTCTGATATCGATTGATAGATCAAAAACGTGCGATAGAGGGGGGGGGTGAATATTGCACTTTAAAACTTTTCTTTATCTTTTAAAAACAGAGTCATGCACAGCGGAAAAGAATAGATAAGTCTGTTTACTTCGTTCGGAGCCTAGCTCGACTCCTACTCGAAGGCCCGTAGTCCTTGACCGCATCGATGGGCAAATCACTATAACTCTTCTTTCCGAAATCCTTCTAAAAGAAGCAGATCGTACAGTTACAAGAATATAAGATAGTAACAACCCTACTATCTTATATGAAATTAAGTGCAATAAGAAATGTACCGACAGTAATAAAAAAGGTTGAGGCACGGTCGGTGCTTTTGAACGAAGTAGCTTGCTTAGCTTAATGAAGGCTTGGAACACGAGCAGAAGGCAGAAAAGAACCTTTTTGATGATCAGAATTGTACTTTGAGCTTCTGACTTCGAGCACTTTTTATAGGTGTACTGGAGGTTCGGTCGACCGATCCCTCTGTTCGGTCGACCGAACCCGCTTGCTTCCTTCCTGGCTGGAATCTGAAGCTGGCTCGATCTTCTGTAGTCAATGCTTATGAATAGTTCGGTCGACTGAACCTGTTTTTCAGTCGATCGAACAGACTATTTCCCTGTTCGTCTAAATCAACCGAGATCTTCATTTAATATGGTGTTAATGCTGATTGGATCGGTCGACCGGTCCTCCGGTTCAGTCGATCGATCAGCCTTTTTCCTTTTCCTGTTGATCGGTGCTAATGAGCTGGCTAGTGCTGAGTCACCATGGATCGGTCGACCGGTCCTCTGGTTCGGTTACCGATCAAGCTTTGATCGGACTCTGATCTGTTCTGATCTAATATGAATGTTGTTCTGATTTTGCCTGGTTCGGTTGACCGATACTACTGTTCGGCTGACCGATCCAGTCGGACCTGCAAAACAGTATTAAGACAAAAATCTCCTGCAAAACAGATGTTAGAACAATAATATTATAAAGCAAGAGTAATAAGAAAGATAGTAGAACTGTCTTGATCTCAACTTAGAAACCTTCCCGGTTTCTTCAGTTGGATCAGCGACCTAAGGTTGTTCCCTTCGAGAACCCGACCTCACTGTCGCTCCTCCAATTTGTTTACCTCAACCTACCTGCCAAACTTTGATCCTCCAGATCTAGTTTGGACTTTTCACTCAGCTTTGACCGGCTCCCCAGGACTTTTCTCTTGATCTTCGGTCCTCCAGACCTCTCGATCACACTACCAAGCTTTGGGTCCCCTCGACCTACTTGGACTTGCACCTAGGTTCCACGATCTACTAAGATTTCTCCAGCCTAACCTCCAACTAGGTCTTTCCCGATTGAGTAAACATCCTGCACACTCAGTTAACTTGTTAGATCATAACAAGACTTAACTTGAACCTTTGCCAACATCAAAACTTAGGTTTGATTCTGGTGCAACTTGCACCAACAGGTGGCGAGGCTATAAAAGGAGTATGTGGTGGCCCCAAAAACCTAATTTTCTTTCCCATAATTCTCTTCTCTCCTCCTAGGGCCGACGACACACTTCCTCCTCCTTGTGGCTGGCGCCCCTCACCTCCTCCCTCCTTATGGTCGGCGCCCCTCCCCTCCCCTCCTCCTTGCTTAGGGTTGACACCCCCTTCCTCCTTGCTTAGGGCCGGTGCCCCCTTCTCCCTTGGTGGGTGGTGGCTTGAAGAAGAGGAAGAAGAGGAATAAGAGCAAGAAAAGGAAGAAGAGGAGAAGGTGTCTCATCCTAGAGATTCCTTGGTGGCCAGCGGTTTGGATCCGAAGAGAAGAAGGGTGGTTTTATCTTAGTAGATCGTCACCCACATGACGTCCAAGAAGAAGAGAGGATATAGCAGAAGATCAAGAGGTCTTTAGCTATGAAGAAAGGTACAACTAGTTCTTTAATTCCGTTGCATAATTAGTTTAGTTTTCTTCGTATCGATTTTGAATACCAACACAAGAGGTCAGCGATCTTGTACTTTGATCAAGGTATGCTTTGATCCATCAAGAACTTACTTGATTGATCAAACACATGTCTGATCGAACATGCGGGTTGCTAGGAAAAGTTTTGTACTTGTATAATTTTTGTACAGGGAAATTTAAACAGAACGAAATTCCAGCGCCTTCAGTATATACATACTACCAATAAGTAAGCCAATGTCAAAACTCATGCAACAAGTATATAACTCAATCATATGTAAACATATCATAGTCATATGGATACAATAAAAATAATAGCATAGGAAAACATAATATCATAAGTGTATGCATAGCATGGACACTCCCACCCACCCCTCTACACCACGACCTCGTATAGTTGAGAGGTCGGGATAATCACAACTATACAACACTCTAGCTACCACTACTCTTGAGTGACCAAGTGGACAGTGTGTGTAGTTACTGACTAGCTACATAGCAATGGGATCCCTAATGCTCGCAACTCCATCTACCATTACCCATGAGTGACTAAGTGGTAGCACGCTAGGACAAGAGGCATGTACTTCAGCTACCACTACCTATGAGTGGCCAAGTGTGCGGCTTTATCCAACGACTCTCTCGACCACAAGGAAGAATTTGTCACCGACATGCATTCAATGATATGATGAACAAGATACAAAAGTCATTATATATATAAATAGAAATCATCTATACTATAATAAAACTAGCATGCTCAATAAGGCACATGAATAAATAGCAATCAAAATAAGTAAACATGGTATCTACTATCTACTAAATATCATAGATGGCAATGAGAGACTGTATAGATATGGATTCGATCATCTTAAAGATCAAGCAATTAAGTATCAAGCTCAGGATAAATATAAATAGAGGCAAGGTAAATATAGCAACTATCTGAATATCTAGTCATGTACTAAGGTCAAATTACTAAAGAAGTAAAGTAAGAAGTACCCGCCTTTATATGTTGATCATGCTAGACAATCCAAATCAAGACACTCATCTCATATCAAAGTCCTACATCATTACATGTTATTTAGCTAATTAGATATGCAACATTTAGCTAAATCCAATCCCAAACAATTTAGGGAAAAAGGAACCTAAATGACACTATCATTCATTAACCCTCATTAAGGTTGACCTTCAATTCCACCAATCCATCTATTAACTCAAAGTTAACACTGCATTAACCCCAATTAATCCAATTAATAATGGATTATCCACATACTCAATGAATCCATCCATTAATCAATCCAATACAAATTAATTAACTTCTATAATCAATTAAACCATTATTTCATCCATTGTGTCAACTACTAAACACGATAGGGAAATGATTGAACCAAACTTACCCAATTTGAATGCACCACTATTGACTCACGACTAGAGAATCTTGCTATAAAAAATAATGGTCAAAGTTGTAGTGTTCGACAAACTGTAAATGTCAACCCCCAATATAAAAATAGAAATCATATCACTACCAATATAATACTAAGTATCCTTATAGCAAATACT
This sequence comes from Zingiber officinale, assembly GCF_018446385.1. Taxonomy (NCBI): domain Eukaryota; kingdom Viridiplantae; phylum Streptophyta; class Magnoliopsida; order Zingiberales; family Zingiberaceae; genus Zingiber; species Zingiber officinale. The sequence goes on along the minus strand of NC_055994.1, from coordinate 49,806,608 downwards.
GCTTGTTGTCCTTCTCTAATAGTGGTTTAAGGTGATCTGAGAGGGTGATGCATAAAGGAGACCTCCAGCTTCTTGCTTATGGCATGGTAGAGCACAAGGACAACTCGATAGTCTTCGTATGCAGTACTGACCTGATGATCGTCGTGCACAAGAGTGGCATGCCTGGTAGTGGATCGATCGGGTGGGTCAGTGGCTTCGACAAAGATTACGGAGCATGAGGATAGTGGCATCAGTGAATAGGGGTAGGATGGCATGGATTAGGAGCTAGGGTAGGGGATTCGAACAAAAAGCTCGATTGGAGATGCTCAGGGAGGCGATGCGTCGGTTGTGGTGGTCAGCACAAAGCAACTAGGGTACAAGAGTGTCAGATCTTGTGTCAGCAGCAGTTGCTACACGGGACCAAAGCATGGGGAAATAGCAAACGTAGCTCTCCGGCATCATTTCAACCCTTCCCGCACTGGCGATGATGCATAGAGGGATGTTGTAGCGGCCATTTTGGTTGATCGGGTGGAAGAAGAAGCAGGGATCGAGTGAGACGGTGTGCGGCGATGTGAGGAGAAGAAAAGGAAGAATCGTGGATTTGTATAGTAACTCCATTATATATATACTTAGGTTTAAATTTATTAAACACTAAGTTAATTCCTTAATTAACTCACACTTAATTGATATATCAAATGGGCTTTCTCTAACCCTAATCGATTCATCCCCTTAAACGTGTCATACAGAGTCCATTTAAATCCTGAAAAATTTATAAAAATCCCCAAAGAAATCTAATAAGGTTATTTCTCTAATAACACTTATTCTTTATTTACTATATCTTACACCAGACACCAGGATAAAGTCCAATTGGGTCAGGGAGGACCAAATGATTGGCAGGAAGGCTATTTAGGTCAAAAAATATTAGATAGCTGGCAGGAAGTCCAGTCAAGTCAGGGAGGACTAGACGACTGTCGAAGTCCATATGGTGCATCTAATAAGAAGACTTGGTGGGTTAAGAGATCAGAGTCAAGTAAGTCTACAAATGGTAAGTGGAGGTAAGCACTAGAAGAGAGAGATCTAGTGAGGATGAGTCCCAATGGGACTATAGGAATTGGTCCAACTTAGATCCATTTTGAAATTTTAAGTTGAGGCCAAGATTAGATCCTAGTCTTAGTAAGACAAAATCTAAATCATAAATATATCTAAATTATTCATGAATATATTTTACTAACTTAGTGTTATAGTTACATACATAGATCTTTAAATCCTGCATGTGTAGCCAATAACAGAGCCTGATTCCGAGTCTAGAATTAAAAGATATGGCCTCTGAATGATTATTGTGTCGAACAATGATTAGATGTGCCTCAGACGGATTAGAGGTGTCTTGAATGGATTGGAGATTGTAGGGATCTTATGCATAAAACAACACATAACGCAGTGAAAAGAAGACCCCTCAAGAGATCCTTGCGAATACTATATACTATGTTCTTTTTATTATATTAGATAGAATAGTTACCTTTGTTACGTGAACCAGTACTCCCGACATCAACTTTGATTTGGATGTAGATCTCAGTGCAATCAGCATATCCGCACCTCTATGGTATCCACATGAACATGTTCTCCATCCGTCTCATGAACTTACAACTTGGAGAGGAAACAACCTTTGTTGTGCTAGCAACTACATTATATGGAAGGGATAGATTTCATCTACATCACTCACATCCTTCCGCATAACTTATTACATACCCAGTGATTGACTTTATAGTCCACCTTATTATAGGTGACGTTTGTCGATACCAAAGTACATAACTCCTTATGTATGAAATCGTAGTGACTTTAGGTGTAAGGGTTATTCATACCAATAGTCACATAAGAATGTCTATGACAATCATATAATGATCTATGAAATATTTTCATGGCTAATCAATTCAGTATATATTCTCTAATATATACCCATGTGTCAACGTGATTCTCATATCCATGACTTGTGGGATTAAGTCATCAATTGACCTACATGCTAGTCTCAATACATTAATATTGTCCTTGCATATTAATGCTTAACTAGGAATAGTTAAGAGTAGTGTCTATATATATCTATAGGCTCCCACTATCAATTCAACCAATTGATATGCTGTAGACTAGAACCTACTACCCTAGGACATTATTATATTTATTCATTCGTCACTGAACTGAAATAAATATAATAACCAACTATTCCTTTTATTAATAAAATATGATACAAAAATACCCTTGTAAATCATCTCATAATTTGTATTGGGGATAATACTAACATAGATGCCTCAGATGAATTGGAGGCACCTTAGAGAAAAAGTTTTATCTCTTTTGCATTGGATAAGGCCTATTGGAGGCACCCTGGGTCATTAGAGGCACCTCCAATGGCCTATATAGGCAATTTCGGCCAACAACTACAAACCAATTTATAAACTACCAAGCTGATTCGACTACTCTTTCTTCATGCTATTGCTCTACTATGACCCCGCTACATCTAATTACTATAGCCTAAGTGACACCGTCCTCGAGCTATAACCTTCAATTACTACAAGTATTGGTATAATTTTAATATTATTTTTTACTTATCATTGCATAAAGAAAGTATGGGTTGTTACACTTCCTTCGTTTTGTAACCGGGATTCGATTGTATAGTTAATTGCCCATCAGATACATCTCGAAGGAGTGTGGGCCTTAGAGTAGAAGTCGTTGAAGGCTCCAAATCAAGTAAAACCAAATGTGCACCTATTTTTTCTTGAGTTTTATTTTCTTTTATTTTCAATGTGATTCAATAAGTTTTCTAAAATAATAAAGAAAGTTTTAAAAAATGTGATTCACCCCCTCTTATGTTCTATGTGATCCTACAACTCGATGTATCTCTAAATATAGAATTGATGCATCAACTTGTTGTAGGGATTGGAGAAACAAGATCCCTTGTTGTACCATGAGCTGTTCTAAATCATGAAATGTGGTCTTCGTTTAACTGGGACCTAGAGTTTCCATGATTTGGGAGTCTCCCCAATAAGTCAGATCGTCATATTGCAATTGATGTGGTCCGTCTAATAGTGAATCATCCTGAAATTTTGAGGTACTCTGATTTGCTTGACAAAATTGCTCAACACTTTGTATGAAGTTATAATCAAAATTGTGTGGTCCATTCAATCCTAATTATAGTGTTGAGGTGGGTTAGGGATATGTTACTGCAGTTGTAACTACTCATTTTACTCAAAAGTATGCTAAGGTTAAAAAATTTTGGGTTTCATGATTTCCCCAGTCGTAACTAGAAGTACCAGGAACTGAATTATATATATCTTGATATTTAAGATGAAATAGATTCGGATGTTCCATGGGAGAGCTAGAAGCTTTTTGAAAGAAGTGACATAAAACAATTGGATGGGATGAGCTACCATAAACCTTTTAGATGTCATCAATTTGTTCAATGGAAGGGCTAGCATCTTTTTAGAAGAGGTGGCAAATGGAAGTGTTATGATGTATACTAAAAGCCTAGCTTTTGGTATAAACATTTATCTAGAAATAAGAATCACATTGGTCAAATGTCTACATTTATGATAAATGTAGTTGCTCAATTAATTTATATTGTAGATAACATGGTGTGTGGTGTCACACACAGAAGATCATGTTATCGGTTCCTTATAAATTATAAACAGTAGCTCACGACCAAGATGGAAAGGAACAAACCATTGGAAGGTTGTAGTGTAATTAGGTATTAGTTTATCTTAACTATATAATTACACTAGTACACTTAGAGTGCATTGAGTAGGACCATTTGAGGTCATTCTTTTTATACTGACTTTATGAAAGAACAAATACCTCAGTTATTATGGAAGTGTGTGCTCTTAATCCTAATATAATAACAAGCACATATATTTGATATTTATTTCTTTAATTTATCAATGGGTGAGATTTAGTTCGATGAATCAATAAGCCCGATAAGTTGGGAAATAATATCACTTATAGTGTGTGTTGTTGATTATAGAAGGAAACTGTGTCCTAGTGATCTAGGTTGAGAATGTCCCCAAGAGGAGCTCATAAGGATTGTCATGTTAAACCCTGCAGGTGGACTTAGTCCGACATGACGATGAAGTTGAGTGGTACTACTCTTGGAGCTAGATATTAATTAAGTGAGTTGTCAGTAACTTACTTAATTAGTGGACATTTGTTATCTTAAACACAGGGAGACTAACACACTCATAATAAGAAGGAGCCCAAAATATAATTTGGGATTGGTGCGGTAGTTCAATAATAGTTCTCTAGTGGAATGAATTATTATTGATAAAATTAAGTTGTGTGTTCGGGGCGAACACGGGATGCTTAATTTTATCGGAAGACCAAAACCAATTCCTTCTCTCGGTCCCTATCGTAGCCTCTTAATTATAGAGTACTATACCCACCTATACCCACCTTCTTACCCATCCCATAGGGGCCGGCCAAGCTAGCTTGGAGACCAAGCTAGGGCCGGCCAAAGTATGGTTTATGGGTGCTTCAAGGTGGCCGGCCCTAGCTTGGGTTCAAGCTTGGTGTGGCCGGCCCAAATTAAAATAAAAGGATTTTTATTTTTAAAATTTTTCTTATGTGGATAACATGTTTTAAAATAGAGTTTAAAATTTTAAATCTTTCCTTTTATAAGATTCTACAAAAGATTAAGAGAAGAGCTAAATCTCTTTCCTTATTTGTAGATTAAAAGGTTGATTTTAATTTTGGTAAAAACTTTCCTTTTTAACCATGTTCATGATTTAAAAGAAAGTTTAAAAAATTAATAATTCTCTTTTATTAGTTTCTACAAAAGATTAAGAAAAGATTTGATATCTTTCCTTATTTGTAGATTAAAAGAGATTTTAATTTTTAGAGATAATTTTCTTTTTATCCACATGTTTAAAAGAAAGATTTTAATTTATTAAATTTCCTTTTTATAAACCAATCATGAAGGGATTAAATTATTGGAGAAATTTTTATAAATTTCCGGAAACAAATTAGGAAGATTTTAATTCTTGATTGAATTAAATTTCCTTTGATTGGAGATTTGTTGTGTGGCCGGCCATGATTAAGAAGAGGAATTTGATTTTAATTAATTAAATTTTCTTTTTCATGACAAAGGAATTAAGGAAGTTTTTTTATTAAAGTTTCCTTATTTGCCAAAACCAAGGATTATAAAAAAGAGGAGGTAGAGGAGCCTTCATGAGAACAATCTCTATTCTTTTCTTTCCTCTCCTCTTTGGTTTTGGTGGCCGGCCCTATTTCTCTCCTCTCCTCTTGTTGGCCGAAACTCATCTCTTGGTGGAGCTTTTGTTTGTGGCCGGATCAAGGAAGGAGAAGAAGGAGAGAAAGCAAGCTTTGTCTCTAGCATCCCTTGGAGCATTGATGGTGGTGGAAATTCTTCATCCTTGGAGGAGTTTATTGTGGCCGAAATCTAGAAGAAAGAAGGAAGGTGGAAAGGTGGTTCTCATCTCGGAAGATCGTTGCCCACACAACGTCCGAGGTTAGAAAAGGAATACGGTAGAAGATCAAGAGGTCTTTCTAAAAGGTATAACTAGTAAATTTTTCTTTCCGCATCATACTAGTTATTTTTGGAAATAATATTAAATACAAGAGGCATAAGATTCTAGTGTTTCGAATTTGTTTTCGATATAGTGTTTTGTTGTTTTTCTTTTCCTTGTGATTTGATTGTTCTTTTCGGTTGACCTAAAGTTATTTTAGGAAATTAAATATTAGCTTTCCTTAAAAGGTTTTGTCTAGTCGGTGGTGGTTGCTCCTATATCCAAGAAGGTCATGTGCCTCGCCACGTCAGTACTGGGAACCAATTTTGGAAATTAATATTTAATGGAATTAATAACTTAGGTGATTTGGATCAAACGTGTTAAGTTCCGCAGGAGATCCAAGTCAAAACCTAAAAGAACAAATAGATTAAGTTTTGGATCAAACGTGTTAAGTTCCGCAGGCGATCCAAAATTTAATTTAAAAGAACACATGGTAGCTAGGAAAAGGTTCAAACCTTTGTACAAAATTTTTGTACAGTGGAACTTCTAGGTCTTCCGAGTAGCAACCAACAATTGGTATCAGAGCTAGGGTTTTACCTTTGTGTATTTGGTATTAGTTTAATTATGCACATGTCATACATAATTTAGGCAGGATAATAGTAGGATGTGCTAACTTTGTGGATGCAGGATCCAACTATTATGGCTTATAGTTATTATGTGTGTGATTGGACCCTTGGGCATGTCAAGGGCATTTATTGTGTGTGCATGATTGTATTATAAAATACAGCAGGAGCTGTATTTAGTTTTATTAGGATTTTATTTTTATCTAGTTACATGTACATTCCTTTTATGGAATATAGGATCGATGGATGTAAATTTTATTTTATGTTCGATCTAGTTTGCATGTACATTCCTTCGAGAAATATAGGATCGAAAAATGTAAAATTCTATTTATGTCGCGGATCGAATCTTGCAAGGCGTGGAACCTTTTGAGGATCAGAGGCGCAGCGGAACAAGGAGCAAGATGGATGCGACAACTAGACCCGGTGGCGGTGGCCAAAGATGGCAGCAGCTAGGGTTGGCGACACACGGAGGACAGCAATAGATAAAAAGCCATAATAGTTGAAAATTAGTTTTTCTATTTATTGCTTTTTATGTTGTGTTGTGTGTGCTTGTTAGTATGCATGCTAGGTAGGCTAGCATAGTCAAAATTCCTCACTTTAAATAACTAAGTGGGAGAGGGATTTATTTTTAAATAAATACCACGGTCTCCATTACTGGTTTATAAGTGATGCAACAAGCTTGCGCGTTGGCTTTGAGTGCCTTCCTCCATATCGGATGAGCTTGTTTGCGGATCACTAGCTTAAACTTCCATTTTGGATGACTATAGGAAGTTAATTAAGAGCGTGTGATCTTCCCCATCGGAAGGGGCACAATCTTATTAATGGATTTAGTGTCAAGTAATGGTAAACACTTAGGCACGTCTAATAGTATCCTTCGCATCGGAGTCACTGCTATTATTTGTGTGACCGAAGAAAACCAACTATTAATTTATCAAATAAATAGGTTGACAAGATAATAAAATTAAAAACTACTCTTACAAATGTTTAGATTTTGTATACGTCCACACTATCGTGGCATACAAAATTCACGGTGTTTGAGGTAATTTTATTTGTCATAAAGATTTATTGACAAGATAATTAATGGGTAAAACCCTCCTCTTACAAATGTTTAAATTTTGTATACGTCCACACTATCGTGGCATGCAAAATTTACGGTGTTTGAGGTGTTGGTGAATTTAAATAATATTGTTTGAGGAATCAATGTTATTTTAAATTCAAAAAGTTTTGACCAAATACAGATCAACTATTAATTTTATTCGTCATAAAGTAAAGTTGACGAGATAATAAAATTAATGGATAAAATCTCCTCTTTGATTTTGTATACGTCCACACTATCGTGGCATACAAAATTCATGGGGATTTTAAAGAATTGATCTTGACCAAATATTTTTGTGATTCTTAGGATTTAAAATGTTTGTCAATCCCCTAGTTGTTATACTATAGAAAAGACTTAGTAGTCCCAATTGTAATGATTGGAAATAGGACTTGGACATTAAGGTTGACTGTCTTCTTAGAACTAAGAACAATATGAGGTGTATTTAATTCATTAGTAGAAACATGTTTAATGGTGTTATCTACCAGAACCTGGAGTGTGGATACAGATGCCATTAATCATGTCTGCAATTCATTGCAAGGTTCCAGGAAACCCGACAACTAAATGAAAATAAAAACACCGTCCACATGGGCACTACTGCAAAAGTAGCAGCTGTTGCAGTGGGAGAGGTTTATTCTCTAATAGGAATAAAATATGGATTATTAGAAATTGTCTTTACATACTAAGTTTAGAAAGAACCTGATTTCAGTTTCTAAACTATTATAGAATAGATATCGTGTCTATTTTGATAACAAAGTTGTTATCAAGAAAAATAGGGAAGTTATCTATTCTGGTATGTTGGTTGACAATTTATAATCCAATAACTCCCACGATGCAACAAATGGAAATTAGTAACACATCTTCTAACTTTAAGAGAAAGCAACCTTCAGAAATGAACCAATTATATCTTTGACATCTAAGGCTAGGTTATATTAACTTAAGTAGGATTCATTGGTAGCTGATGAACTTTTGGGTTCATTAGTAGTGGAAATCTTTCCAACCTGCGAGTCTTACTTGGAAGGAAAATAACCAAGAAGCTTTTAAGTCTAAGGGGTATGGAGCCAAAGATATATAGGAATTGGTTCATTCTGATTTGTGTGATCCTATGACTATCCAGACAAGAGGTATTTTCAAATATTTCGTCTATTTTATAGACAACTATTTGAGATACGGATACATTTACTTAATGTGTCAAAAGTCTAAGTGCTTTGATTAGTTCAAAAAGTACGAGACTGACGTGGAGAAACGTCAAAGTAAAAGAATCAAGACACTATGGTGAGATCGTAATGGCAAGTACCTTTTTGGGAGAATTTAGGAGTCACTTATCAGAAGTAGGGATTCAATCCCAACTAACTGCACCTGGTACACCCCAACAGAATGGTGTAGATAAAGGAAGGTATAGGACTCTTATGGAAATAAGTAGATTGATGAGTTATTTAGAATATTACCAAAATCATTTTAAGGATATACTCTGGAAACGGAAGTGAATATAGTACCTTCCAAAGACAGAACTCTCTACTCATATAGAATTGCTGAATAGGTGTAAGACTATTTCGAAGCATATTCGGATTCGGGTAGTTCAGCACATATGCAGAAGAGAGACAATGATAAGTTGGACAGGAATTCACTTGTTTGTGGGTTATCCTAGAGAAATGAAAGTAGGTTTATAGTCTTAAAAATCAGAAGGTCATTGTTAGCATCAATGATCGATTTTTAGAAAAGGACTATGTAATAAACCATGTGCCCAAAAGAAAATTTGTTCTTAAGGAAATAATAAAAGACATGTCTACTCTAGTCTCAACTGTACAAGATGAGATACCACAAAGAAACTGCAACACATATCACAAATGATACACAATTACAGAAAGTGTCTTGTCGTAGTGGGAGGGTTGTTAGGCAACCTAAAAGGATTCATGTTTTGGGAGAGTTTTTGGACTCGATCCCTGGAGGACATAAACCTGATCTCCGGACATATGACGAAACACTCCAAGATAAAGATGCAACATCTTGGCAAAGAGTAATGAATAATAGAATTAAAATATATGTATTCTAATAAAATCTGGAAGCTTGTATGGTGTAAAAGCCTTTGGGAGTAAAAAGGTCTATAATAGGAAAAGAGGGATAGACAGGAAGGTAGAAACTTTCAAAAGGAAGGCTAGATGAAAAAGGAAACTTTTTCACTGGTAGTCATGCTTAAGTCTATCCGGATTCTTTTATCTATTTGGCAAGTGGATGTCAAGACAGCATTCCTTAATGGAAGTCTTGAAGAAAGCATTCATATAAAGCAACCAGAAGGGTTCATTGTAAAGGGCTAAGAGCATCTTGTGTGCAAGCTCAATCAGTCTATGGACTGAGGCAAAGCTTCAAGGTCTTGGAACATCCAGTTTATCAAAGTAATCCAGACCTATGGATTTATTGAGTAAACGGATAAGTATTGTGTATACAAAAGGTGTGATGGAAACGTGGCGGTGTTTCTTGTACTATACGTAGATAACATTTTTGATAGTTGGAAACAATATCAAAATGTTGTCAGAAGTAAGGGTATGGTTGTCCAAATAATTCGATATAAAGGACTTGGGAGAATGTATATATTTTTGAGATCAAAGTAATAAGGGATCGCAAGAAATATATATATATATATATATATATATATATATATATATATATATATATATATATATATATATATATATATATATATTATTTATCCCAAGCTTAATACATCGGAAAAATCCTTGCTCGTTTTTAGCATGCAAAAACTCCTAGAAAGGTTTCTTACCTTTTAAGCATGGAGTGTCTTTATCTAAAGAGATGTCTCCGATGACATCAAAGGAGATTGAGGACATGTAGGCAGTTTTTTATGCTTCGGCAGTTAGACAACCTAATGTATGCTATGCACGAGATCAGAAATCTGTTTTGCCAAGGGTATAGTTAGCAGATATCAAAGTAAACCTAGACAAGGACATTGGACTGCAATAAAGCATATATTAAAAGTACCTTAGAGGCACTAGAGATTATATGCTAGCTTACAAGGCAGTTAATTTGGTTCCTATAGGTTGCACGGATTTTGACTTCCAATCGGATAGGGACAATAATAAGTCGACCTCGGGGTTTTATGTTTACTTTAGGAGGAAAAGTCATAACTATAGAAGAGTGATAAGCATAGGTGTTTTTCTGGACTCCACCATAGAAGCTGAGTATATGGCAAGCCTCTGAGGTAGCCATAAAAGATGAATGACTTAATAACCTCAAGATAGACTTAGATATGATTTCTAGTTTGTCCAAAGATTATTACAATTTATTGTAATAATAATGGTGAAGTAGTAAACTCGAAGAAACCATAAGTTTATAAGGCAAGTAAACACAATAGAGCGCAAGTACCACCCAATACGAGAAAAAGTATAAACGAGGAGAAGTTGTTGCCGCCTAGATTGCATCAGGTGATGACCTATGGATCCTTTCACTAAGGTCCTTAAGGCAAGAGCTTTTGATGGGCATGTTGAAGGGTTGAGAATCAGATGTATGGTAGCAGATATGGCAGCTTAGTCTTTTAGTATAAGTGGGAGATTGTTATGATGTATACTAAAAGCCTAGCTTTTGGTATAAACATTTATCTAGAAATAAGAATCAAATTGGTCAAATGTCTACATTTATGATAAATGTAGTTGCTCAATTAATTTATATTGTAGATAACATGGTGTGTGGTATCACACACAGAAGATCATGTTATCGGTTCCTTATAAATTATAAACAGTAGCTCACGACCAAGATGGAAAGGAACAAACCATTGGAAGGTTGTAGTGTAATTAGGTATTAGTTTATCTTAACTATATAATTACACTAGTACACTTAGAGTGCATTGAGTAGGACCATTTGAGGTCGTTCTTTTTATACTGACTTTATGAAAGAACAAATACCTCAGTTATTATGGAAGTGTGTGCTCTTAATCCTAATATAATAACAAGCACATATATTTGATATTTATTTCTTTAATTTATCAATGGGTGAGATTTAGTTCGATGAATCAATAAGCCCGATAAGTTGGGAAATAATATCACTTATAGTGTGTGTTGTTGATTATAGAAGGAAACTATGTCCTAGTGATCTAGGTTGAGAATGTCCCCAAGAGGAGCTCATAAGGATTGTCATGTTAAACCCTGCAGGTGGACTTAGTCCGACATGACGATGAAGTTGAGTGGTACTACTCTTGGAGCTAGATATTAATTAAGTGAATTGTCAGTAACTTACTTAATTAGTGGACATTTGTTATCTTAAACACAGGGAGACTAACACACTCATAATAAGAATGAGCCCAAAATGTAATTTGGGATTGGTGCGGTAGTTCAATAATAGTTCTCTAGTGGAATGAATTATTATTGATAAAATTAAGTTGTGTGTTCGGGGCGAACACGGGATGCTTAATTTTATCGGGAGACCAAAACCAATTCCTCCTCTCGGTCCCTATCGTAGCCTCTTAATTATAGAGTACTATACCCACCTATACCCACCTTCTTACCCATCCCATAGGGGCCGGCCAAGCTAGCTTGGAGACCAAGCTAGGGCCGGCCAAAGTATGGTTTATAGGTGCTTCAAGGTGGCCGGCCCTAGCTTGGGTTCAAGCTTGGTGTGGCCGGCCCAAATTAAAATAAAAGGATTTTTATTTTTAAAATTTTTCTTATGTGGATAACATTTTTTAAAAGAGAGTTTAAAAATTTAAATCTTTCCTTTTATAAGATTCTACAAAAGATTAAGAGAAGAGTTAAATCTCTTTCCATATTTGTAGATTAAAAGGTTGATTTTAATTTTGGTAAAAACTTTCCTTTTTAACCATGTTCATGATTTAAAAGAAAGTTTAAAAAATTAATAATTCTCTTTTATTAGTTTCTACAAAAGATTAAGAAAAGATTTGATATCTTTCCTTATTTGTAGATTAAAAGAGATTTTAATTTTTAGAGATAATTTTCTTTTTATCCACATGTTTAAAAGAAAGATTTTAATTTATTAAATTTCCTTTTTATAAACCAATCATGAAGGGATTAAATTATTGGAGAAATTTTTATAAATTTCCGGAAACAAATTAGGAAGGTTTTAATTCTTGATTGAATTAAATTTCCTTTGATTGGAGATTTGTTGTGTGGCCGGCCATGTTGATTAAGAAGAGGAATTTGATTTTAATTAATTAAATTTTCTTTTTCATGACAAAGGAATTAAGGAAGTTTTTTTATTAAAGTTTCCTTATTTGCCAAAACCAAGGATTATAAAAGAGGAGGTAGAGGAGCCTTCATGAGAACAATCTCTATTCTTTTCTTTCCTCTCCTCTTTGGTTTTGGTGGCCGGCCCTATTTCTCTCCTCTCCTCTTGTTGGCCGAAACTCATCTCTTGGTGGAGCTTTTGTTTGTGGCCGGATCAAGGAAGGAGAAGAAGGAGAGAAAGCAAGCTTCGTCTCTAGCATCCCTTGGAGCATTGATGGTGGCCGAAATTCTTCATCCTTGGAGGAGTTTATTGTGGCCGAAATCTAGAAGAAAGAAGGAAGGTGGAAAGGTGGTTCTCATCTCGGAAGATCGTTGCCCACACAACGTCCGAGGTTAGAAGAGGAATACGGTAGAAGATCAAGAGGTCTTTCTAGAAGGTATAACTAGTAAATTTTTCTTTCCGCATCATACTAGTTATTTTTGGAAATAATATTAAATACAAGAGGCATAAGATTCTAGTGTTTCGAATTTGTTTTCGATATAGTGTTCTTTTGTTTTTCTTTTCCTTGTGATTTGATTGTTCTTTTCGGTTGACCTAAAGTTATTTTAGGAAATTAAATATTAGCTTTCCTTAAAAGGTTTTGTCTAGTCGGTGGTGGTTGCTCCCATATCCAAGAAGGCCGTGTGCCTCGCCACGTCAGTACTGGGAACCAATTTTGAAAATTAATATTTAATGGAATTAATAACTTAGGTGATTTGGATCAAACGTGTTAAGTTCCGCAAGAGATCCAAGTCAAAACCTAAAAGAACAAATAGATTAAGTTTTGGATCAAACGTGTTAAGTTCCGCAGGCGTTCCAAAATTTAATTTAAAAGAACACATGTTAGCTAGGAAAAGGTTCAGATCTTTGTACAAAATTTTTGTACAGTGGAACCTCTAGGTCTTCCGAGTAGCAACCAACAGGAAGTTGAGTGGGTTAGGCTTCCACATACTCCGCATTGTCATCCAAATTATACTTTGCATTGAACCCCCAGGTTGCCAAGAATACATATCCATGGCTAAAGAAAATCTCTGGTCTTACCTGAAATAATAGAAATAAACTCACAAGACAGAAGGACTAGTCATAAAATTACACATTGATATAGAAGATATAGAATAATCAAGACACCCAACCAATTTTTAGATTGATTAAAAAATATATAATTTAAAAATAAAAAGAAAAATATCTAGAGTAACTCATATGCTAATCAACTAATGTTAATAAAAAATAGTCCTTGACAATGGCACCAAAAACATGATGTGTAACCACAAGTGCACAGTTGTTGTCAAGTAATAAAAACATTGATCCACAAAGACCTTTGATTAAACACTAGTTGATTTGGTATAGTGAATTATCTAGACGGTCAGAGGTTGGGTGAAGTCTTGAGAACTAAGGTTGAGAGAGAGAGAGAGAGCAAGAGAGAGGGATTAAAGAGATAAATTGGTTTTAAGAGAAGATTCTAGGGTTTCAATTTCACTATGATACTAGTTAATGTCCACATGTATTGTTCATCTACTTACCTCCATGCCTACATTTTTGTAGAACTAAATTTTGGTACAACCCCACGAAGATCACACTAGAGAGTTTGCCCAAGTTATAACATTATTAAGTAAAAAAGCAACCATCGAAAGTCTGGTCAAAGGGATATCCGAGAGCCTCCTGGTCATACAATCGCTAGAGTTATCTAATTTACTTCCTAATGATATATTAATGTAATTAAGTAGAAGATATAACCTATAAAGTTCGATTAAAGGGTTATCCTTTATCATAGGACCCACCAGTCATACAATCTCTAGATTACATAAGTCACTTCCTAATATTAATTTGAAAATAAAAACACCCCTCAAATTCTAATTAGCTTCCCTTGTAGGTAATTTCTCTCTATTTCAAGGAAATGCCTTAGAAAGTAATGATACCCTCCGTCACAGAGTTTCCAGTTACACAATCCAAAGCACATCCTATACACGGCTAATGAAACTCTACATCTAAATGTATTAACCTCATACATATTTCGTCAAACACATACAAGGCACAACACACAAGAACAAGTCATGGAACATAACATTGAACAAGAAAAATAATCAAATGCATAATTTATATATCAACCTCACATCATAACTACTTCCTACATCCTTAGAATAGGAGAATCTACTCTATTACAAGAGAATACAACCAAAGGATGAAGAAAGTAGTAAACTACAACTCAATATATGGAAATAGATAGAAGAGATGACTTATCCTTAATGTTCGGCATCTTTGGAGGCATTCCCTTACTCTGGAAGTGGATGGGTGTTGTGAATCGACGAAGAAGGAGAATCTAATCTTTCCCCTAGAGGGAAAACCCTTCCCAAAGGAAGGGTTGGAGCCCCAAACCATAGATAGGTCAAAAAGGGGAGAAGTTTCCCTTTTATAGAAGGGGGCACAACCCCCGCTCTCTGCACACACGGTCGTGCCATATGGCACGACCAGGGTATGCAGTCAGTGAAAATGTGGCACGGTAATTCCTTTTGGGTATGGTTGGGATGTGTTCTTCTCTGGAATAGGGAGGCATGGCCCAATCGTGCTCCCTACTAGAAAGTGGGCACCGTCGTGTCTCCTGGCACGACCCTACTGTGTTGCTCTCAGGAATAGGGGCACAACTATGTCTGGTAGGTATAGTCCTGCTGTGGTTGTCTTTGCAGGGTCAACATAACCATGACAGGGGGCACGACCTGGGTTGCTGATTAAATCTAGCATCCAATTTACTCTATTTTTTCTCCATTTTTCTCTTTAATGTGCCATGTCAATCAAAATAGACAAAGAGCATATTTCCAAATAAAAATGAGTAGAAGTATGATAATACAATGGAATAGTGTGCAATAAACGTAGATTATACTCATAAAATATAAGTAAATGTGTGTTAAAGAATGCCTAGAAACATATATAACATACGCACATTATTTTTATTTTAGTTAGACTTTGACTTTTGCTTATGCTCTTGACACCTTTCTAATCTTAGTAGACTAGGATTTGTTCCGTCTTTATCAATATCATTTTTTAAAACTTATGTTTTCTTTTAAACCTATATTTTTCAAAACTTATATTTTTTTCAAAATCTATGTCATTTCAAAATATGTGTTTGTTAAAACCTATTTTTGGTAAGTCATGTTTTCAAACTTAAAGTTTCTTATGGACTTAGCCTAGGTTTCCCCCTATAAAGCATGAACCTATAGCTCTAAGCAACCAACATCTTACAAGCACATTAGGATTACCTTACTTGTGTATTGAAAACACTTAGAATGGTGTGAGATACTTTGGGTTATGCCTAGACTTCAGATGTTTATATCAGTGCATCAATATAAGTCTAGGGAAAAAATACCACTACAAATTGATCAAGTTAACTAATCCATCATATTAAACAACTACGTGGATAATTTTACTTAACTTGACTAACCAAGTTAACATTACTATCTTTTGGTAGCTAACTAGTAACTAGAGTTAGACATTTAACTAAGGCGAATTCCTAGATGATTAATTTTAAAAGTAAAGGTTTTTAAGAAAATGTCAGGTTAAATGGAGGTTTTATCTTTAAAAATAAGTTTCAAAATTTGTTTAATCTATACATTTGAAAAATTCCACTTGAAAAATATAGTTTTAAATTTTTTTAAATCCTTTGAAATTCTCCCAAAGTAGAGTAATATGCATTAGTAGAATAGTATGTTTTCAAAATTCAAATTCTTTTTCAAAATTTAAAGTTTTTCTTAAGTGAGAACTGTTTGAAACTTTTAAAATTTATTTTTAATTCAAACATTTCTTTATAAAACAAATATTTTAACTTATATTATTCTAGATGTTTTCAAAATTGTTGATGTTTTGTCTTCTACTTGTTACTTATATCTTACATTATTTTTTTGCTGTATGTCAAAGGGGTAGTGGGTTAGGTTAGAGAACTCATGAACAATTATCCCAATTCTTGCTTATATTTGTATTTTTTTTTTCCTTTAACTTTAACCCAGGTTGTTATTACATCAAAAAGGAAGAGATTGTTGGTGTAGTTAGCATCAACAATTAAACTCAAGTTTTAATATATGATAAAAGGTTAAAATTAGATATTGTGTGTTTTAACTTATTTACCAAGTGTGTAAGACTGAAAGACTTGATGAGACTTGACACCAAGATAATATTTATTTAGATCCGGAGGACCTGATAACTGGTTGAAAGCTTAGATAGTTTGATCTGATAGGAAGTCTAGATGGATCTGTGAGACCTGACAAACGGCTGAAGTCTAGATAGAGCATCTGGTAGAAAGACCTAGTGGGTCAATGAGATTAGAGTCAATTAAGTCTGTAAATGCTAAGTAGAGGGCATAGATCCAATAAGGATACGTTCCCCGTTGAGAGAACAGTAGGTGTTAGTTCCACCTAGGGTTTCAATAAAATCCAAAGTTAGGATTGGACAATCCCGAGACTATATAAATGTGTTTAAGCTTATATTTCATATTATGTCTATTTTTCTAACTTTGTGATGCAAAAAATCAAACTTGGAATTATGGCATTCCATGTTAGTAATAACCCAAGTATCAATTATGAAATAATTGTAAAGGGCTCATTTTTTGTAACATATTTCATTATTAATAAAAAACAAAGTTGGTTATTATATTTATTTCAGTTCAGTGTCGATTGAATAAGTATAATAATATCAATGGGTAGTAGGTTCTTATCTACAACATATCAATTGGTTGAATTGATAGTGAAATATTGTAGATATGCATAGAACACTACTCTCAACTATTCCTAATCAAGCATTAATATATAAAGAACAATATTAATGCGTTGAGACTAGCATGTAGGTCAACGGATGATTTTATCTCACAAGTCATGGATATGAGATATCAAATTGACACATGGGTATATATTAGAGAATATGTACTGAATGACCCACCATGAGAATCTTTCATAGATGATTATATAAATGTCATAAGCGTTCTCATGTGACTATTGGTATGAATAGTACTTAGACCTGAAGTCACTACGGTTCCCTACATAAGGAGTTGTGTACTTTGGTATCGGAAAACGTCACATGTAATAAGGTGGACAATAAAGTCGATAACTGGGTATACAATGAATTATGTAGAGGAATGTGAGTGATGTAGATGGAATCTATCTCTTCCATATAACAGAAGCGATATCTATGGGCCCTTTGATTAGTAGGACAAAAGAAAGCATAGTCATGCTCAAATGAGTCAATATGAGATATTAAGCTTATTTGATTGAGTGTGTCTACTTAGAGATCAAGAAACATAAAGGTTGATAATAGGATAACATGGTTTATGCCTCATTGATCAATCTAAATATTAAGGATAGAGTGACCAAGTCATACAAGATAATAGCCACGGACAGGTTAGATCGGATCTCGACTTTCTAGTCACTTGGGTAGCAATGATGCCTTGCTAGATGTCACTCATTGCTTATGTATCTAAATGTTGATTTGGATACATTGCCAATGTTACGAGAACCTATTAGGTCACACACAAAGAATAACTAGATTTGAAGATTGGTTCATATGACGAATCATTGGATTAAGTCTAGTCCAAATTGAACTTATTGAGTTAGACTCAATTGGATCTAATTATTGGATTGAGTTCAATTCAAACTAGACTCAAGCAGTCAAATCGAATTAATGAAATAGTGATTTATTGAATTCTAAATTGCATGAGATTAATTGAGTTAGACTCAATGAATCCAACCATATAGATTCAATAAAATTCAAATTAAACTTGAGTTAGACTCAAGTGAATTCATTCACTAAAGAGGATTAATGGAAATTAATTCATTCACTTGAATTAGAAGAATTTTGAAATTAATTATTCATTCAATTTCAAAATTGAATTCAAAATGAAGAGTTCAAAGGTGGTCCTTAATGGAGTGTTAATGCTCATTAAGGCTCATTAATTGAATTAATGCTCATTATTCATTGGAAGAAGTACAAAAAGTATTTTTCTCTCATTTTGAGTGTGAATTTTTCCTCTTCTTCCTCCCTTTCTCTTGCATTGGCCGAAACTCACCTTCTTGGTTGCTAGCACAACCTTAGGTAGTTTTCCTTCTCCACTTTGTGAGTTTGTGAGACAAATGGAGATACTTGTTCGTGTGGATACCGAAAGAGGCACGGATGCTTGATCGTGCTGAGATTAAAGGTGTCGGGAGATCGTGTGCACGCATCAAAGGTATAACCTTCTTATGATGTAACACTTAGTATATGTTGTTATTTTCATTCCCTTCGCATGGATCTTT
This sequence comes from Zingiber officinale, assembly GCF_018446385.1. Taxonomy (NCBI): domain Eukaryota; kingdom Viridiplantae; phylum Streptophyta; class Magnoliopsida; order Zingiberales; family Zingiberaceae; genus Zingiber; species Zingiber officinale. Next base: position 49,787,908 of record NC_055994.1, on the reverse strand, counting down.
TGGAGGAAGTAGATGTTTTCCACTGTACTTTAGCGTGTTTAGTACCCTAGTTTCTTACAATGGTATCAGAGCCACTTGCGAAGGCATATACTAAGTTGTAGTTAGAATTTTATATGTGTGATATAAAATTTGCATGATAGATTTGATATGTTTTCACAATTATGAGTTTTTTGTCTCTGTTGGGAATGAAACAGTGAGTATATGTACAAACTAAAGGATATATCATCTTCATACATGTTATGAACAAGTACTATAACCCATTTTGTTTGATAGATATATATTTCTAAGTTTCGACCCAAGAGAAGTTGCGAGCAACAAGGTGGACTCGGCCAAAATGTTGTGAATAACATGGGCTCATAATTTGTTGTTGAAATCATAGTTGATCCTATCTGAGAGCTTGCGAGATGAAGCACTGGGCGACAATGGGTGACAGCGAATAACGATTCTGATATCAACAGAAAGGAGAGGATCCGAGAAAATCACAACGGACCTCACTGACGCTTGAATACAAGACAATCGATCCGAGAAAACCAAAGTGGATCTATGAGTAACACCTCGTGAACAGGAACTTCGGCGAGGTGGCTCTGAGGATCAGCAAAAGCCCTGCAATCCGATGAATGAGGTGATCTCGTCATCCTACACACGATGAGACCAATCGACAAAGCGTTAGTGAGCTAAGACCTGGGTGGGAATCCCTGGCTAGACCCTCCGACGCTTAAGTTAGTCTCCAGCGAGAAGAGGAAGAAGCAAGTATGAAAATTAGGGTTTAATCTGGATACAATGCGTATGTTTGCCTACCTTGCCCGTGGAGAGGATTCCCCTTTTTATTCAACCTCATCTAACTTCCACAGTTATGAGGTGGACCCCGGTTTGTTAAAGTTTGTTAAGAGATGACGTAAGCCAGAACTACCATAATATTTTTAGGAATCTTTTTTTACCTCAGATGTACCTTCTTTGTCATTTAGCATACCTGCGGAGAATTCTAGAAGATATTTACCACCAAATTAATTAAGCTATCATATAATTGTATATTGTTATAGTTTACCTGTTACATATACCTGGTTAGTAACATAAGCTTATTTTGTATATATGCGGAATACATTCTGTTCGTATTAGTCTCAGTCAGCATTCTATTCTCGATCGGTTATTTATACCTGACCAAGACTTCATTATAAATATGCCTACCGACTTCATATGATCGGTCGGTCTATTGAGTGCGTCCGACCCTACATCATTGACCAGAATCATCTAGTCAGGTTTATAGAGACACCATTATCCAATAACCCTTCCTTCAGGTAGCTATAGGTGAAGGGTTATATGAGACTAAATGCATTTGTGTTCAGCCGATCTATGGAACCTGGTCCGCCTTTGCCCGCCAAGCTTATAGGCTTGATTGGTATATTACGTTCGTCCGATTTTTGTCTATTGTGTACAAGGCCAAGAACTTTTATATTCGGCCGACTCTTTATGTTGGGTCGGTCATGTATTCTCGGTCGTATACCCGTGCTCGATCGATCTTTGCTTACCAAACTCATATACTTGGGCGACCCTGCTACGTTCCAGACCACCCATGGTTAACCTTTCTTTACACCGGATCGATCCTTTATATCCGACTGACCGAACCTACTTGGTTAGTCTTTTCGACCGATCATATATGCTCGGTCGGTCCTACATGCTCAGTCAGTCTGTCACATCCGACCTATCTTTGTCTGCCATGCGTGTAGCAACTTCCTCATCTTCGTTATCCTTCTTCCCTTCTCCTTCTTCCTCATCTTCTTGATGTTAGCTTTCAATAGATGACATGAAAAATACACGAGTTACTATTCCTTCCCCTCCTGCCTCACTAGCACCGAGACTATAGCATGCTCATTTGCTGAAAGATAAACCCATATGGTTTCTCCTACTACAGGCTTAGCTAACACAGGTAGGGTTGACAAGTAATCTTTTAATTCTCGAAATGCATTGTCACATTCTTCATCCCATTGAAATTTATTGGCCTTTCGAAGTATCTTGAAGAAATGAAAACTTCGGTCGGTTGAGCCAGAGATGAAGTGGGATAATGCAGTGATTCGCCCAGTTAGCCTTTGAGCTTCTTTCATATTGCGTGGGGGCTCCATATCCTGGATCGCTTGGACTTTGTTGGGGTTTGCTTCTATCCCTCGCTCGGTCATCATATAGCCCAAGAATTTGCCACTTCTGGCTCCAAACAAGCATTTACCAAGATTGAGATTGAGTCCATATTGCCTCAAGGTTTGGCATGTTTCCTCTACATCTCTGCACAAATCAACAGCTCGAGATGATTTAATTAAGATATCATCCACATATACCTCCATATTTCTCTCTATCTGTTTCCGAAAGACTTTGTTCATGAGCCTCTGATAGGTCGCCCCTGTATTCTTTAGTTCAAAAGGCATAATCCTATCACAATAGGTACCTTCATTCATAATAAAACTAACCTTTTCTTGATCAACCTTAGCTAGAGGTACTTGATGATAACCCTGGTAGGCATCCAGCATACAAATGTATTCACATCCGGTTGTAGAGTCCACCACTTGATCAATGCGCGGCAGAGGATAGTAATCTTTTGGGCAAGCTTTGTTGAGGTCCCGGAAGTCAATGCACACTCTCCACTTATTTCCTAGTTTAGTACTAAGACGATGTTGGCTAACCAGTTGGGAAATTTCACTTCCCAAATATATCCCGCCTCCAGTAGCTTATCCACTTCTTCCTTGATGATCTGGTTTTGGTCGGCCCCAAAATCTCTTTTCTTTTGCTTGACAATCCTAGCATCAGGATAAACATATAATGAGTGTTCCATTACTAAAGGGGAAATACCTGTGACCTCCTTGGGAGTCCATGCAAACACGTCGTTGTTTTGGCTCAAACATTGTATCAACTCAGTTTTGAGTGGAGGGTTAAAGTCGGCCGCCACATAAGTCATAGCTTCTGGTCGCCCGGTCTGTATTTGTACCTCCTCCTTTTCTTCGTATATCAAACTGGGTGATTTCTCATGGATAGCATTAACCTCCATCCTCTGGATTTTACGGGCGACATTAGCCTCCATTCGAATGATTTCCACATAGCACTTTCGTGCGAGTAACTGATCTCCCTGGACTTCTCCTACTTGGTCATCAACGGGGAACTTCACCTTTTGGTAAAAATTAGAAACGACCGCCCGAAACTCGTTCAAGGCTGACCAACCCAATATACCGTTATATGCAGAAGGTGCATCCGCCACCATGAAATAAGATCTCCTGGTTATCATCAGGGGCTACTCCCTCAAAGAGATGGCTAATTTTATCTGGCCGAGCGGTTGAACTTCATTGCAGTGAAACCATAAAGGGGAGTTACCATGGGTTGTATCTCACTCAGGTCTATCTGCAACTGATCAAAAGCTTTTTTGAAAATAATATTGATAGAGCTACCAGTATCAATAAAAGTACAAGAAATATTATAGTTAGCTACGACTGCTTTTATTATAAGAGCATCGTCGTGGGGTACTTCCACTCCTTCCAGATCTTTAGGACCAAAACTAATTTTTGGTCCTGCTGCCTTTTCTGTGTTGCATCCGACTGCATGGACCTGCAATCACCGAGCATGTGCCTTTCTCGACCAATTAGAGTCACCATTAGTGGGCCCTCCTGTTATCAAATTAATATTTCCTTGGGCGGCATTGCTATGGTTTTCTTCTTGTCGAGTAATTGCTATTTTGGGCTGCGTCGGTTCATGTGCCCGGGATGGCCCGCCAGGCAGTTGCAATGTTCCTTGTTGTGTTTCAGTCGCCTGATATTCCTGCTTAGGAGGACTGTTATGCCTCTGGTAGGGTTGTCAGTTGGGAGATCACCGGCGATAACGATTGTTGTTGGTTCTCTGGTTTCTTAGGGCAAAGCAATTTCAGTGTAGTGAGTACCCGACATATGATAGGTACACCATCTTCGAGGGGCTTCTTGTGCCATCTCCACATGTTGGACTTCTTGCGGTCTTCGCTCAAGCTAGCGAGGTGGAGGGGGAGCTCCATGAGGCCCCCTTGGCGGATGAACAGAAGCTACAGCTCCCTCGTGGACTGTGGTTGAGACAGGCACTGTACTCTCCTTCTTGCGAGCTGCTTGAGCTTCTTCAACATTAATGAATTCAATAGCTCGCTCAATCAACAAATCAAAATTAGTTGGGGGATTGCACACTAAGTCCTTGAAAAAATCGTTATTGTTGAGGCCTTGAGAGAAAGTACTCACCAATATCTCTATAGTAGCATTAGGAACATTGATAGCTACCTGATTAAACCTCTTGATATATGCTCTGATGCTTTCCTTAGGTCCTTGTTTGATAGAGAAGAGACTCCAAGGGGTCTTGTGATATCTTTAATTGCTAGAGAAATGATGTAGAAATACTTTACGGAAATCTTTGAAGCGTCGAATAGAGCCCTCTAGTAAGCGTTTAAACCATCTTTGAGTTGTTCCACCAAGGGTAGTGAGGAACATTCGACATTTGACCCCATCAAAAAATTGTTGTAGTAGAGAGGCGTTCTCAAATTTAGCAAGATGATCCTCTGGGTCTGTAGTCCCAGAGTATTCCCCAACATTCAAATTTTGATAACGCTTTGGCAATGGGTCATCATGAACTCTCTGAGAGAATGTAGTAACAATTCTTTTGGGAGAGCTATCACTAGTCACCATTTTTCTAGGAAACCTGGCGACTATTTGATGGAGAGATAACTGTCTACATGGGCAATGCTACTAAGGTGACGGCTGTTGCAGTGGGAGACGTCTACTTATCTTTTGATAGGAATAGAAATTTGATTTTAAGAAATTGTCTTTATGTACCCAGTTTTAGAAAGAATTTAATTTCAGTTTCTAAACTATATTTGGATGGATATTCAGTTTCCTTTAGTAACAATGTCGTTATAAAGAGAAATAAGGTGATTATCTATTCTGGTGCATTGGTTGGCAATTTATACACTTTAAATCCAATTTTTCCCACAAAGCAAAATATGGAAATTAATAACACATCTTCTAACTCGAATAAGAGAAAAGAACCTTCAGAAATGAACCAAACGTATCTTTGGCATCTAAGGCTTGGACATATTAACTTAAGTTGGATTCAAAGGCTTGTAGCCGATGGACTCTTGGGTTCATTAGAGTTGGAAAACTTTCCAACATGTGAATCTTGCTTGGAAGGTAAAATGACCAAGAGACCTTTTAAGCCAAGGGGTATAGAGCCAAAGATGCGTTAGAACTGGTTCATTCTGATTTGTGTGGTCCTATGTCTATCCAGGCAAGAGGTGGTTATTAATACTTCGTCTCCTTTATAGACGATTATTCAAGATACAGATATATTTACCTGATGCGCCGCAAGTCTGAATGCTTTGACAAGTTCAAAGAATATAGGGTTGATGTGGAGAAATGTCTTGGTAAAAGTATCAAGACACTACGGTCTGACCGTGGTGGCGAATACCTCTTTGGAGAGTTTAGGAATTACTTATCAGAAGTCGGGATTCAATCCCAATTGTTTGCACATGGTACACCCCAACAGAATGGTGTGGCAGAACGAAGGAATAGGACTCTTATGGAAATGGTTCGATCGATGATGAGTTATTCAGAATTACCAAATTTGTTTTGGGGATATGCTCTGGAAACAGCAGTGTACATTCTAAATATGGTACCTTCTAAAACAGTTCCTTCTGCTCCCATGGAATTATGAAATGGGCGAAAGCCTAATCTGAATCATATCCGGATATGGGGTAGTCCAACACATGTGCTGAAGGAAGATACTGACAAGTTGGAATCACGTACAGAAGTTTGTCTGTTTGTGGGATATCCTAAGGGAACAAAAGGTGGTTTGTTTTATAATCCTAAAAATCAAAAAATCATTGTTAGCACCAATGCTCGATTTTTAGAAGAAGATTATGTAATGAACCATAAGCCCATGAGTGAAATTATTTTAGAAGAAATTAGAGAGGGCACGTCTACTTTAGTACCAACAGTACAAGATGAAGTACCACAAGAAACTGCAACACGTGTCACTCATGATACACAGCCAGAGACAGTGCCTCGTCATAGTGGGAGGGTTGTGAGGCAACCTGAGAGATTCATGTTTTTGGGAGAGTCTTCGGACTTGATCCCAGGTAAACATGAACCTGATCCCCGAACATATGACGAAGCACTCCAAGATATAGATGTAGTATCTTGGCAAAAGGCAATAAATTTTGAAATAGAATCTATGTATTCTAATAAGGTCTGGGAGCTTGTAGAACCACCTGATGGTGTAAAAGCCATTGGATGCAAGTGGATCTACAAAAGGAAAAGAGGGATAGATAGGAAGGTAGAAACCTTCAAAGCAAGGCTTATTGTGAAAGGGTATACTCAAAAAGAGGGAATCGATTATGAGGAGACTTTTTCACCGGTAGTCATGCTTAAATCTATCCGGATACTCTTATCCATTGCCACTCATATAGATTATAAGATTTGACAAATGGATGTCAAGACAGCTTTCCTTAATGGAAGTCTTAAAGAAAACATCCATATGAAGCAACCAGAAGGGTTCATTGAAAAGGGCAAAGAGCATCTAGTGTGTAAGCTCAATCGGTCCATTTATGGACTAAAGCAAGCTTCAAGGTCTTGGAACATCCGGTTTAATAAAGTAATCCAATCATATGGATTTATTCAGTGTCCGGATAAGTCTTGTGTATACAAGAAGTGTAACGGAAATGTGGTGGTATTTCTTGTACTATACGTAGATGATATTTGGTTAATTAGCAACAATGTCAAGGTATTATCGGACGTAAGGGTATGGTTGTCCAAACAATTTGATATGAATGACTTAGGAGAATGTGCACACATTCTTGAGATCAAAGTTATAAGGGATCGCAAGAAAAGAATATTGTGTCTTTCCCAAGCTTTATATATAGATACAATCCTTGCTCGTTTTAGCATGCAAAACTCCAAGAAAGGTTTCTTACCTTTTAGGGATGAGTAGCTTTATCTAAAGAGATGTCTCCGAAGACATCAAAGGAGATAGAGGACATGAAAGCAGTTCCTTATGCCTCGGCTGTAGGAAGCCTTATGTATGCAATGCTGTGTACGAGACCTGATATCTGTTTTACCGTGGGCATGGTTAGCAGATATCAGAGTAACCCTGGAGAAGGACATTGGACTGCAGTAAAGCATATATTAAAGTACCTGAGAAGGACTAGAGACTATATGCTAGTTTACCAGGCAGAGGATTTTCTCCCTGTGGGTTACACAGATTCGGACTTCCAATCAGATAGGAATAACAGTAAGTCTACATCAAGCTATGTGTTTACTCTAGGAGGTGGAGCCATTGCATGGAGGAGTGTTAAGCAAAAATGCGTCTCAGACTCAACCATGGAAGCTGAGTATGTGGCAGCCTCTGAGGCAGCCAAAGAAGCTATGCGGCTCAGGAACTTTCTAATGGACTTAGATGTGATTCCTGGTTTACCCAAGATTATCACAATTTATTGTGATAATAGCGGTGCAGTTGCAAACTCGAAGGAACCACGAGTCCATAAGGCAAGTAAACATATAGAGCGCAAGTACCACCTAATACGAGACATCATCAAGCGAGGAGAAGTTGTCATCGCCAAGATTGCATCAGCAGATAACCTGACAGATCCTTTCACAAAGGCCCTTCCGGTGAAAGATTTTGATCGACATGTGGAGGGGATGAGAATCAGATGTATGGCAACAGATATGGTAGCTTAGTCTTTTAGTATAAGTGGGAGATTGTTGGAGTGTATACTAAAAGCCTAGCTTTTGTAAATATTTATTTTTGAAATAAAAGAATCACATTGGTCAATATCTGCATTTATTTGTTAAATATAATTGTTCAATTAATTTATATAGTAGATAACATAGAGTGTGGTGTCACACTCAGAAGATCATGTTGTCGGTTCTCTATAAATTATAAACAGGTGCTCACGACGAAGATGGAAATGAACAAACCATCAGAATAGTCGTAGTGTAATTAAGTATTAGTTTATCTTGACTAATAAATTACACTGATACACTTTAAGTATATTGAGTAGGACCATTTAGGTAAGTTCTTTTTGTACTGACTTAATAAAAGAATTAGACCTTAGCTATTATAGAAGTATGTACTCTTAATCCTAATATAATAACAAGCACATATATTTAAAATTTATTTTTTTGACTTATCAAAGGGTGAGGTTTAGCTCGATAAATCAATATGCCTGATAAGTTGGGAAATGATATTACTTATAGTGTGTGTTGTTGATTATAGAAGGAATCTGTGTCCTAGTTATATAGGTTGAGAATGTCCCCAAGAGGAGCTCATAAGGATTGTCATGTTAAACCCTGCAGGTGGACATAGTCCGACATGACAATGAAGTTGAGTGGTACTACTCTTGGAGCTAGATATTAATTAAGTGAGTTGTCAGTAACTTACTTAATTAGTGGACATTCGTAATCTTAAACACAGTGAGACTAACACACTCATAATAAGTAGGAGTCCATAATTTAATTTGGGATTGGTGCGGTAGTGCGGTAATAACTCTCTAGTGGAATGAGTTATTATCAATGAACTTGAGTTGTGTATTCAGGGCGAACACGAGATACTCAAGCTCATCGGAAGGCCAAAACAAATTTCTCCACTAGGTCCCTGTCGTAGCCTCATTATAGCCTCAAGTCCATCCAAATGTAAGGCTCTTCTTGGTGTCCAAGAAGTGGGCCGGTCCAATGCTTGGTGACCAAGCAATGGTCGGCCACATCCTCTTTATAGGGGTCGGCCCTTTGCTTGGTGACCAAGCATGAGGGGCCGGCCACAATATTCAAACAAGGAGGGTTGTTTTTGAATTTTTAAAATCTTCTCTTTGTAGAAAACTATAAGTTTTAAAAGAGAGATTTTAATTTTAAAAAACTTTCCTTATTTGAATTTGGCCACATGTTTTAATAGAGAGTTTTTAAAGTTTTTAAAACTTTCCTTTTTTAACCATCCTCATGGTTTAAGAAAAAAAGGGAGAAAAGTTTTAAAATTAAAATTTTCTATCATCATGTTAAAAAAGGAAATTTTGTAAGAGAAGTTTTAAATTTTAAAACATGGTTTTAATTTTTAGAACTTTCCTTTTTTAACTCCTACTTTAGGAAAGAGAGCTTGTAAAATTTTATAAGAGTTTTCTTATAAAATTTTATAAAAAAATATATTTCCTTTTTCCCCTTGATGAGGTGGCCGACCACCTTGCTTGGTGCCCAAGCAAGTGGCCGGCCATATTAAAATTAATTAAAATCATCACAAAATTAAAATTGGTGATTGATTCAATCAAGAGGAAAGAAAAGGAAAAATAAAAAGGAAAAAGGAAAAACTCTTGGATGATTTTATTTTTGTAAAAAGTTTTTCCTTATTTGCCTTGGGAAAGTAATATAAAAGAAGGGGTGAGGGGGCTTCATGAGACACAACTCTTATACTTTGGCTTGGAGACTCTCTTGGTGGCCGGCCCCTCTCTCCCTCTCTTCTCCCTTTACTCTCTTTTCTATTGTGGTGGTGGTGGCCGAATATTACAAGGAGGAGAAGCTCTTTTGGGTGGTGTTCATCTTAGAGGATCGTCGCCCACACGACGTCCAAAGCGAGGCGAGGAATATGGCAGAAGATCTCAAGGTCATTCGTTTACAAAGAGAAGGTATAATTAGCAATTGTTTTCCGCATCATGCTAGTTATTTCTTTTTGTAAGAATTCTAAATACAAGAGACAATTAGATCTAATTTTTCAAATTTATTTTTCGAGTTTGTGTTTTCTTCTTTTTCGAATTTGTAATTCGATTGTTCTTTTTGGTTAACCTAGAGTTATTTACGGAAATTAAATATTAGCTTTCCTTAAAAGGCTTTGCCTAGGCGGTGGTGGTTGCTCCCATATCCAAGAAGGTCATGTGCCTCGCTATGCAGTCCTAGAAGCCAATTTTGAAAATTAATATTTAATGAAATTAATAACTTAGGTAGATTTGAATCAATAGTGTTAAGTTCCGCCAGCGATTCAAATCTAAACCATCAAGAACAGATAAGTTAAATTTGGAATCAATGATGTTAAGTTCCGTCTGTGATTCCTAATTTAACTTCTAAAGAACACAATAGGTTATTTAAGGAAAGGTTCGACACTTATACAAAAATTTTTGTACAATGAAACCGGTACATTTTCCTAGGACTAACCAACACATCTAACCTCCACAGTCATGAGGTGGACCTCGGTTTGTTAAAGTTTGTTAAGAGATGATGTAAGCTAGAATTGCCATAATAGTTTTAGGAATCTTTTTCTTATCCCAGATGTATCTTCTTTGTCGTTTAGCATACCTGCGAAGAATTCTAGAAGATATTTGCCGCCAAATTGATTAAGTTATCATATGATTGTATATTGTTATGGTTTACCTGTTACATATACCTGGTTAGTCACATAAGCTTATTTTATATATATGCGGAATACATTCTGTTCGTATTAGTGTCAGTCAGCATTTTATACTCGATCGGTTATTTATACTCGACCAAGACTTCATTATAAATATGCCAGAAACTATGTAAGGTTGAAGATCTTTATGTTCGATCTATTCCTCATACTCGACCTGTCTATTGAACTCGGGTGGTCATTACCTTGCCGACAGAGATTGATCGGTCGGACGTATAAAGGCGCCCTCGCCCCTCAACTCTTCCTTCGGTCGACCGTATGCCGTTAAACGCCTCTGCGATCGACCAGTTTATTCGGCTGGTCCTACCTTATTAATCGAGACTAATCGGTAGGGTATATGTAGGCCTTCAGGATAGCTTAATGCTAAGTGCTTTTAGTTTCGATCGGTCTCTTATACTCAACCGGTCTTTGCCTACCGACTTCATATGATCGGTTGGTCTATTGTGCACGTCCGACCCTGCATCATTGACCAGAATCATCCAGACGAGTTTATAGAGACACCATTATCCGATAACCCTTCCTTCAGACAGCTGTAGGTTAAGGGTTATATGAGACTAAATGCATCTGTGTTTGGCCAGTCTATAAAACCCGGTCTGCCTTTGCCTGCCAAGCTTATATGCTTGATTGGTATATTACGTTCATCCGATTTTTGTCTATTGTGTACAAGGCCAAGAACTTTTACATTCGACCGACTCTCTATGTTGGATCGGTCATGTATGCTCGATCGAGTATTCGTGCTCGATCGATCTTTGCTTACCAAACTCATATACTTGGGCGACCCTGCTACGTTCCAGACCACCCATGGTTAACCTTTCTTTACACCGGATCGATCCTTTATATCCGACCGATCGAACCTACTCGGTCGATCTTTTCGGCCAATCCTACATGCTCGATCGGTCCTACATGCTCAGTCAGTCTGTCACATCCGACCTATCTTTGTCTGCCATGCGTGTAGCAACTTCCTCTTTACTGGGTCTAACCCTTTTCGGCCGACCCCTCCTCTCACCCTTTTCAGCCTTCCTCATCTTCGTTATCCTTCTTCCCTTCTCCTGCAAAGAGGTCCCCTTATCATAACCCATATCAATAGTAAATTTATATCATAAGGATATTGTGAATATAAATGACATGGTGCATGATTATGACTCTTTAACCCCAATGTGATTGTGTGATGTTGTAATTGATAATACGACTTACGTGTCATACCTTCATCTTTTTCATTCTTGTTGTAAATTTATACTACACCCGAATGTAACTCAAGCTTCTTTAGATTTTGTAATGTACAAATTAGAAAGGAGTTAGTCTACTGCACGACGGGTGAAAAAAAAGGAAGGACAATAACACACGACAACCAAGGAAGCGGTTGGAAAAGCTGCTTTGACCTAGGTTGACTTATCGCTCTTCTCATTGTCTTGAGAAGATCGTAGTTTATAGGGGTCATAACCATGTCACATTTTATTTATGCATATATGTGATGTGTGCCTTAGTTGTATTCGATACATGTTTAATTTAACCATAAGTAGGTCATTTTAATATATGCCTACTAAAATTTAGTACTCACTTCTAGTTCGATTAATTGTAGTCAGGTTATGCCAAAGCAAAGTGACACGATTTATCTTGCTAGAGTGTGACAGGACAATTGTGATGTCCGACTATTAAACTTTGGGTGTGATTTGACTAACTTGTCTCACTTAGATTAAGAGCTTAGAGGCATATCCCATAAGATGAAATTCAAATTATACTAATCTTGGGCGATTGCCAAAGCTAACTCAAGATGAGCTATAATATGGATTTCATAAGATGGGTAAATGAACAAATAGTATTGTTCATCTAGCTATATAAGAGTTGCATTTGATGTAATTGGTATATAATGCCTACCTACATTATACGAGTCTTGGGTGATTAGCCAAAGCTAACTCAAGATGAGGTATAATATGCATCTTGTCCCACATGAATGTCATGCGATTGGATTTAGAGATAGTAGTGTGGGTAAACCCACAACCATGACTTGCTCCTACCAAACTTTACAATTCAATGGGAGAATCATTTAATTAAAGACCTAATTAAATGATTGATATATGATACTCATTTTTGCATTATGTTGTTGTAGATTACCATGTCATAAAATATGTTGAACACTCTCTCTCTACAATCTGTCCTTGATAAGGATAAGCTCAATGAAGTTAACTTCCTGGACTGGTACAGAAACTTGAGAATAGTTCTCAAGCAAGAATGAAAAATGTATGTCCTAGAGTAGCCCATTCCTGAAGCACCACCCAGTACTACCACTAGAGCTGATAGGGATGCTTACAAGAAGAATCAAGATGATGCATTAGATGTGTCATGTCTTATGCTCTCCACAAAGAACTCTGAGCTTCAGAAGCAACATGAGAACATGAATGTTTATGATATGGTTGAACATCTTAGACAACTATATCAAGGACAAGCAAGGCATGAGAGATTTGAGATCTCCAAGACTCTATTTCAATGTAAAATGCAAGAAAGAAGTCTCGTAGGGCCTTATGTGCTCAAGATGATCGGGTATGTGGAGAATCTACAAAGGTTGGGATTCACACTAGGACAAGAATTGGCCACTGACCTTATTCTATAGTCATTGCCCGATAGCTATATTCAATTTGTCATGAACTACAACATGAATGAAATTGACAAACCACTGCATGAGATGTTGAGTATGTTGAGAATGACTAAACTCAACCTTAAGAAGGTAAAGCCTAGTACCATTTTAATGGTGCCTAAGGGAAAAGGCAAGTGGAAGCCTAAAGGTAAGGGTAAGACCCAAGCCAAAGGCAAGGGCAAGACTCATGCACTGAAACCCAAAGGCGGGGTTGCTAAGGAAGGGACCTGCTTCCACTGTAGTGAGACCGGACACTAAAAGAGGAATTGTAAAGTATACCTAGAGGAATTGAAAAAGGAAGAGAAGTGAGACTTCTGCCTCAGGTATATATGTTATAGAAGTCAATCTATCTATTTTTTGTTCATGGGTATTAGATAACAAGTGTGCATATCACATTTGTACTAATGTATAGGGGCTGAGATGTTGGTCGTTACTTGGAATTCCGTTCTGCTTCTCCTGTACAAAAATTTGTACAAGCACAGACCTTTCCTAACAACCTATGTGTTCCTCATGAGTTAAACTTGAATTGGAAATGGAACTTAACATTTTTACTTCAAGTTCAACTCATGTGTTCTTCAGTAGTTAAAACTTTGATTGCAAATGATACTTAACATTATTAATCCAAGTTCATCCCATGTTACAGAAGTTGATTAAATATCTATTTCAAGGATTGGCTTCTAGGTTAAACATGGCGAGGCACTCGACCTTCTTGGGTATGGGATCATCCACCACTTCCTAGACAAAGCCTTTCAAAGAAATTGGATATTTAAACTTCTTACAGTAACCCTAGGTTTAACTACAGAGACCTCAACAAAAGCACAATATCAAAACTCTAAATCGAAACACAAAAATGAAACACGAAATCGCTATCCTCTTCTGTTGGTATTTCAGAATCCATACAAAGAAAAACTAGTTTCGCTACGGAATTAAGAACTAGTTATACCTTTCTTTGTAAACAAAGACCTCTTGATCTTCTGCTGTATTCCTCTCCTCCTCTGGACGTCATGTGGGCGATGATCTACCAAGATGAAATCCACCCGAACCACTTCTTCTCCTCCAAGAAATTTCGGCCACCAAGGAATGCCAAAATAGGAAACTTTCTTCTCTTCTTCTTCCTCTCAAGCAACCGGCCACCAAGTGCTCCTTCTTCTCTTTCAAGTTTCGGCCACCAAGAAGAGATGGGTGACGACCTTAGAAAGAAGAAAGGGAGAGAAGAAACAAGGTGCCACCAGCCTTAGGAAGAGGAAAGGGAGAGAGGTCAGCCACCAAGGAAAAGAGAGGAGAGAAATTGTAGAGATATGTATTTTTTTTAAGACACCCTCTACCTCTCTTTTATAATCCTTGGTCATGGCAAAAAAAAATAATAATAATTAAAATCTCTCTCTTTTAAATTTCTTATTGTGATGGCTACAAAAGGAAAGTTTTAAAATTAATCTCTCTTTTAAATAACATAGAAGACTACAAAAAAGGAAAGATTAAAATTAAAACTTCTCTTTTAAATCATGGTTACAAAAAGAAAAGTTTTGTCAAAATTAAAATCTCTCTTTTTCAACATTATAGATAACTACAAAAAAGAAAAGATTTTAACAAAATTAAAATCTTTCTTTCAAACCTTTGTGGATAGCTATAAAAGGAAAGATTTTAAAATTTAAAACTCTCTTTTAAAACCATATGGATGGCTATAAAAGGAAAGATTTTAACAAAAAATAAAATCTCTCCTTTTAATCCTATGTGGTCGGCGCCTTGCTTTGGCACCAAGCTTGCCCGGCCACCTCTTGGGCTCCAAACTAATGCTTGGTCGGCCCCCTTGCACCAAGCAAGGATGTGTCCGACCCATTACTTGGGTAAGAAGAGGGCTTTGTGGATACAAGGCTTTATAGAGGCTACAACAGGGACCGAGAGGAGGAATTGGTTTTGGTCTCTCGATGAGCTTGAGCTTCCTGTGTTCGACCTGAACACCTAACTCAAGTTCATCAATAATAACTCATACCACTAAAGAGTTATTATTGAACTACCGCACCAATCCCATATTATATTATGGGCTCCTTCTTATTATGAGTGTGTTAATATCCCTGTGTTTAAGATATCGAATGTCCATTAATTAAATGAGTTACTGACTCTCACTTAATTAACATCTAGCTCCAAGAGTAGTACCACTCAACTTCATTGTCATGCCGGACTAGGTCCACCTGCAAGGTTTACATGACAATCGTTATGAGCTCCTCAAGGGGACATCATCAACCTAGATTACTAGGACACAGTTTTCTTCTATAATCAACAATACACCATATAAATAATATTATTTTCTAACTTATTGGGCCTATTGATCCAACTGAATAAATTTCATCCATTGATAAATTAAAGAAATAAATACTAAGTATATGTGTTTGTTATTATATCGAGATTAAGAGCACACATTTTCATAATAACAGAGGTCCTGTTCTTTTATGCAGTCAGTATAAAAAGAACAACCTCAAATAGTCCTACTCAATACACTCATAGTGTACTAATGTAATTTTATAGTCAAGATAAACTAATACCAAATTATACTACGACCGTTCCAATGGTTTGTCCCTATCCATCTTGGTCGTAAGCTACTATTTATAATTTATAAGGAACTGATAACATGATCTTCTGTGTGACACCACATACCATGTTATCTATAATATAAATTAAATGGACAACTATATTTAACATAAATACAGATATTTGACCAATGTGATTCTTATTTCAAAATAAATATTTATACAAAAAGCTAGGCTTTTAGTATACATCCTAACATGAGAAATAGTAGAACATTGACAAAGGGTGAAGTTGATCTATGAGTAGGCAATGGTGTAAAGTTGCTGTTGTCACTGTAGGAACATATTTCTTATATTTGCCCACTAGGCTTATTTTAGAACAAGAAAAGTGCTGTTATGTGCCTACTTTGACTAAGAACATTATCTCTATTTCTTGTTTGGATAAGAAAAAGATTTTTATTTGTAATAAAGGAAAATGTTGTTCCATTTATTTCAATGACATGTTCTATTATAGTGCACCTCTTATGAATGGCCTCTATGTTCTAGACTTTGGAAACCTAATTTATAACATAAATACCAAACAGTTTAAGTCTAATGATTTAAACTAAACATATCTTTGGCATTATCGCTTGGGTCACATAAATGAGAGTCGTATATCCCAACTCCATAAGGATGGACTTTTGGACTCATTTGATTTTAAATCATATGAAGCATGCGAATCTTGTCTTCAAGGAAAGATGACAAAGACTCCATTTAGTGGACACAGCGAAAGGGCTAATAATCTATTAGGACTCATACATACTAATGTATGTGGCCTTTTAAGAATAGCAGTCAAAGGAGGCTATCATTACTTTCACTGATAATTTCAGTAGATACGGCTATGTGTATATGATGAAACATAAGTCAGAATCCTTTGAAAAGTTTATAGAATTCAAGAATGAAGTACAAAACTAACTTAGAAAGAGTATTAAAATGTTTCGATCAGATCAAGGTGGTGAATACCTTAGCCAAGAGTTTCATGGCCATCTGGTTGAGTATGGGATCATATCTCAACTCACTCCACTTGGAACACCACAATGGAATGGTGTATTAGAAAGGAGAAATCATACTTTATTAGATATGATACGATCGATGATGAGTCAAACAGATCTTCCTACTTCCTTCTGGGGATATGCTCTAGAGACGGTCACTTTCACACTTAACCGTATTCCATCTAAGGTCATCACAAAAGCACCATATATGATATGGACTGGGAAGAGTCCCAAGATGTCTTTTATGAAGATTTGAGGTTGTGAGGCTTATGTTCGATGACAAGTCTCAAATAAACTAGGACCTAAATCAAACGAATGCTACTTTGTAGGATATTCCAAGGAAACAAAGGGATATTACTTCTATAATCCCACACAAGGCAAGGTGTTTGTTGCCAAAATTAGTGTCTTTCTAGAAAAATTAGTGGGAGTGAAGTCGATCTTGAAGAAGTTCAAGATACACAAACTAGCATCGAAGCCTTAATGGATATTGAACAAGTACCAAAAGATGTTGTGGATCAGGATTTTGTTACACCATAAGATGTTGTGGAGCAACAACCTGTTCAAGTAGCACACGCTCTACACAGATCTGATAGAAACCATCATCAACCTGAGAGATATTTGTTTCTCTTGTCTGACCACGATGATATAGTGCTTGTTGGTCTCGGTGAGCCTACATCCTATCAGGAAGCTGTACAGGGCCCAGATTCTGAGAAATGGCTAAAGGTCATGAGATCCAAAATGGAATCCATGTACACTAACCAAGTATGGACTTTGGTTGATCCACCTGAAGGGATCAAACCCATTGGGTGTAAGTGAGTCTTCAAAATGAATACTAACATGGATGGGCATATGCATACCTATAAAGATAGATTGGTGGCTAAAGGATTCAAGCAAATTCATGGTATAGACTATGATGAAACTTTTTCACTAGTTGCGATGCTTAAGTCCATTCGAATTTTACTTGCTATTGCAGCTTATTATGATTATGAGATCTAGAAAATGGATGTCAAAATCACGTTTTTTAATGGAAATCTACTCAAGGATGTGTACATGACATAGCCTGAGGGTTTTATAGATCCAAAGCATGCTAGAAAGGTTTATAAGTTGCAAAGATTCATTTATGGATTAAAGCAAGCTTCTAGAAGTCTGAATCTTTGATTCAATGATGCGATCAAAACATTTGGTTTCATCAAGAATGAAGATGAATCTTATGTCTACAAGAAGGTTAGTGGGAGCACAGTCATCTTTCTCATATTGTATGTAGATGACATACTTCTCATTGGAAATGATATTCCTACTCTTCAGTCAGTAAAGACTTGGCTTGGGAATTATTTTTCAATGAAAGACTTAGGTGAGGCAGCCTATATTTTAGGCCTTAAGATCTGTAGAGATAGATCTAAAAGATTGCTTGGCCTAAGCCAGAGTACATACATTGACAAGGTGCTTAAACGTTTTGCCATGCAGAATTCCAAGAAGGGATTCTTGCCGATGTCACATGGTGTAAGTCTTTCGAAGACTCAATGCCCCTCATCTAAGGAAGAAAGGGACCACATGGATCAGATTCCTTATGCATCTGCTATAGGGTCTATCCTGTACGTCATGCCTTGTACTCACCCAGATGTCTCATATGCATTGAGTATGACAAGCAAATACTAGTCAAATCCAAGTGAAAGTTATTGGACAGCAGTCAAGAATATTCTTAAGTACTTAAGAAGAACTCAAGATTATTTCTTGATTTTTGGAGGCGATGAAGAGTTTATTGTAAAGGGTTACATTGATGCTAGCTTCCAATCTGACAAGGATGATTACAGATCGCAGTCAGGATATGTATTTTACTTAAATGGTAGTGATATGAGCTGGAAGAGTTAAAAAAAGGACACAGTCGCTAATTCTACAACAGAGGCCGAGTACATTGCTGCTTCAGCTACAGCAAAGGAGGTTGTTTTGGATTAGGAAGTTTATTATAGATCTTGGTGTTGTTCCTAGTATAACAAACCCAATAGACCTCTATTGTGATAATAATGGAGCTATTGCACAGGCTAAGGAACCTCGCTCTCATTAGAGATACAAACACATACTACGGCGATTCCATCTCATTCGAGAGATCATCAATAGAGGAGATGTGAGGATATGCAGAGTACTAACCGATGCTAATATTGTGGATCCTTTAGACAAGGTTTTGGCACAAAGAAAGCATGATGGTCACACTATGTCAATGGGTATTCGATATCTCAGTGATTGCACTAGTGCTAGTGGGAGATTGTTCGTAATAGCCCTAATACCAATTATGAGATAATTGTAAAGGGCTCATTTTTTTATCATATTTTATTATTAATAAAAGACAAAGTTTGTTATTATATTTATTTAAGTTCAGTACCGATTGAATAAGTATAATAATGTCCTTAGGTAGTAGGTTCTTATCTACAACATATCAATTGGCTGAATTGATCGAAATATTATAGATATACATAGAACACTACTTTTAACTATTCCTAGTCAAACATTAATAAATATGGACAATATTAATGCATTGAGACTAGCATGAAGGTCAACGGATGACTTTATCTCACAAGTCATGGATATGAGATATCAAGTTGACACATAGGTATATATTAGATAATATGTACTGAATGACCCACCATGAGAATGTTTCATGGATCATTATATGAGTGTTATAAATGTTCTCATGTGACTATTAGTATGAATAGTCCTTAGACCTAAAGTCACTACGATTCCCTACATAAGGAGTTGTGTACTTTGGTATAGGCAAACGTCACCTGTAACAAGGTGGGCAATAAAGTCGATCACTGGGTATACAATAAATTATGCAAAGGGATGTGAGTGATGTAAATGAAGTCTATCCCTTCCATATGACAGAAGCAATATCTGTGGGCCCCTTGATTAGTAGGACACAAGAAAGCATGGTCATGCTCAAATGAGTCAATATGAGATATTGAGCTTATTTGATTGAGTGTGTCTACTTAGAGATCAAGAAATGCAAAGGTTGATAAGACGATGACACGATCTATCCCTCATTGGTCAATCTAAATATCAAGGATAGAGGGACCAAGTCATACAAGATAAAAGCCATGGACAGGTTAGGTCGAATCTCGACTTTCTCGTCACTTGGATAGCAATGATGCCTTGCTAGATGCCACTCATTGCTTATGTATCCAAATGCATTGGCAACATTTCGAGAACCTATTGGGTCACACACAAAGAACAAGTAGATTTGGAGATTGGTTCATATGATGAATCATTGGATTAAGTCTAATCCGAATTGGACTTATTGAGTTAGACTCAATTGGATCTTATTATTGGATTGAGTTCAATTCAAACTAGACTCAAGGAGTCAATTCGAATTAATGAAATAGAGATTCATTGAATTCGAAATTGCATGAGATTAATTGAGTTAGACTCAAGTAAATCCAACCATATAGATTCAATAAAATCTGAATTAAACTTGAGTTAGATTCAAGTGAATTAATTCACTAAAGAGAATTAATGGAGATTAATTCATTCACTTAAATTAGAAAAATTTTGAAATTAATTATTCATTCAATTTCAAAATTGAATTCAAAATGGAGAGTTCAAAGGTGGTCCTTAATGGAGTGTTAATGCTCATGAGGCTTATTAATTGAATTAATGCTCATTATTCATTGGATGAAATACAAAAAATATTTTTCTATCATTTTGAGTGTGAATTTTTCTTCTTCTTCCTCTCTTTCTCTTGCATTTTAAACTCGCCTTCTTGGTTTCTAGTACAACCTTAGGTAGTTTTCCTTCTCCACTTTGTGAGTTTGTGAGACAAATGGAGACACTTATTCGTGTGGATACTAAAAGAGGTATGGATGCTTGATCATGCTGAGATCCGAGCTGTCGGAAGATCATGTGCATGCAAGAAAGGTATAACCTTCTTATGATGTAAAACTTAGTATATGTTGTTATTTTCTTTCCCTTCGCATGGATCTTCTGGAGGAAGTAGATGTTTTCCACTGCGCTTTAGCGTGTTTAGCGCCCTAGTTCCTTACATTCTAGGTGCCTGAAAGGGATATAGGCACCTATATGTCTGGGCGATTAGATAAGATTCAGACTCCCGAAATGACCTAAATTCAGCTTTGTAAGCATATGAGTTGGTAGACATTAGTTGGCAGGCCTACGTCTACTTCCAAACGCCCAAGGGTAGTTCAGGCATCTAGGAAGTGATAAAAGCGACTCAGATAAGATTTTACCGAGGTGCAACCATAGTAATCTTAGCGCTCGGAGATGGATAAACTCAGCAACGAAGCTAGATCAGATAGGCTTCAGTGGAGGAACCCGGGGTGGTCTAAGCGCATGGAAAGGCCTATAAAAGAAGCTTTGAACAGTAGTTTCAAAATATCATTCGCTCTAACTTTCATACTCGCGTGTGGCTTCGAAAACTGCTCTACGACATTGAAATGCTACTCTGACGACTACGCTCAAGCTCTAACATAGAGTCGTCGGTATAATTATTTTTAATTGTATTTCAATTTCATATAATTGTAATATTTGATTAGTGAATTGTCCAACGAAAATATTTAATGAGTACGGGTCTTGTAATAGAAGTCATTGAAGGCTTCAAACCAAATAAAAAATGTGTCATGTTTTTTATTTCTTTCTTATTTGCACTGCATACTTGTTAACTTTTTATCAAAAAAATGGCGCCCCTCTTTTAGTATTTTTCGATCCTACAATATCAAGTTCGTTGACCAAAATTAAATGGGAGGAAAGCTCTAATTCTCCTCTTGAAGCTGAAGACTTCAAGGGAGAGAAAAAGAAGAGAAATCCTCCAACAACATTTGCCCTCCCCTCAATTTGATGAATTTTTCTGCTCAATGGGAAAAGATGAATCAAAAGATTCACGAAGCTTGGAGGAAGGGAGAAAAGAAAATTTGGGGTCTCCGTCCACCTCCAAATTTCTAAATTTCATATTTACCTAGACACCTCTAACTTATCATTTTATAGCCTTGTACTCTGAGCTCAAATTCCATATCATTCTCATCGACTCCATCTTGTACTTCCCTCAAGTCATCTTAGCAGTTGTATTATCATGTAAACGACAAATATCCATTGCCCCGATTAAATTACAAAACCCGAAATATATTTACTCCCATATTCAAGTGGCAACTTATGACTAACATGCAATCACAAATATATTGATATGCACAAAATTAGATGTAATTTTTAAGGGTATTACATTAGTGGCTTGCTCTCGACTTTTCTTTGATAATATAATATGGTTAACACATTAATATGGCCTTAACAATGCACTCCAATTTATTGTCTCATCTCTTGCAGTTCCAGATTCTAATTAGAATAGTTTATCTTACTCGAACATGCTCATATCATATTTAGGTGGAATAATATTCACAACTACAGAAAGAGTAACATCGACACAGACATTAACACAATGGCAACACATTCTCATCCATACACAACTGCAGTTCAAAATTAAATCATCTCTACTTATTGAGTGTTGGCATGTTGTCATCTGCAGCACTTTTAAGAGTCTTGAGATACAAAAGCTAATAGATACCGATTGCCACTTTGTGCTGGAAAGCAATCTTTGATGGTTGTAGGACAAGTGGAATTAGAAAATTTAAATGACAAAAGCTGCATGTATAATCCACTCTTCTCTGGTAATAGAGTAAGAACATTTAGATGCAAATAGACTGGCTAGAATTTATCATGTCTCAACTTTCAAAATCAACAGTAGCATTGCTGGTTTCCTTCTGCTTCTGTCCTCTCCTTGATCTGTTTTTAACATCTTCTTCCTTGTCATCGGCAAATGAGAGAAACTTTTGGAGGCTGCGCCCTGACCGTAACATTTGGTGGTCTGATGTGTCTGTTTCTTCTAAGGAACCCAGCTGAAAATATTGGCGAAGCGTGATGATAAAGTATATGAAGAGAGCAAGAGTACATGCGATTCCAAATATGAGAAACAATCCCCAAAAACTGGTGAGGTGAAGCCTTTCAGACTCAATCTCATCAGTATCTGAAATGCAACCAGCTCTAGTGAACCATTTTTCATGTATCCTTTGAAGCTCCCCATTCTCAGACAAAGTAAGTATAGCAGTCGACAAGTCAACAGATAGAGGAGAGTCCCTTGGGAAGACCTAATTGGAGGCAGGCAACTTGTTAACATCACAGGATCAACTATGAAAAGAATGTAGCCACCAAATCAACTCAGTCACAACACGAGCATGCTAAGATAAATAGAAAGCAGTATACAATGATGCACTAGTTTTAGTCCAAAAGAATATCAATAATTCAATACTATATTTGAAATATACTTATTTGGCTATGCTTTTGAGAGAAGAATTAGATTTTTCACACTCTGTAGTTCTTGATGGAATAAGAGAAGGATTTCAACTAAGAAATAATGTTTTGCATGGTTTTCTGTTTAGTAAGATGAGGAGGCAGAGAGACATCTTTATATCTCTTGTTCATGATACATGAATACCGACGTGACTTGGCTTGGCCAGAAGATGCCTTGGGCTAAGTTAGGGAACCCATGTGATGTGGCATAGCATCAAATAGTTCAGCTAGTCCCTCACATGTGCAATAAGAATTTCTTTTTGCAAAATAATTTTCAATTATTTATTATTTAGAATACCATTCCCTTTTTGAAATGATTTTTTCTTTTTCAAGTTTGTACAAGTTTAATGAACTATCACAACGTAGTTTAACAGGTTCTTGAGATTTATAAAGTAGGGAACCTTCTCAATTTTGTATTTATCAACTTGCAACAATGAGTACGACCCTAATTTTTCAAAAAAGAAAACCTAATTTTCTGCTTCCTTGAGGCTCTCACTTTAGAAATTCCATCTTCATCTACACCTCAGACAGTGCTTCATAAAAGTTGATTATGGAGAAGTCTACTCAGTGCACTGGTGGGATGCAACGTTCTCTATAAAGAGAGTTGACTTGCCCACGCTTAAACCATATAATGAGTTCTAAATCTTACTCTTTTGTTTCTCATGCAGTAGTTCTTTCTTCTTTTAGATTTTCTAGTTAAAAACAACTATTGAATTTATTCCTGCACCAATATTAACACTTCTCACATGAATCCTAGAAGAAACTTTGAGTTTATTAAGATAATCTTATTCAATGAAAAAATCTTACATGAATAAATGCCTCAATTCTAAAACAGTTCAGTCATTTCAAAATGTAAAACTTTTGTCCATATACTGAAGCTCAAATGTTCATACTTTTATCATTTTCTGATTTCAAATGCCCTTTAAACTGGACAAAGATTTGTTAACAATATAGATCATTTTTATCTTCAATAAGATTGCATAATTAGGAAGTTGTCTCAGAAACCACTAAAAGAGAAATAAACAAATATAGAGAGTGTAAGTAAACATTTCTAATTTCAAAGGAATGTGGATCATGAAAACCAGAATCATATGTAAGTTGTGAAAGATACTTACAAAACCCCAGCCACTTTTTGTAAATTCTGAACCAACAATTGAAAATTTGCAATTTGTTGCAAGGAAGAGGTCAACATAAGCACGTTCATCTACAACAGCAGCAACACCCCCATTCTTAGGGCCAAGCTCAAGAGCACTAGCATATTCTTCCGGTGATCCGAGGGGTTTAAGTCTGGATCTAGGAATGTTGAGCTCCTCGACCATATAATTTTCAGCAAATGAACCTACTTGAAACCCAATAGGTTCATCACTAGCAATCAAGCTGTCAATTCCTTTAATAGGAGATGAGAGTTGTTGCACAGTAAGAATTGATGTCAAGCTTGCTGTGTAGCTAGACTGGATGATCAAAACTACAAACATCCATATTATCAGAACAACACGTCCTAAAGTGCTCGCTGTGCCCTCTCCTGAAATGAAAGAAGAGAAATGTGCAATGAGGTTGCTATTTATAATCACCTTATATGTGAAATGAACACCTAAAAATCGTTTTATACTCACGGTGAGCAAAAAACAAAGTTGAAAAGCTGAACCTGCAGGGACACCAAGCAAAAAAATTATGAATGGTAGCACTGACAATGAAAAAGATGTGCTAAAACCTTGTAAATAAGTTCAATGCTGGGGAGAAAGAAGTCATCAGCATTTATGATATCATCCTAAGCTTGATCCTTGAACAAGTTGAAAAGGTAGACATTCTGTCCTTACACATATTTGGCAACCAGCAATTATTACTGATCAAACTTTTATGCTTTGTGGCAATGGCAATATTTATCATAGTGTCTGTTTACCATATTAGAATTCCAATAGGCTAATAAGAAGTACAAGTACATGTTTGACAATCCCCAAGATTGATATGGTTAGTGAAAATCAATCGATTCAGAGTAATAGTTACCATCAGAAAATAGATCCAATTGAACAATTTCTTTAATTACCAACTTGGTAACTGAAACAATAAAAGTTGATTTGCTTGTCAGGGTTTTATTTCTGAGGCATAATTTATTAATCAGTTATTTCATTGATTTCTATCTATTTAAAATCATACCATACGACTGTGGCAATTTGTTGTCGAGGTGGACCACGAAATTCATCATTAATTCTGTGCTCAAGGATCCATACGACTGCCCCTATTACAAGAAATAAAACCCCTGTGATACACCACATCTCTAGTGAGAATGGCTGCAGGAATGCCCAAGCATTTGATTTATGTTTCATAACAGGGGCAAGTATAACAAGGCCAGACTCAATGTATGGCTGTGTATAATCAACAAGCTTTGTCCGATTAGTGACAATGGCAATATCACCTATTGCAGCATCAAAATCCTACCAATGGAGAGTGATGAAAGTTAGTGAAAGCAGAGTTGCGTGCAAACTTCAGGTCTTATTGAAGTTTTCTTACAGGACTTACACCTATCGCAATCTTGTTTACAAGTTCAGCATAACTAGGATTAGCCTGAGCATTACCAAATGGAATCAGTTTATAAGGAAGTGCATATGGAAGTAAGCTAACAGCAGCTGTGAACACATCAACACAGTAACCCTTAACAGTGCCTGTACTTGGTGATTTTGAGATGAATTCTCGAAAACTGACTCTGTTAGGAACGCCAATTCTAAGCTCTTTCCCATTATTCGGGAAGACCCATCCTCGGGGCTTTGTGGTTGTTTCACCTGGCCATATTACGCTGTAAAGATGATCATTTGCTGGGGATAAATTAAGTGGTTTCAAATAAAATGTTTCGGGAGTCTCCACTGATAACCCAGAATAATTGGACCAATAGCCAATAGTTCTGAACCCATTTCCAACTACATTGATGATATCGTATGCAGGATGAATTAGATCCCCATCAGAGTTAAAACGAAGCTCTCCAGTTACACCTACAAAATCCGTCTTATGAACGTCATCCAACAGGAGCTCTCCTCCAACAAAGATACTCATTGCCTCAAGATGAAGGATTCCTCCCTGGGCATCATGCAACTTTGAGTCATTAGAAAACGAAATAGTTCCACCATCATCAAAGAAGGCATCTAGTGCTTTAGCAAGCATCCATACAGTATCATAAGCATATAACCCATACACATTAAGTCGAAAATCTTCATTGCTATATTTTCGTGTCAAGTTGTTCCACCTTGAGACAAAGGCACTCTTCACCTTTGAATCAGCTGTATGTTGTCTCAGTGTAAGAAGCCCTTGCATCACGTTCATAGTATTGGAATCAAGGGGTGCTTTAGAATCTAGAAATGAAGAAAGCCAATCTGTTGCAATCCAAACATACCCATCAGACATCATCCCAAGATAATGTGCCACAGAAAAGATCATAATTCCAACTTGTGGATTCACATGTAGAATGATAACCCTAGACTCCATCAATGCAACCTTGACAAGTAAATTTAGTACATCATTCCTTGTGGCTCCGGAGGGAAGTCGGGCTTTGTAAGATATCTTGCGGCGCCTATATACTAAAGCATCACCTAAGGCAGCTATGCCATTTCTACCATTATCATCATCAAAATAGATTGCAATCACCTGGTTCCACTGATAATAGTCTACTATTTTGGCAATGGCTTCCATTTGAAACATGTCACTGTTGGTGGTCCGGACGAAGAAGGGATATTCCAGTGAAGTCAGAGTTGGATCAGTGGCCGCAAATGAGAGCAAAGGGACATGGAGCTCATTTGCGACATGAGAAATCACATGGGCAATTGTGGAACATTGTGGCCCGACGATTGCAACAATATCAGTTTCCATGAACTGCAAAGCTAAGACAAAGAAAGAGTTCAAAGGAAAATAAATCATCAGGTCACTAAAAAAAGAAAATTTTCTATTTTTATTTTTAACATAGGAAAGGACGATGACCTTCCACCATGCCCGAAAATCCACTGCAATTGGTATCGCTCATTAAAATTTCTATCCTGGATCCACGAAGAACGCTTTGGTCTGCGTTGATGTCGTCCTTCGCGGCATGAATGGCGACCTTGGCAACTCTTCCGATGGTGGAATCGAAGGTGAACATAGCACCGACGTTCACAACCGCCGGCCGTGAAGTGACAGCGGCATTTTCGATGACTGAGAAAAGGGTAAAAAAAAGGAGAAACAGAACCAGCATCATGGTGATGCGGTGGTTTGGTGACTTCCTCTCCCTCAGAAAGGAAATTAAGCGAACATCAACTAGAAACGGAAAACCTAGGCACAAACTTTGGCCGAAATGACGCAAAAAGATGAAGGTGCCAAACAACAAAAACCAAAAATTATCCTTTCAGTAGAGCTTCTTCCTACTGCCACATCTGCAGTGGGAGCTCCGAGCTTCCACTGTGGATGCCCTAAAAGACAGTCGAAGAGTAAAATCTGCACACTTTGCTGACAGATAAAGATCATCAAGCATCATATCTGTCCGAAAAATTCTTGAACCCATATTTATAGCTAGGTTCGACTCAAAACCGAATAGTTTACCGACCAAAAAAAAAAAAAAAAAAAAGAAGGTAAAGCTGTAAAACAATCCACCACCTCAAAGAGATCAAAATTTAACATATACGTGGACGGAATTATAAGGAAAGGAAAGGGCATTAACTTGAATGTGGTGGCTCATAGGATTCTAGTTGTGTTTGGACTCTTGAATAAATAATTTTTATGAAACTTAAAATTATATTATATTAATTTTTTTTTCTTTTTTATATTAAAAATAGATTTAAAATTTATTAGTAAATTTTTCTAATTATTTTTTATATAAAAATATGTATGACTATGAATTTTCTTTAGTTTTATATTTTACAATTAACAACACCGTTAGCGGAAAAATTTCTATAAATATCTCGGATCGGTAACGGTAATGTTCTGATCTTTAGCTTTTCTCTTCCTTCACGAGTCTTATTTCGGTCTTTAGTTTTTTTTTCCTTTGAGAGTCTGGTTCCGGTCTTTCCATAAGGAAACCCTAAATCATCATCATCGTTCGCGCCTCTCCGCCTCTCTTCCGTCTTCGGCGCTCCTTCGCTGTCGTCGCCTGTTCCCTCCCTGTCACCGCCACTTGTCTGTCACTTCCAGAAACATTCTGACCATTCTGACAGTTCTGACCATTTCGTTCCGACCATTCTAGTCATTATAACATCAACGAATGACATGTCAAAGTAACCCATGTTATATGCTAGAACTTTAGAATAGTGTGGGATGTTCTCATGCTAGAACATCCATTTCGGCTGTTCCACATCTGTTCCGTTTTAACCATTCCATATCCATTCTGACGAACCAGGATTAAAAATGTTCAGGTTGATTGCACTTTAATTGATACTTTGTAAAATTTAAGGGAAGGCCAATGGGAGCCCAACTAAATCAGGATCACGTGGTATGATCCTGTTCGTGGGATTGGAGGCTCGAGGAAGAAAGGAATAACATCGATGAGCAGGAGTGATCTAATGAATGGAGATCCAAAAAGAGTTGTTGGCAAGCTTGTCACGTTTACCAACTGGAAAGAAGAGAACATATTCTTTGGCGGGTGCTGTTACATCTTTATGCTCTGATGGCAGATCAGATATGCACTGCCTCAACTTGAAGCTTGATTCGCTAGAGCCGTAGAAAGAACATGTCTTCCTCTTTTTTTTGTCAGTGATTGATTAAATATTAATTTATTACTTATTCGAGCCATGGCTGGTTGCCCACGCAACTTCAACACATTAAGATTTGATTAGAACACACTTTATACGTTTAAGACAATGCATTGATAAAACTATTATAGTCATTCAGATGTTTTACATAATTTGTGTTCGTATTATTTAAAGGAGGTAAATTATATGATTAAATTATAACTGGCCGTGATTAACTGATAGGAAATTTTTTTTTTTGAAAATATGAGTCTGTCAAAAATTATTTCTTACCCTATTCTAATAAGTCTACCCCCTCTAGCGGCAAATTGAATTGTTAAATGCGTTAGTGGTGCATTTAGCTTAAAATTTAGGCAAACTTTAGATAAGATTTCAGCAAAAATTTTAGACAGATATAGATGTTCGAGCAATTGATGTACCTTTAGGTTTTGATGTTTGGGAAAAAGATTTAAATTAGGGTTTACATATATATTTGATATGCATTGTTAAGTGTGCAAATGACAGGTGCAAGGAAAGACCAAGTGTGATCTTGACAAAGGTGAAGTCTAAGTATGAGAGTCTTAGCGGTGTAAGTTCAAGCTTAAGGCTTGGTCGTGTAAGTCCTGTTGGTGCAAGAAGCACCAAAATTGAACCTATGTTTTGATATTATCATAGGTTCAAGTTAAGTCTTGTTGTGATCTGATGAATTAACAAAGTGTGTAAGATGTTTAGTCAATCAGGAAAGCCCTAGTCACAACAAGATAGGGAAGTCTTAACAGATCATGAAAGCCAGACAGGAAGTCTAGGTGGGTCGAGAACCTGACACTTGGAAGTTGGACTCGATAGGTCTGGAGGACCTAGTATTGAGTTGAATCCCTGGTGAGCCGATCTGCTATGAGCTGAAGTACAAATAGATTTAGAGGAGCCGATGTTTGGCAAGTAGATTAAGATAAGAAACTGGAGTGAAGTGATGGGAAGGTTGTGTCCTTGGAAGGGACAAACCATAGATCACTGATCCAACTGAAGAAACCAGGAGGTTTCCAAGTTGAGATCAAGACAGGTCTTACTGTCTTTTCTTACACATGCAGCATTATACTACTATGCTAATTTTATGTTACATGGATACTTTTTATACTATAGAACTAACTTTATTTTGCAGAATCCGAAGGGATCGATCAACCGAATAGGAAGTTTAATCGACCGAACCTAGCTAATGTGGTAGGGTTCAGATTGCGCAGAGCAAACTTGAAAGTCTGGCAGATCAATCGACCGAACCCATTTGGGAAACATAATTGAAAGATCAAATCTCAACAAACAAGAAAATTAGCCGAATCGATCGACCAAATCCAAGGATTAGTCAACTGAACAATAAATGCATTAGTGACACGAAGATTTGATCTTGGCAAAGAATGAAGGTTGCATGATCAGTCGCCCGATTGGGAGATCGATTAATCGAAAGGATCAATCGACCGAAAGCTTTTTCGGTCAACCAAACGCAACTTATAAAAAGATCTTGAGATCCGAGCCAACATACAATGACTTCTAAGTAACGTTCTGATCTACTACCCTTCTATTCATGCTACTACTCCACACTTCAACTTTGTGTGCAAGCAACAACGCCAAAGAATTTCGACAAATCTTCATCTTATATCTTCATTGTCGGTATATTTATTTTCAGCTTGCATAATCTTTTATAAACATCTTTATATGAATTTTAGTAAATTATCTAACCGTGCGATCAAGAATCACGAGTGTTGAAATAGGAGTTGACATAAACTTCAAACCAAATAACTATGTCTCTGTGTGTATTATTTTTAATTCCACTGTTATACTTTGATTTTATTTTAATACAAAAAAAGATAAGATTTATAACGAGCAATATTCACCCCCCCTTCTATCGTTATTCTGATCCTTAATTAGTATCAGAGCCATTCACTCTAAATTAACTTAACCATTTCTTGCGTACTTTAAAACCCTTTTCTTTTATTTTTGTTATTTTTTTATCTTATTTTTGTTATATTCTCTTTTATCTCGTACTACTAATTCCAAGACAAATGTCTTGAAAATTTTTGTAGATTATCCTTCTTTTTGCAAAAATGTCAAACTCCTACCAAGAT
This sequence comes from Zingiber officinale, assembly GCF_018446385.1. Classification (NCBI taxonomy): domain Eukaryota; kingdom Viridiplantae; phylum Streptophyta; class Magnoliopsida; order Zingiberales; family Zingiberaceae; genus Zingiber; species Zingiber officinale. The sequence goes on along the minus strand of NC_055994.1, from coordinate 49,757,167 downwards.
GGCTGCAGTATTGTTCATCTCCACTGTTCACCGATGAAAATTTTAGCTACTAGAAAATAAGAATGGAAAATTACATCAAGCCTGAAATCGAACTCTGACTCATAATTTTAAAGAGATACACACCACCCATGAAGAATGGGGAACCACTAGATCCAGAAAAGTGGAATCCTCAAATGGTGAAGAAAGCACAAGTAAACTACAAAGCTATAAACACCATCCAGTGAGGCTTAACCATGGAGGAACTAAATCGAGTCGGACCCTATGAAAATACAAAAGAACTATGGGATCTTTTGGCAAAATTACACGAGGGAACTAATAACTCCAAGGTAACAAAAAGAGATATCTTACTTAATAATTTATTTAATATACAAATGTTGCCTGGAGAAACCATAATCCAACTACACGCACGACTCAAAGAATCCTCAATGATCTCCATCTAATTAGACATCAACTAGAAACCCGTGACACTATAAATTATTCTCTAAACGCATTCCCTCAAAATTCATTGTGGACATCAATGGTAGATGTCTACAAAGTTTGTAAAATACTATAACAAAATAATAATAAAATAATAGGGGTTTAATGGACGAATAATCTTAACAGAATTTTTAGAAATTTTTAAGAATTTTTTAGGAATTTTTCAAAGCTCGTATGACGTAATTGGAGGGGATACATTTATATTGAAGATATAAATGTAGGATATTGATGTTGGTTTATTTTTTGATGCTTTTGTTGATGATGATAATATTGAAGAATGTGTAGGGAGCTGTGTTTTGGAAGCAGCATCTCAAGAATCACCTCCTTCGATCACACAAACAATTGATTATATGAAATTTGTAAGAATGGAATTGGTTGATGATAAATGTGTAGGGACTTTTGTAATGGAAGCGAAACCCCAAGAATAACCACCTTTTATAGCATCAACACCTGAGTCAGAGCCAGAACCATCATTTGCTTCAGAGAAAGTCACATCCACAGGTTCAGTAGTTTCAGGTATTACTCAGCAACGCAAGGTTAGTATTTTTTGGGATCCTTTGGAAAACATTATAGAGGTACCCATCATTGACTTTATTGGATGTGATTCAGTTTTTATTTCTTATTTTGCTTATTTTAATATGGTTATGGTTCCATCTTGTCTAACACGTTTGTGGGAGATTTGTATTTCTTTTACTTGTGTAGATTTCACTTGGGCTGCTAATTGGAAGTTCAATCTTAGCCATCTTCGACCACCTGAAAGAATTTCAAAGAAGACGAAGATGGATAGAGCGATACTTCATTTTTCAACTCCTACATTGAAAGCTCCCTCCATAATAAGAGCCCTTGGTAGGAGGGTGTCGAAATATCTTACCCCTCCAAGAGTGAGATTTCGATGAATCCAATGAGGTGGTCGAGCTAATGACCTTAAACAAGTGCTTCTTTGGAGGCAACCCAAGTTCTTTCTTATTTTATTTATGTCTTCAGTTATTTCTTATTTTCATAATAAACACGTGCCCTCTACTTAATTTTTTCCTGTCTACCTTCTTATATAGGATTCAAATATTAGGAAGAGCATGACTGTCTGATGGAGAAGTCAATGACTTGGGTGTTTGCTCGCATCATTTGGTAATTTATTTTATTTCAAACCTCTTCCTTATTCTATTTTTGGTTTTCATTGGGACAATGAAAGATTTAAGTCTGAGGGGGTATATGGTAGTTCTGTTAAATAGCTGCTTAGTCACATCAACATCAATCCTCACATTACCGCTGACTTGTCTGATAGCAAAATGACTAGCATTTTCTTAGTTCATATATTGTCGAGATAGTGTTAGTATGTTTGGTGTATCTCCTTTCTCTATCTTTAGTAGCATGAAATAAGCTAAGTATTGTACGGAGTTTTGTATAAGTTTTGGCCTGACCTTAAGGATCTTATTTTTACTACACTTAAGTACTTAAACTTGAACAGTAGATATACTTTTGAAATAGTTATGATTCATCCAAATTGTTTAGTACTTTTATTCCCATGGTGATTCCTCATTTACATTTTGGTTACTGATAACCTCGGATCATGGAAGCTCATTTGGAAAAATCTAAATCCCAACATATGCATCACATGTGTAATAAGTGCTACACCTCTATAGCACCAAAAATTAAAAAGAAAAGAAAAAAAAGGAAAAAAAATAAATAAGGGATAAAAAAATAGTTGTCGTGAGTGGAAACTAACAATTCACACCTTTGAGACCGAGTTAGGTTACTGGGGAAATGAATGTTATGTTTCTCTTGATTCCGAAAAGTACCCTTCGAGACCTTATGTAATTTAAGGAAAACGAACCAAGTGTGTGGTAGGTAAATGCCTATCACTGGAATATTAGGAACTCAATTGTATGACAACTTAACTAGGACAAAAAAAATTGAAACTTGAAGAGTTTGAGTTACTTACTCCACCGAGCACAAAGAACTTATGCTTAGGCCATACTTAAGTTTCTCCACAATCATGCTTATCAATGAAACTAGTTTATAGAGTTTGTGGCGTGATACACTATAGGCAAATACACTAGGGATTATGATACACTATAGGAACGCATGAACATAGTTTGTGGCGTTTTGCTTGAGGACAAGCAAAGGTTTAAGTCTAGGGGTGTGATGTGCGTAAATAGTATGAACGTTTATGCATGTTTTGACGCACATTCACTTGCTTTAAACGTATATATTCCTTGCATGATCGCCTCTTTTAGCATGTATTCACTATATATATACTATTTGTTCAGATATCTGCTCTTTGTTTGGTCTTGTATTGATAGGGACAACTTTTGGAGCGAAAACGGTGATTATCGACGCATCAGAACAAACAAGAGAGCACGACCGTGCAACCCTGCACGGTCGTGTGGCCAATCCAGAGAGGGATCAGAGCACGGCCGTGCGACCCAGCACTGCCATGCCTCACCACCAGCAGCCAAGCAAGGTATGGCTGTGCAACCATGCATGGCTGTGCCCCCATGACAGTGGCCAAGCAGCACACGGCCGTGCCAAATGGCACGACCGTGCCAACATTCCAGTGGAGAGAAAGGTCACGGCCGTGTGAATCCACACGGTCGTGTGACCTCGACAGAGACGAAGAAAGCTACGGCCGTGCAACCTCACACGACCATGTGACTTAATCCAAGAGGAGGTCGTGTGAGGCTGTGTAGATTCCACACGGCCGTGCAATGAAGAATGCGGGTTGTACCACGCCAAAACAGAACCGTGCTGAATTTTGGGCAGACTGCAGACCATTCGTAAAACGGCCATAACTTTGTGTTCCTTTGGAGTTTTGGGATGTTCTTTATACCAAAACGTAGCTGACTTCAAGATCTACAACTTTTCTTCAGATTCAATAGAGAGAAAGAATTTTTTTCCCATGCTAAATGGCACGGCCGTACCTCCCAACTATGGGTTCAACTGGACCTCCGCCCAGACCATAGACCAAACTTCGAACTGCCATAACTTTTGGCTCAGTTGGACCCAGGGCACGATCCAAGTATCAGATTGAATATAATTTCAGGAGATACAACTTTGGTTTAGGGTAGATCACAAAAAAACTGGTTTAATAGGTGAAAAACTTGGTTTACTGGACGCCCCGTAATCCTGGTTTTCCTGGGCAGCTTGGAGGAGATATAAAAGGGTCAAAAACCCTATTCTTGCATCATCTTTAGTTCGGGGGCTTCGTCCCTCTCCTTAGGAAAGGGTTTTCTCCTTCGGGGGAAATCCTAGAGCTTCATCCATCGCCGCCCCTCGACGTTTCATCCATCTCCAGAGCAAGGGGGCATCTCCAAGACATCGAAAACCTCAGCAAGCATCACTTCTTCCCTTTCTTCTCACACCTAGGGTTGTAAGTATGTTCTTCTTTATGTTTTGGGGTTTTCTTCCCCCACAATGGAGTAGACGTCCTCTTCTAGGATTAGGGAGTATTTGTAATGCGATGGAGATGTAGAACTATGTAGATTCACTTTGTTTCTATTCGATGACTTGTCAGTGTCTTGTTCATGCTTATGTGACATGTTTATATTTCTATTCTTTGATTGATTGATGTGGAGGATTGTTGATCTCGCAAAGGGGATATCTTAGAGCGTATTGACCAAGGTACCCTAGTGACAGGGGTAACCCTTTCCGGACGTCTAAGACGTTCCCTCAAAAGGAGAGACAATCCCTTAGGAACTGCTGCTCTCGTAAAGAGTGTTCTAGATCATATACCCGAGGGGCCCTAGTGACAAGGGTAACCCATTCACGGATGTCTAGGATATTCTCTTGAAAGGAGAGGCAATTCCTCCATAAGGAAGTAGGTAACCATACTGAACCTCTACCCTTATCCTTATTGTTCTTTACTAGATATGTATCCTAGTGATCTACCGAGGCGCCCTCGTGACAGGGGGGTTAATCATTACAAGATTTCATAGGGAACGTCTCTACGTGATACTTAAGGATACTGGCCAATCTAACTTCCTACAAGAACATTGACATAGAGGATGGAAACTAAGCAATCTATGTAGTATCTCCTATTATTACAATGAAACCGAAATCCTAGAATCTATCTCCCGAAGCTCTTTCCCTCCAAGATTGATTCTCTCTCTTCTCACTTTCCTCTTCTCTCTCTCTTACTCTCCTTCCTCACCAATCTTAGGCTTGTCTAGATAACTCACTTTGCGATATCTCTAGTGCATAATCAACAGTCCCTGTGGATTCGATATTTTTATTACTAACGACGAAACCGTACACTTGCGGTTGCGTAACATGTGGTCGGCCCTTTGCTTGGGTACCAAGCAAGGCTTGGCCGACCCTAGCTAGGGCTCCAAGGTTAGCTTGGTCGGCCCCTTGCTTTGTCTCCAAGCAAGGCTTGGCCGACCCTAGCTTGAGCCTTAAGAAGCTAGGCTTTGGGTGGATATACAGCTTTATATAAGAGGCTACAATAGGGACCTAGAGGAGGAATTGGTTTTGGTCTCCCGATGAGCTTGAGCTTCCTGTGTTCGCCCCGAACACCCAACTCAAGTTCATCAATAATAACTTATACCACTAAAGAGTTATTATTGCACTACCGCACCAATCCCATATTACAATATGGGCTCCTTCTTATTATGAGTGTGTTAGTGTCCATGTGTTTAAGATATTGAATGTCCACTAATTAAATGAGTTACTGAAAACTCACTTAATTAATATCTAGCTCCTACCACTCAACCTTATCGTCATGTAGGACTAAGTCTACCTGCAGGGTTTACATGACAATCCTTATGAGCACCTCAAGAGGACATCATCAACCTAGATTACTAGGACACAGTTTCATTCTATAATCAACAACACACCATATAAATAATATCATTTTCCAACTTATCGGACTATTGATTTAACGAGCTAAATCACACCCTTTGATAAATTAAAGAAATAAATATTAAATATACGTGCTTGTTATTATATCATGATTAAGAGTACACACTTCCATAATAATAGAGGTTTTGTTCTTTTAAATAGTCAGTATAAAAATAAATTAGCTCAAATGATCCTGCTCAATACACTCATAGTGTACTTGTGTAATTTATTAGTTAAGATAAACTAATACCTAATTATACTATAACCACTCCAATAGTTTATCCCATTCCATCTTGGTTGTGAAAAACTGTTTATAATTTATAAGGATATGATAGCATGAACTTCTGTGTGTGTCCTCACACCATGTTATCTACAATATAAATTAAAAGGACAACTACACTTAGCATAAATATAGACATTTAATCAATGTGATTCTTATTTCAAAATAAATGTTTACAAAAAGCTAGACTTTTAGTATATATTCTAACACAACATTCACGATTACAATGAAGCCAACGACCTAGAACATTCATTGAACTAAGGACTTCCCCAATTTGCTTTCTTTTACTTTCACATTTTAGTTGAAAATCTCAAAACAACACTCATCGATTTTGGCCATCTAAATTTAAAGTGTAAAACTATCTAGTACTTAATCTTCAGTTCTTGTGGGATCAACTTATAATTTTTATTACTTGGCGACGATCGTGCACTTATGATTTTTGCACATCAAGTTTTTAGCGCCATTGCCGAGGACTGATTGTTTTAAATCTAGTTGTTTGTATTAGAGTTTGTTTAGGTAATTACTTCAATTCTTTAATTCTTTAATTTTTTAGTTCTTATCCTTTATTCTTTATCTTTTCATTACTACATTTTATTTCTACAATTTCAATTTTACAATTTTCTTTCTTAAAAACTCAAAAACAACAAATTCTAGTTTGCTTCTTGTTTGTGTATGCGACAAAACAATGCAGAACTTTTGCCTGTTGATCCTGAGATAGACCGAACATTCCATCAAAGACTGAATCTATGAAAGAACAAACAAGAGCAAGAATAGAGAACCATGGTGAACAAACTTTTGAAAGAATATGCCGCTCCAAGATATGGAAAGGGATTAAATCCGATTATGCTTCCACAAATTAATATTCCAAATTTTAGCATTAATCTGGGGGTTATCTCTAAAATACAAGAAGATCAGTTTTGTTGGGATGAATGTGAAAGTATTTATTTACACCTCCTAGAATTCTATAGATATTGCAATACAGTTAAATATGAAGGGGTTCCTGCTAAAACAATAATGCTATTATTTTTCCCATTCAGTCTGAAAGGCTCGACCAAAACTTGGCTAAATACTTTGAGACCACAAAGCATAAATGTCTGGGGTAATTTGGAAGGAGAATTCTTGAATAAGTATTTTTCTCCAAAGAAGACAATTTTTCTGAGGAATCAAATACTGAACTTTAACCAAGAGGAAGGAGAGTCATTGAGTCAAGCATGGGAGAGATATACCACTCTAACTCAGTTGTGTAAACATTATAGGATAGAAGAATGGTTGATTATCCAAATATTCTATACAGGGCTTTCTTTTCCAAGTAAGATGCATCTGGATTTAGCTGCTAGAGGTTTATTAATGTGTAGAAATTTGCATGAAGCCTACACTCTAATCAACTGGGTGTTAAAGAATCTAAGTGATTAGTCAGAGGATAACATGACAACTCCTTCATTTAGGATATCCAAAATAGTAAATCTTTGTGAAGACATCGACTTTCAGTTTGAAGACTTTGAACTGTTACATGATGAATTAGAAGAATTTGCACCTTGGTGTGGTGGAACCCTTGTATGAATGCTTGAAGATGCATCCTCATTAATCGAATCATATGTGAATAATATATCATGAGATCTATGTGGAATCGAGCTTGTGATTACTAGAAGATTCTATTGAAATAGGTTCTGAGCATTATAATGAGGGCATCCCTGATGAAGTTATGATGCTTGAAAAATGGCCATCAATTCCCAAGAGCATGTCACCTCAAGTTGAGCTCAAGCCCCTACCATCAAATCTTAGATATGAGTTTCTTAGACCCGATTCTTCTTCCCTAGTTATAATTAATGCTATTCTAAATGAAATAGAAACTCAGAAATTGGTCAAAGTATTAAAGATGCACAAAAGGGTAATAGGGTATATACAATTGATGATGTCAAAGGGATTAGTCCTTCTCTATACATGCACAGGATCTTATTAGAAGATGATCAAAAAAGCTCAGTTGAACATCAAAGGAGACTGAACCCCAATAAGAAAGAAGTGGTCAAAAATGAAGTGCTTAAATACTTGATGTGGGAATCATTTATCCCATTTCCGATAGTTAATGGTTAAGCTCAGTTCATGTGGTTCCTAAGGAAGGAGGGATGACGGTGGTGAAAAATGATAATAATGAGTTAATCCCTAAAAGAACAGTTACAAGATGGTGAATGTGCATTGATTATCAGAAATTGAACAAAGAAACTAGAAAAGATCACTTCCCCCTTCCTTTCATTGATCAAATTCTTAAGAGACTTGCCAATCACAAATACTTTTACTATTTGGATGGATATTCAGGATTTTTCCAAATCCTTATTCACCCAAATGATTAGGAAAAAAACTACATTCACATGCCCATACGAGACATTTGCCTATAAACGATTACCATTTGGATTATGCAACACTCTTGCTACTTTTCAGAGATGTATGATGGCAATATTCTCAAATTTCATAGAAAATATTATGGAAGTGTTCATGGATGATTTTTCAATTTATGGCACTGACTTCAATACTTGCTTATCAAACCTCTCTAAGGTATTACAAAGATGTGAGGAAATGAATCTAGTTCTGAACTAGGAAAAATGTCATTTTATGGTCAAGGAAGGGATTGTTTTGGGGTATATAGTATCAGAAGGGGAATTGAGGTTGATAAAGCAAAGTTAGAAGCCATTGAAAAATTAACTCCCCCAGTTAATGAAAAAGGGATCAGGAGTTTTTTTAGGACATGTTGGATTCAATTGATGATTTATAAAAGATTTCTCGAAAATCTCCAAACCTTTGACTAATTTGTTATTAAAGGATGCTGAGTTTTGCTTTGATTAGAAATGATTTGAGGCATTTGAAAAGATAAATAAAGCATTAATATCATCTCCCATAATTTATGCTCTAGATTGGAACCTTATCTTTGAAGTAATGTGTGATGCAAGTGATTTTGCTGTTGGAGTAGTCCTAGGATAGAGGAAAGATTGAAAGCTGCATGCCATCCATCATGCAGGTAAGACTTTAGATGATGCTCAGATCTACTATTCAACTACAGAAAAGGAGTTATTAGCAGTGACCTTTATATTTGATAAATTCAGATAATATCTAGTGGGTGCAAAGGTAATAGTATATACTGATCATGCAGCTATCCAATACTTGTTGAGTAAAAAGGATGCTAAACCACACTTAATTAGATGGATTCTGCTTCTCCAAGAATTCAATTTGGAAATTCGTGATAAGAAAGGAGCAGAGAATGTGATGGCAGATTACTTGTCAAGAATACATCATAATAGTGAAGGAAAGTTTGGAGATGATTTACCCATCAATGATTATTTCCCAGATGAACAACTCCTAGCCATTTCCAGTGCTAAGATACCTTATATGCAGATATAGTAAATTTTCTTGTTAGTGGAATCCTTTCCCCAAATATTACACCACAACAAAAGAAGAGATTTTTCACGGATGTTAAGTATTATATATGGGATGAACCACTATTGTATAAGTAGTGTAGTGATATGATTTTTTTGAAGATGCATACCTAAAGAAGAGATTAAGGATGTACTTGATCACTGTCATTCATCGTCATATGGAGGACATTCAGGTATTTCCAAAACAACATCTAAAATTTTGCAAGTTGGATTTTATTGACCAACTCTATTCAAGGATGTAAAGGAGTATGTTCAATCATGTGATAGGTGTCAAAGAACAGGGAACATCACAAAACAGCATGAAATTCCATTAAATTACATGCTTGAAGTTGAATTATTTGACGTGTGGGAGATTGATTTTATGGGACCATTTCCATCCTCCTATGGAAATAACTATATTTTAGTTGCAGTTGATTATGTGTCAAAGTGGGTGGAAGTAGTGACTTCACCTAAATGTGATTCCAGAGCAGTTATCAAAATATTCAAGAAATTATTTTCCCTATGATTTGGAGTTCCTAGAATTGTTATTAGTGACGGGGGTTCATATTTTATTGAAAAATAGTTCGAAGCATTGCTCAAGAAATATAGGGTAAGTTATAAAATTGCAACTCCTTATCACCCGCAAACTAGTGGGCAAGTGGAAATTTCAAATAGAGAGATCAAAATTATACTAGAAAAGACGGTATCCACTTCAAGGAAGGATTGGTCTCTCAAGCTAGATGATGCACTTTGGGCGTATCGAACTGCTTATAAAACCCCAATTGGAATGACACCCTTTAGACTGGTTATGAGAAATATTATCATCTCCTAGTTGAGCTTGCACATAAAGCGTACTAGACAATTAAAAAGATCAATTTTGATTTGAAAAAGTCTAGAGAAAGGAGAAAGCTTCAGCTTAATAAACTTGATGAGCTCAGAATGGATGCTTATGAGCACACTAGTCCTATAAGGAAAGAACTAAAAGGTGGCATGATAGATACATCAAAGAAAGAGAATTTCAAGAGGGAGAAGTCTTTCTTTTTAATTCAAAACTGAAGTTGTTTCTAGGAAAATTGAAGTCAAGATAGTCTAGACCTTTTAGAGTTCAAAAGGTTTATTCATATGGGGCTATAGATATTTGGAAGCAAGAAACCAGTACCTTTAAAGTCAATGGGAAGAGGTTAAAAAGATATTTCTTAGAAATGCCGGAGGAGGAAATTGAGGAATTGAATTTTATTGAACCACATCCTCCAGATTAAGCCGTGTCAAAGGTCAAGCTTAGGACCTAAAATAAACATTCCTTGGGAGGCACCCCAAGAGTTTTCTTTTCTTTTGTTTTGTTGTTTTTTATTTTGTGGAGCCTAATACTTTCATACTTACACTTTGCAGGTTTTTGAACTTGCCCGTGCCATGAAGAGTTCCCATGCCCTAAGGCATGGGTTAGGAAAACAAAATAGAGCCATTTTGGCTCTGCCCGTGCCATTTGGCACTAGCACCAAGCAATAAGGAATCCTTACCATGCCATTTAGCAGGGACACAGGTAGAGAAACAGAGTAATTTTGACTCTGCCCGTGCCATTCGGCACGGGACATGAATCAATAAATGGGTTGCCCGTGCCAAAAGACACGATTATGTTGGAGATTTGTGAAATGGGCAGCATTGATTTGGCACTGCCCGTGTTAATTAACACGGGTTGTGTCAAAGCGCATGGCTAGGATATAAATCCTAGCCATAGCTGTGCCCTAGGGCATGGTGTCGTAGGTTTTCTTCTCTTTCACATCTTTCTCTCTTCCCTAACTCCTGTTCTTTTTTTCCTCCTTCCCTATTTTTCCTCAGCTAGGACTAAATCTTTTCAAAATGATGTATTATCGAAAAAACAAAGAGCTTGGAGCTTCTTCAAGCAAGGGTAAGGGACCGATTGTTACCATAGAAGAACCTAATGCACACTCTAAAGGTATATCAAATAACTTCGGTATTATTTTCAAAAATACCCTGCAAAAAATTACGTTTTAATGCTTTAATGAAATGTTCTATTGTCAATACAAGGTATTTAGATTGCAAAACTCTAGAAACCCTTGGTTTTGAGAAAGATGTGAATGAACTTTTCAATAATATTAGTTGGAGTGAACTCATGACTATGAATTATCCTACTTACCCTAGACTAGTTCTTGAGATTCAAAGTTCAATTAGCTTTCAAGATGTTTATGGGGAAGGAAAAATCTCATTTCGATTATTAAAAGTTTCTTATGAATGGACCTTGAAAGATTTTAATACTTGTTTTGACCTTTCGTATAGAGGGACATGCTTAATACCAAAAACATTTTGGGCTAGAGATTTTTGGGATCTTATTGGTAATAAATCTAGATTTGGTATGTTCTCTCCTAAGGAGATTGACATAGTTAATCCCATTTTTAGATACATTAAATTAGTAATTAGAAATACCATTTTTAGGTGGAGCGATAGTGGGGGCAATATTAGACATAATGAATTATTTTTCTTATGGGCTATGATCGAAAAATTTCCAATTGATTCGGGATTTTACTTTATAAAACATCTCACCAAGGTTGGAAGATCTTCTTTTACCAACCCATTTATATTCGGTAGAAAATACATCCAAAATTAACTTGGATTGCTGCATTGCCAAACATATTATTAGGCATTTTGGAAATGACTTTTGACTACTTCTAATGAATAACTCATCAGTATGTTTGTCAAACATTGGATTAACCACCACTACAATCAAATAAAATTGGTTGTTAACAAATGCTTATAATCAACCAATTCTTCCTATCGTTATACCTTCTAGAAAAGGTCATGCAAAGAAACTCACAAAAATCATGTTTGATCTTCTTAAATTTAATCTGATGCTGGACAATCTCATTCATGATGAGGAAAAATATATTGAAGTCCTTGTTCAATAAAATTATATGTCTGACGAAAAGAGTAAACAGTTCATGATTATTTTGAGAATGAGTTTGATTTGATTGATATGATTGATATCATTATGGATGAACACAAAATGTTTTGGAAGAAAGAAGAGGAAATAAATGCTATGTATCATTATTATCAAAATTTGATACGATATATGTCTATTGGGATCTACCGCGCTAAACACGTGGAAGCGCAGTGAAAATTTACTAGATCCTCCATCCAGCAAATCCATGCGAAGGGAAGAAACATTGCATACAAACAATCTATACTAAGTTAGATTAATAGGATTATACCCTTGATGCGTGCACACGATCTCCCAATAGCTCGGATCTCAGCATGATCATACGTTCGCGCCTCTATGGTATCCACACGAACAAGCCTTGTCTTTGCTTATCTCACAAACAAAGCAAGATGGAGAAGAAAACACCTAAGGTTGTGCTAGCAACCTCAACTAGGAGTTTTGGCCAAGAGAGGCAAGGAGGAAGAAGAAGAAGCAAAGAGGCTCTTCATATTCTCATCTAATGAAAATCATATGAAAAATATCATCCAAAATGATATTTATATCCATCCTATGGTATACCAAGAGTCTCCACCCTTTCATCTTCTAATTCAATGGCTCAAAATTAACCATTCAATCTAATGGTTCAATTTTGACCATTCAACTTCCTTAGTGAATTCAAGTTCACCCAATGAATCCAACACATTGATTCTGATGCAACTCTACTCAATCCAACAATTGGATCCCTTTGAGTCTAACTCAATGAGTCAAATTCGGATTACATTTAATCCAATGATTTATCACATGAACCCATCTCCATATCAACTTGTTCTTTGTGTGTGACCCTATAGGCTCTCGTAACATTGGCAATGTACCCAAATCAACATTTGCGATACATAAACAATGAGTGACATCTAGCATGGTATCATTGCTACCCAAGTGACGAGAAAGTCGAGATATGACCTAACTTGTCCGTGGCTATTATCTTGTATGACTTGGTCCCTCTATCCTTGATATCTAGATTGATCAATGAAGCATAGACCGTGCCATCCTCTTATTAATCTTTGTGTTTCTTGATCTCTAAGTAGACATACTCAAACAAATGAACTCAATATCTCATATTGACTCATTTATGCATGACCATGCTTTCTTGTATCCTACTAATCAAGGGGCCCATAGATTTCGCTTTCGTCATATGGAAGGGATAAATCCCATCTACATCACTCACATCCCTCCGCATAATTTATTGCATACCCAGTGATCGACTTTATAGTCTACCCTATTACGGGTGATGTTTGACGATACCAAAGTATACAACTCCTTATGTAGGGAACCGTAGTGACTTTAGGTCTAAGGACTATTCATACCAATAGTCACATGAGAATGTTTATGACACTTATACGATGATCCATGAAACATTCTCATGGTGGGTCATTCAGTATATATTCTTTAATATATACCCATGTGTCAACCTGATATCTTATATCCATGACTTGTGAGATCAAGTCATCCATTGACCTACATGCTAGTCTCAACGCATTAATATTATCCTTGTATATTAATGCTCGACTAGGATTAATTAAAAGTAGTATTTTCTACAATATCTCACTATCAATTCAACCAATTGATATACTGTAGATAAGAACCTACTACCCAAGGACATTATTATACTTATTCAATTGGCACTGAACTGAAATAAATATAATAATCAACTTTACCTTTTATTAGTAATGATATATGATATAAAATGAGCCCTTTACAATCATCTCATAATTGGTACTAGGGCTAATACTAACAATCTTCCACTAGCACTAGTGTCAATCACTGAGGTATCAAATACCCATTGACCTAGTGTGACCATCATGCTTTCCCTGTGCCAAAGCCTTGGTCAAGGGATCCGTAATGTTAGCATCGGTCGGGACTCTGCATATCATCATATCTCTTATATCGATAAACCCTCGAATCGTTGTAGTATCCAATACCCAAGACTACCATTTATGTAAAATACATGCCTTAACTGTAATTTTGAATCGTCCTTGTCAATTTGAAAGCTTACACCACTGTAACCCTTTACAGCAAGCTCTTCATCGCCTCTAAAGATCAAGAAATAATCTTAAGTACTTCTCAAGTACTTAAGAATATTCTTGACTGCTGTCTAGTGACCTTCATATGGATCTGACTGGTATCTGATCGTCATGCTTAACGCATATGAGACATCTGGGCGAGTACGAAGCATGATGTACATGATAGACCCTATAGCAGATGCATAAGAAATCTGATCCATGCGGTCCCTTTTTACCTTAGAAGAGGGACATTGAGTTTTTGAAAGACACACACCATGTGACCTAGGCAGGAATCCCTTCTTGGAATTCTCCATGGCAAAATATTTAAGCACCTTGTCAATGTACGTACTCTGGCTTAGGCCAAGCAATCTTTTACATCTATCTCTATATATCTTAAGACCTAAAATATAGGCTGCTTCACCTAAGTCTTTCATTGAAAAATAATTCCCAAGCCAAGTCTTCACTGACTGAAGAGTAGGGATATCATTTCCAATGAGAAGTATGTCATCTACATACAATATGAGAAAGATGACTGTGCTCCCACTAACCTTCTTGTAGACACAAGGTTCATCTTCATTCTTAATGAAATCAAACATTTTGATCGCATCATTGAATTGAAGATTCCAGCTTCTAGAAGCTTGCTTCAATCCATAAATGGATCTTTGCAACTTACAAACCTTTCCAGCATGCTCTGGATCAGCAAAACCCTCAGGTTGTGTCATGTACACATTTTCGAGTAGATTTCCATTAAGAAATGTGGTTTTGACATCCATCTGCCAGATCTCATAATCATAGTAAGCAGGAATAACAAGCATGATCCGAATGGACTTGAGCATCGCAACTGGTGAAAAGGTTTCGTCATAGTCTATACTATGCATCTGCTTGAATCGTTTAGCCACTAATCTACCTTTATAGGTATGCATATGACCATCCATGTCAGTCTTCACCTTGAAGACCCACTTACACCCAATGGATTTGATCCCTTTAGGTGGATCAACCAAAGTCCATACTTGGTTAGTATACATGGACTCCATTTCGGATCTCATGGCCTCTAGCCATTTCTCAGAATCTAGGCCTTGTACAGCTTCCTGATAAGATGTAGGCTTGTTGAGACCAATTAGAACTACATCACCATTGTCAGACAAGAGAAAAGAATATCTCTCAAGTTGACAGCGGATCCTATCAGATCTGCGTAGAGCTTGTGCTACTTGAACAGGTTGTTGTTCCACAACTTCTTGTGGTGTAACAAAATCCTGATTCACAACATCTTGTAGTACATGCTCAATTTCCATCACGGTGTCAGTGCTAGTATCTTGAACTTCTTCAAGATCGACTTAACTCCCACTAGTTTTTCTAGAAATAAATTCCCTTTCTAGAAACACACCAGTTCTGGCAACAAACACCTTTCTTGTGTGGGATTATAGAAGTAATATCCCTTTGTTTCCTTGGGATATCCAACAAAGTAGCACTTATCTGATTTGGATCCTAGTTTATCAGAGACTTGCCGTCAAACGTAAGCCTCACAACCCTAAATCTTCATAAAAGATATATTGGGACTCTTCCATGTCTATATCGTATATGGTGTCTTTATGACGACCTTGGATGGAACTCGGTTAAGTGTGAAAGCGACTGTCTCTAGAGCATGTCCCTAGAAGAAAGTAGGAAGATCTGTATGACTCATCATTGATCATATCATATCTAATAAAGTACGATTTCTCCTTTCTGATACATCATTCCATTGTGGCGTTCCAAGTGAAGTGAGTTGAGATATGATCCCACACTCAACAAGATGGTCATGAAACTCTTGGCCAAGGTATTCCCCACCTCGATCTGATCAAAACATCTTAATATTCTTACCAAGTTGATTTTGTACTTCATTCTTGAATTCTTTGAACTTTTCAAAGGATTCTGACTTGTGTCTTATTAGATACATATAGTCGTATCTACTAAAATCATCAGTGAAGGTAATGAAGTAATAATAGTCTCCTCTAGCTGCTACTCTGAAAGGGCCACATACATCAGTATTATGAGTTCTAATAGATCATTAGCCCTTTTGCCATGCCCACTAAATGAAGTCTTTGTCATCTTGCCTTGAAGACAAGATTCGCATGCCTCATATGATTCAAAATCAAATGAGTCCAAAAGTTTATCCTTATGGTGTTGGGATATGCGACTCTCATTTATGTGACCTAAGCGATAATGCCAGAGATATATTTGGTTCATATCATTAGACTTGAACCGCTTAGTATTTATGTTATAGATTGGGTTTTCAAAGTCTAGAACATAGAGTTTATTTATCAGAGGTGCACTACAATAAAACATGTCATTTAAATAAACAGAACAACATTTGCCCTTTATTATAAATGAGAACCCCTTCTTGTCTAAATAAGAAATAAAGATTATGTTTTTGGTTAAAGCAGGCACATAACAACACTCTTCTAGTTCTAAAACAAGCCAGTGGGCAAAGATAAGGAATAGGTTCCTACATCGATGGCAGCAACTCTTGCACCATTGTCCACTCGTAGGTTCACTTAGCCCTTTGTCAACACTACTATTTTTCATCCCCTACACATTAGTACAAATATGAGGCGCACGTCCGATATCTAATACCCATGAAGAAGAAATAGATAGATTGATTTCTATAACATATATACCTGAGGTAGAAGTCTCACTTCTCTTCCGTTTCAGTTTCTCTAGATACACCTTGCAGTTCCTCTTCCAATGTCCAGTCTCACCGCAGTGGAAGTAGGTTCCTTCCTTAGTAACCCCACCTTTGGGTTTCAGTGCATGAGCTTTGCCCTTGCCTTTGGCTTGGGTCTTACCCTTACCTTTAGGGTTCCACCTGCCTTTGTCCTTAGACACCATCGAAATGGAACTAGGCTTTGCCTTCTTAAGGTAGAGTTTAGCAGTTCTCAACATGCACAACATTTCAGGCAGTGGTTTGTCAATTTCATTCATGTTGTAGTTCATGACAAATTGACTATAACTATCGGGCAACGATTGTAAAATAAGGTCAGTGGCCAATTCTTGGCCTAGTGGGAATCCCAACCTTTGTCGATTCTCCACATACCCGATCATTTTGAGCACATATGGCCCTACAGTGTTAGAGTGTATACTAAATTTCTAGCTTTTTGTATAAACAAATATTTTGAAATAAGAATCACATTGGTCAAATGTCTACATTTATATGCTAAGTGTAGTTGTTTATTTAATTTATATTGAAGATAACATGGTGTGTGGTGTCACATAGAAGATCATGTTATCAGTTCCTTATAAATTATAAATAGTTGCTCACAACCAAGATGGAATGGGACCAACCATTGGAATGGTTGTAGTGTAATTTGATATTAGTTTATTTTGACTATAAAATTACACTAGTACACTCTGAGTGTATTGACCAGGACCATTTGAGGTTGTTCTTTTTATATTGACTGTTAAAAGGAACAAGACCTCTGTTATTATGGAAGTGTGTACTCTTAATCATGATATAATAACAAGCATGTATATTTAATATTTATTTCTTTAATTTATCAAAGGGTGCGATTTAGCTCATTAAATCAATAGGTTCGATATGTTGGGGAATGATATTATTTATATGGTGTGTTGTTAATTATAGAATGAAATTGTGTCCTAGTAATCTAGGTTAACGATGCCCCCTTGAGGAGCACATAAGGATTGTCATGTAAACCCTATAGGTGGACTTAGTCCGACATGATAATAAGGTTGATGTTGGGATTTTCGAGCCATAAAAACAGCTTTTTGTGTTGCGGAAACCTCGAAATCCCATGCCACCGGATCCGTGCGAAGAAAAAAATTTCAAAAACTTTACGTGTATGAGTTTATAAACCTAGATCTACTCTAGATCTACATGGTAGAAAGATTACCCTTGATGAGAAGCCCTTCGCTTATCCCGCTCGTCCAAGTTTGCCAGATCTTGAGAGTGTTCAAGTGGACACTCTTTTATACGTATCCACATGAACGATTAGGTGGAGAAAAACCAAACAAAAGGTGTGCTAGCACCTTTGAAGGTTCGGCCAAGGTGGAGGAGAGGGAGAAGAAGATGAGATGAGGAAGAAGAAGGAGGTTACAAAACCAAAATGAAACTCACACAAGAGTGTAATGTGGCCGGCCACTTCAAGGAAGGCTTTTAAACCTCCATGGGATATCAAGAGTCACAACTCTTGATCTCCCTCATGAGGTGGCACACACATGTGCAAGCCTTGATGATGTGGCACATCATAATTAGCCCACTCAATGCCAACTCACAAATGAGGTGGCAATGGTCAAGTCAAACTTAACCTTTCATCTTCCTCTCAAGTCAAGTCAAACTTGATCACATCTCTCCCATGGTTGATCAAATCTAACCATTGGTTCAAGTCAATTTTTAATTTAATGAATCTCTATTCATTGAATTAAATTGGCTCAATGAGTCTAAGTACAAATTAGACTCATTTAACACATGAACCAAATTGAGTCCAACTCAATTAGTTTACTTTGGATTACTCTTAATCCAATTTGATTCATCACATGAACCTAATCCTCTTGGTTCATCATATGAACCTAATCTCCATCTAATTGCCCTTTGTGTGTGACCCTATAGGTTTTTGTAACGTTGGCAATGATCCTAAACCCATTTAGAAGCATAAGTAATGAGCGGTATCTAGCAACACATCATTACTACCCAAGTTACAAGAATGTTGAGATCCAACATCACCTTGTGACTACTAGTTGTGACCCTTCACAATATATGACAAGTGCCCTTCTATCCTTGACATCTAGATTGATCAATATGAGGCATAGACCTTGTCATGCTCTAATCAATCTGAATCTTGAATCCCAAGTAGACTCACTCAATCAAATGAGCTCAACATCTCATATTGACTCATTTGGGCATGGCCATGCACTTAGTGGTCTCACTCTATCAAGAATAATGATATCACTCCCATCATATAGGAGGGATAGATCCCATCTACATCAATCACATCCCTCCGCATAATTTGTTACATACCCAGTAATCGCCTTTACAGTCCACCCAGTTACGGGTGACGTTTGACGAAGCCAGAGTATGTAACTCCTTATGTAGGGAACCATGGTGACTTCAGGTCCAAGGACTAATAGTCATACTAATAGCCACATGAGAAAGTATATGACACTCATATAACGATCCATGATACTTTCTCATGGCGGGTCATTCAGTATACATTCTCCAATACATACCCATGTCTCAACTTGATATCTCCATATCCATGACTTGTGAGATCAAGTCATCGAGTTGACCTACATGCTAGTCTCGTCGCATTAACATTGTCCCTGAATGTTAATACTTGACTAGGAATGATTAAGAGTAGTGTTCCCTATATCATCTCACTATCGATACAACCAATCGATTGATATAGGTAAGAACCTTCTACTCAAGGACGCTATTATACTTAGTTATTTGGCACCAATACAAGTAAGCATAATAACCATAAACAAATGCCTTTATATATACATAAGAATATGATACAACAAGTCCATACAACAATCATCAAATGATTGGCTCTTGGGTTCTAACTAACAATCTCCCACTAGCACTAGTGCCAATCAGTATAGGCTCTAAGGCCCAATGATCTAGTGTGACCATCATGCTTTCTCTGTGCCAAAGCCTTGGTCAAGGGATCTGCGATGTTAGCCTCAGTGGGTACTCTGTAAATCATCACATCTCCTCTATCGATGATCTCTCGAATAAGATGAAAGCGTCGTAGTATGTGTTTGGTCCGCTGGTGTGAGTGAGGTTCCTTAGCCTATGCTATTGCTCCATTATTGTCACAATAGAGCTCTATGGGATCAGCTATGCTAGGAACTACCCCAAGCTCAGTAATGAACTTGTGGATCCAAACTGCCTCCTTTGCTGCTTTTGATGCAGCAATATACTCAGCCTCTATTATAGAATCAGCGACTGTGTCCTGCTTCAAACTCTTCCAGCTCACAGCACCACCATTTATGCAAAATACAAACCCAGACTACGATCGATAATCATCCTGATCAGTTTGGAAGCTAGCATCACTGTAACCCTTTACAGTTAGCTCGTCATCACCTCCATATATCAAGAAATATTCTTTAGTCCTTCTCAAGTACTTAAGAAAATTCTTGACCGCTATCTAGTGATTTTCACCTGGATCTGACTGGTATTTGCTCGTCATGCTCAAAGCAAATGAGACATCAGGACGAGTACATAGCATGTCATACATGATAGATCCTATGTCTGAAGCATAAGGGATCTGATCCATGCTGTCTCTCTCCTCTCTAGAAGAAGGACTCTGAGTCTTCGAAAGACTCACACCATGTGACATTGGCAGAAATCCCTTCTTGGAGTTCTGCATGGCAAACCGAAGTAATACCTTGTCAATGTATGTACTCTAACTTAGGCCAAGCAATCTCGTAGATCTATCTCTATATATCTGTATGCCTAGAATGCAGGATGCTTCACCTAAGTCCTTCATTGAGAAACAAGTCCCTAGCCAAGTCTTGACAGACTGCAGCAAGGGATGTCTTTCCCAATGAGAGTATGTCATCCACATACAATATAAGGAAGACAACTATGTTCCCTACAACCTTCTTGTAGACACAATGTTCATCTTCATTCTTGATGAAACCAAACTATTTGATCGCATCATCGAATCGAAGATTCCAGCTCCGAGAAGCTTGCTTTAGTCCATAAATTGACCTATGCAGCTTGCATACTCTGTCAATATGTTGTGGATCTACAAAACCCTCAGGTTGTGTCATGTACACATTCTTGAGCAGGTTTCCATTTAGAAACGTGGTTTGAACATCCATCTACCAGATCTCATAATCGTGGTACACAGCAATAGCAAGCATGATCCGAATGAATTTAAACATCGCTACTGGAGAAAAGGTTTCATCATAGTCAATACCATGAATTTTCTTGAAACCTTTAGCTACCAAGTGACTCTTATAAATAAGTCCATCCATGTCAGTCTTTCTCTTAAAGACCCACTTACACCCAATGGGTTTGACCCGTTCAGGTGGATCAACCAAAGTCCATACTTGGTTAGTGTACATGGATTCCATCTCGGATCTCATGTCCTATAGCCATTTCTCGAAATCTGGTCTCATCACAGCTTCTTGATAGGAGGTAGGCTCATCCTCAATGAGCACTATGTCATCATGGTCAGACAAGAGAAATGAGTATATCTCAGGCTGACGACGTACCCTATCAGTTTTGCGAAGAGGTAGGTCTACTTGAACTGGTTGTGGTTCCTCAACTCCTTATGGAACAACATCATCCACAACACTTTGTGCTTCCAGTTCAACTTCCATCGAGGCTTCAGTGCTATGGTCCACATCTTGAATTTCTTCAAGATCGAATGTACTCCCACTAGTCTTTCTAGAAACAAAATTCCTTTCTAGAAATACCCTAGTCTTAGCCACAACTATCTTATGTTGACTGAGAATGTAGAAGTAATATCCCTTCGTTTCCTTGGTATATCCAATAAAATAGAACTTATCGGATTTGGGTCCCAATTTGTCCAGGACTTGACGTCGAAAGTAAGCCTCACAACCCTAAATTCTCATAAAAGACACCTGGGCATCTCTCCCAGTCCATATCCAATATGGTGTCTTTATTACAGCCTAAGATGGTGTTGGAGTATATACTAAAAGCCTAGATTTTGTATAAACATTTATAAGAATCACATTGGTCAAGTGTATATATTTATATATACCAAATGTAGATGCTCAATTAATTTATATTGTAGATTACACAGTTTGTGGTGTCACACACAGAAGATCGTGTTATCGGTTCTTTATAAATTATAAACAGTAGCTCACGACCATGATGGAAAGGAACAAACCATTAGAAGGTTGTAGTGTAATTAGGTATTAGTTTATCTTAACTTTATAATTACACTAGTACACTTAGAGTGTATTGAGTAGGACCATTAGAGGTCGTTTCTTTTTATACTGACATTATAAAGGAACAAATACCTCAGTTATTATGGAAGTGTGTGCTCTTAAACCTAATATAATAACAACCACATATATTTGATATTTATTTCTTTAATTTATCAATGGGTGAGATTTAGTTCGATAAATCAATAAGCCCGATAAGTTGGGAAATGATATCACTTATAGTGTGTGTTGTTGATTATAGAAAGAAACTGTGTCCTAGTGATCTAGGTTGATAATGCCCCCAAGAGGAGCTTATAAGGATTGTCATGTTAAACCCTGCAGGTGGATTTAGTCCGACATGACGATGAAGTTGAGTGGTACTACTCTTGGACTAAGATATTAATTAAGTGAGTTGTCAGTAACTCATTTAATTAGTGGACATTCGACATCTTAAACACAGGGAGACTAACACACTCATAATAAGAAGGAGCCCAAAATGTAATTTGGGATTGGTGCGGTAGTTCAATAATAATTCTTTAGTGGTATGAATTATTATTGATGAAGTTAAGTTGTGTGTTCGGGGCGAACACGGGAAGCTTAATTTCATCGGGAGATCAAAATCAATTCCTCCTCTCGGTCCCTATCGTAGCCTCTTGTATATAGAGATTTATACCCACCTATACCCACCTTTCTACCCACCTTAAGGTGGCCGACCAAGCTAGCTTGGAGCCCAAGCTAGGCCCGGCCAAAGCTATTGGTGGAGCCAATTATAGGAGGCCGGCCAAAGCTTGGGTCCCGAGCTTAGGTGGCCGGCCACTAGAAAATAAAAAGGGATTTTTATTAAAATTATTTCTTATGTTGATATCATGGTTTTTAAAGAGAGTTTGAAATTTAAATCTTTCCTTTTATAGCTTTTTACAAAAGATTAAGAAAAGATTTGAAATCTTTCCTTATTTGTAGATTGAAAGGTGGATTTTAATTTTAAGAAAACTTTTCTTTTTTAACCATGTTCATGATTTAAAAGAGAGTTTAAAAATTAAATATCTCTTTTATAAGTTTCTACAAAAATTAAGAAAAGATTCGATATCTTTCCTTATTTGTAAATTGAAAGGAGATTTTAATTTTTAGAGATAACTTTCCTTTTTGAAAATTATCCACATGTTTCAAAGAATGATTTTAATTTATAAAATTTCTTTTTTATAATCCACCATGAAGGGAAAAATTATTGGAGAAATTTTTATAAATTTCCGGAAACAAATTAGGAAGTTTTAATTCTTGTGTTAATTAAAACTCTCCTTGTTTTGGGGATTAAAGTGGTCGGCCATTACAATTGTGAAAAGGATTTTAATTTTTAATTAATTAAATTTTCCTTTTCATGGCAAAGTAATAAGGAAGTTTTTATTTAAATTTTCCTTATTTGCCAAGACCAAGGATTATAAAATAGGGGGTAGAGGTGCCTTCATGGGTGCTAACTCTATTCTTTTCTTCCTCTTTTTTTCTCCTTGGTGTGGCCGACCCTAGAGGTTTTCCCTTTCCTCTTCTCTTCTTCTTTAGTGGCCGGTTTTATCCTCTCTTGGAGCTCTTGATGGTGGCCGGTTCTAGCTAGGAGAAGAAGGAGAGAAAGGAGGTTTGGTTTCTTACATCCCTTGGAGCTTGGTGGTGGTGGTCGGACCTCTACTTCTCTTGGAGAATTGTGGTGGCCGAATCTTGCTTGGAGAAGAAGGTGGCTTAGGTGGATTCTCATCTCGGTAGATCGTTGCCCACACAACGTCCGGGATGAGAAGAGGAATACGGTAGAAGATCAAGAAGTTATTTGCTTACATAGAAAGGTATAACTAGTACTTGTTTTCCGCATCATACTAGTTTTCTTTGTATAGTTATTTTTAGAAATACCAAACACAAGGGGCATATGATTCTAGAGTTTTCGGATTTGTTTCGAAGTTATGTTTCTTTTCTTTTATTTTTTGAATTTTGTGATTCGATTGTTCTTTTTGGTTAACCTAGAGTTATTTAAGGAAATTAAATATTAGCTTTCCTTAAAAGGCTTTGTCTAGGCGGTGGTGGTTGCTCCTATATCCAAGAAGGTCATGTGCCTCGCCATGCAGTCCTGGAAGCCAATTTTTGAAATTAATATTTAATGGAATTAATAACATAGGTGGATTTGAATCAATAGTGTTAAGTTCCTCTTGCGATTCAAATCTAAATCATTAAGAACAGATAAGTTAAATTTGGAATCAATGATGTTAAGTTCCGTCTGTGATTCCTAATTTAATTTCTAAAGAACACAATAGGTTATTTAAGGAAAGGTTCGACACTTGTATAAAATTTTTTTTTACAATGGAACCGGTACGATTTTCCTAGGACTAACCAACAATTGGTATCAGAGCTAGGGTTTGCCTCTGTGTGTTTGGTTTTCAAATTAGGTTATGCACATATCATACATAATTTAGGTAGGATAATAGTAGGATGTGCTAATTTTGTGGTTGCAGGTTCCATCTATTATGGCTTATAGATGTTGTGTGTGATTAGACCTTTGGACATGTCAAGGGCATTATTTTTGTGTGTGCATGATTGTATGTAACTAATACAGCAGGAGCTGTATTAGCCTTAGGATTTTAGAATTTTATTTTCGATCTGATTACATGTACATTCCTTCGTGAAATATAGGATCGATATATGTAAAATTTTATTTTTATCGCGGATCGGATGCTTGCGAGGCGTGGTACTTTTGGAGCACTAGAGGCGCAGCGGAATAACAAGCAACATAGATGCGACGACTCAACCCGGTGGCGGTAGCTAAAGAAGGCAGCAGCTAGGGTTGGAGCATGCAGAGAACAGTGACAGGAAAAGGCCATAATAGTTGGAAAATAATTTCCATATTTATTGCTTTTATTTACTGTGATGTGTGTGTATGCATGTGATGTATGCTTGGATAACTTAAAATTCCTCACTTTAAATAACTAAGTGGGAGAGGGATTTATTTTACTAAATTCCACGATCTCCATTACTGGTTTGTAAGTGATGCAAACAGACTTGCGCGTTGGCTCTGAGTGCCTTCCTCCATATCGGATGAGTTTGTTTGCGGATCACTAGATCAAACTTCCATTTAGGATGACTATAGGAAATTAATTAAGAGCGTGTGATCTTCCCCATCAGAAGGGGCATAATCTTATTAATGGACTTAGTGCCAAGTAATTGTATACACTTAGGCACGTCTAATAGTATCCTCCCCATCGGAGTCACTGCTATTATTTGTGTGACCAAAGGAAAACCAACTATTAATTTGTCAAAAAGATAAGTTGACAAGATAATAAAATTAAAATCCCCTCTTACAAATGTTGAGTTTTTGTATACGTACACACTATCGTGGCATACAAAATTCACGGTGTATGAGGTAATTTTATTTGTCAGGATGACAAGAAAATAAAATTAATGGGAAAAACTTCTCTTACAAATGTTTGGTTTTGTATACGTCCACACTATCGTGGCATACAAAATTCGCGGTGTTTGAGGTAATTTTATTTGTCATAAAGACTTATTGACAAGATAATTAATGGGTAAAATCCTCCTCTTACAAATGTTTGAATTTGTATACGTCCACACTATCGTGGCATGCAAAATTCACGGTGTTTGAGGTGTTGATGAATTTAAATGATATTGTTTTGAGGAATCAATATTATTTCAAATTCAAAGTTTTTGACCAAATATTTGATAGACCAACTATTAATTTTATTTGCCATAAAATTAGGATGACGAGATAATAAAATTAATGAATAAAATCTCCTCTTTGATTTTGTATACGTCCACACTATCGTGGCATACAAAATTCATGGGGATTTTAAGGTATTGGTCTTAACCAAATATTTTTGTGATTCTTAGAATTTAAAATGTTTGTCAATCCCCCAGTTGTTATACTATAGAATAGACTTAGTAGTCCCAATTGTAATGATTGGAAATAGGACTTAGACATTTAGGTAGACTATCCTCTTAGAACCAAGAACAAAATAGGTGTATTTCATTCATTAGTTAATATAGGATTAGTGGTCTTATCTACCGATACCTGGTGTGTAGATACGGGAGCCACTAATTATGTCTGCAATTCATTGCAGAGGTTCCAGGAAACCCGATAACTATATGAAGGGGAAGTCACCGTCTACATGGGCACTACTGCAAAAGTGGTAGTTGTTGTAGTGGGAGATGATTATCCTCTGATGGGAATAAAATATGGATTTTAAGAAATTATCTTTACTTACCAAGTTTAGAAAGAATTAGATTTCGGTTTCTAAACTATCGAAGAATATATATTCTATCTATTTTGATAACAAACTTGTTATCGAGAAAATAGAAAAGATATCTGTTCTAGTACGTTGGTTGACAATTTATAAATCCAATAACTCCCACAATGCAATAAATGGAAGTTAGTAACACATCTTCTAGACTTAATAAGAGAAAGGAACCTTCGGAAATAAACCAATCACATCCTTGGCAGTCTAAGGCTAGGTTATATTAACTTGAGTAGGATTCAAAGGATAAAAACCAATGAACTCTTAGGTTCATTGGTAGTGGAAATCTTTCCAATCCTGCGGGTCTTACTTGGAAGGAAAAATAACCAAGAAGCTTTTAAAGTCTAAGGGGTATAGAGCCGAGGATGTGTTGGAATTGGTTCATTCTGATTTGTGTGGTCCTATGACTATCCAGACAAGAGGTAAGTTCGAATTTTTTGTTTATTTTATAGACAACTATTTGAGATATAGATACATTTACTTGATGCACCATAAGACTAAGTGTTTTGATTAGTTCAAAGAGTACAAGGCTGATGCGGAGAAACGTCAAAGTAAAAGTATCAAGTCACTATGGTAATATCATAGTGGCAAGTACCTCTTGGGAGAATTTAGGAGTCACTTATCAGAATAAGGGATTCAATCCCAACTAACTGCACCTGGTACACCCCAATAGAATGGTGTAGTGGAAAGAAGGTATGAGGCTCTTATGGAATAATTAGATTGATGATGAGTTATTCAGAAAATTACCAAATTTATTTTAAGGATATACACTGGAAACGGAAGTGAACATAGTACCTTCTAAGTCAGAACTCTCTACTCCCATAGAATTACAGAATAAGCGTAAGCCTAGTCTGAAGCATATTCGGATTTGAGTGGTCTAACACATGAGAGACACTAATAAGTTGAACATAAGTTCACTTGTTTGTGAGTTATCCTACAAAAATGAAAAGAGGTTTATAGTCCTTAAAATCGGAAGGTCATTGTTGGCACCAATGCCCGATTTTAGAAAAGGACTATACTATGAACCACAAGCCCATAAGTAAATTTGTTCTTAAGAAAATAATAAAGGATATGTCTAATCTAGTACCAACTGTACAAGATGAAATATCACAATAAACTACAACACGTATCACAATTGATACACAAACAGTGCCTCGTCCTAGTGGGAGAGTTGTGAGGTAACTTGAGAGATTCATGTTTTTGGGAGAGTCTTCGGACTTGATCCCGAGTAAACATGAACTTGATCCCCAGATATATGACGAAGCACCCCAAAATAAAGATGCAGCATCTTTGCAAAATGCAATGAATACAGAATTAGAATATATGTATTCTAATAAAGTCTGGGAGCTTGTAGAATCACCAAATGGTGTAAAAGCCATTAAGTGAAAATAGGTCTACAATAGGAAAAGAGGATAGACGGGAAGGTGGAAACTTTCAAAGCAAGGCTTGTTGGAAAAGGAAACTTTTTACCGATAACCATGCTTAAGTCTATCCGGATTCTTTTATCTATTATAAGATTTGGCAAGTGGATGACAAGACAACTTTCCTTAATGGAAGTCTTGAAGAAAGCATCCATATAAAGCAACCAGTAGGGGTTCATTGCAAAGAGCAAAGAGCATCTTGTGTGTAAGCTCAATTAGTCTATAGACGGAAGTAAAGTTTCAAGGTCTTGGTACATCCGGTTTAATAAAGTAATCCAGACCTATGGATTTATTTTATAACCGAATGAGTTTTGTGTATACAAGAAGTGTGATGGAAACATGGTGGTATTTCTTGTACTATACGTAGATGACATTTTTAGTAGTTGGAAACAATATCAAAGTGTTGTCGGAAGTAGGGGTATGGTTGTCCAAACAATTCGATATGAAGAACTTAGGAGAATGTGCACACATTCTTGGGATCAAAGACATAAGGGATCGCAAGAAAAGAATGTTGTGCTTATCCCGAGCTTCATACAATCCTTGCTCGTTTTAGCATGTAGAACTCCAAGAAAGGTTTCTTACCTTTTAGGCATGGAGTAGCTTTATCTAAAGAGATGTCTCTGTAGACATCAAAGGAGATAGAGGAAATGAAGGCAGTTCCTTATTCTTCGACTGTCGGAAGCCTAATGTATGCTATGCACGAGATCAGAAATCTGTTTTGCCAAGGGCATAGTTAGCAGATATCAAAGTAACCCTGGACAAGGACATTGGACTGCGGTAAAGCATATATTGAGGTACCTTAGAGGCACTTGAGATTATATGCTAGCTTACAAGGCAGTTAATTTGGTCCCTGGGTTGCATGGATTTTGACTTCCAATCAGAAAGGGACAATAGTAAGTCGACCTCAGGGTTTTGCATTTACTTTAGGAGGTGAAGTCATAACTATGGAAGAGTGATAAGCAAAGGTATTTTTTCGGACTCCGCCATAGAAGCTGAGTAAGTGGCAGCCCCTGAGACAGTTATAGAAGCTGTATGGCTCAAATACTTCATAATGGACTTAGACATGTTTTCTAGTTTGCCCAAAAATTATTACAATTTATTGTAATAATAATGGTACAGTAGCAAACTTGAAGAAACCATAAGTCAATAAGGCAAGTAAATAAAATAGAACGCAAGTACCACCCAATACGAGACATTGTATAAACGAGGAGAAGTTGTTGCCGCCTATATTGCATCAAGTGATAACCTGTAGATCTTTTCACTAAGGTCCTTAAGGCAAGAGCTTTTGATGGACATGTTGAATGGATGGAAATCAGATGTATGGCAGTATTCATGGCAGCATAGTCTTTTAGTCTAAGTGTGAGATTGTTGGAGTGTATACTAAAAGTCTAGCTTTTGTATAAACATTTATAAGAATCACATTGGTCAAGTGTCTACATTTATATATACCAAATGTAGATATTCAATTAATTTATATTGTAGATAACATAGTGTGTGGTGTCACACACAGAAGATCATGTAATCGGTTCTTTATAAATTATAAATAGTAGTTCACGACCAAGATGGAAAGGAATAAACCATTGGAAGGTCGTAGTGTAATTAGGTATTAGTTTATCTTAACTATATAATTACACTAGTACACTTAGAGTGTATTGAGTATGACCATTAGAGGTTGTTTTCTTTTATACTGACTTTATAAAGGAACAAATACCTCAGTTATTATGGAAGTGTGTGCTCTTAATCCTAATATAATAACAACCACATATATTTGATATTTATTTCTTTAATTTATCAATGGGTGAGATTTAGTTCGATAAATCAATAAGCTCAATAAGTTGGGAAATGATATCACTTATAGTGTGTGTTGTTGATTATAGAAGGAAACTGTGTCCTAGTGATCTAGGTTGATAATGTCCCCAAGAGGAGCTCATAAGGATTATCATGTTAAACCCTGCAGGAGGACTTAGTCCGACATAACGATGAAGTTGAGTGGTACTACTCTTGGACTAAGATATTAATTAAGTGAGTTGTCAGTAACTCATTTAATTAGTGGACATTCGACATCTTAAACACAGGAAGACTAACACACTCATAATAAGAAGGAGCCCAAAATGTAATTTGGGATTGGTACGGTAGTTCAATAATAATTCTTTAGTGGTATGAATTATTATTGATGAAGTTAAGTTGTGTGTTCGGGGCGAACACGGGAAGCTTAATTTCATCGGGAGACCAAAATCAATTCCTCCTCTCGGTCCCTATCGTAGCCTCTTGTATATAGAGATTTATACCCACCTATACCCACCTTTCTACCCACCTTAAGGTGGCCGGCCAAGCTAGCTTGGAGCCCAAGCTAGGGCCAGCCAAAGCTATTGGTGGAGCCAATTATAGGTGGCCGACCAAGGCTTGGGTCCCAAGCTTAGGTGGCTGACCACTAGAAAATAAAAAGGGATTTTTATTAAAATTATTTCTTATGTGGATATCATAGTTTTAAAAGAGAGTTTGAAATTTAAATCTTTCCTTTTATAGCTTTCTACAAAAGATTAAGAAAAGATTAAGAAAAGATTAAGAAAAGATTTGAAATCTTTCCTTATTTGTAGATTGAAAGGTGGAGTTTAATTTTAAGAAAACTTTCCTTTTTTAACCATGTTCATGATTTAAAAGAGAGTTTAAAAATTAAATATCTCTTTTATAAGTTTCTACAAAAGATTAAGAAAAGATTCGATATCTTTCCTTATTTGTAGATTGAAAGGAGATTTTAATTTTTAGAGATAATTTTCCTTTTTGAAAATTATCCACATGTTTCAAAGAATGATTTTAATTTATAAAATTTCTTTTTTATAATCCACCATGAAGGGAAAAATTATTGGAGAAATTTTTATAAATTTCCGGAAACAAATTTGGAAGTTTTAATTCTTGTGTTAATTAAAACTCTCCTTGTTTTTGGGATTAAAGTGGCTGGCCATTACAATTGTGAAAAGGATTTTAATTTTTAATTAATTAAATTTTCCTTTTCATGGCAAAGTAATAAGGAAGTTTTTATTTAAAATTTCCTTATTTGCCAAGACCAAAGATTATAAAAGAGGGGGTAGAGGTGCCTTCATGGGTGCTAACTCTATTCTTTTCTTCCTCTTTTTTTCTCCTTGGTATGGCCGGCCCTAGAGGTTTTCCCTCTCCTCTTCTCTTCTTCTTTAGTGGTCGGTTTTATCCTCTCTTGGAGTTCTTGATGGTGGCCGGTTCTAGCTAGGAGAAGAAGGAGAGAAAGGAGGTTTTGTTTCTTACATCCCATGGAGCTTGGTAGTGGTGGTCCGACCTCTACTTCTCTTGGAGAATTGTGGTGGCCGAATCTTGCTTGGAGAAGAAGGTGGCTTAGGTGGATTCTCATCTTGGTAGATCGTTGCCCACACAACGTCCGGGATAAGAAGAGGAATACGGTAGAAGATCAAGAGGTTATTTGCTTACAAAGAAAGGTATAACTAGTAATTGTTTTCCGCATCATACTAGTTTCCTTTGTATAGTTATTTTTGGAAATACCAAACACAAGGGGCATATGATTCTAGAGTTTTCAGATTTGTTTCGAAGTTATGTTTCTTTTCTTTTATTTTTCAAATTTTGTGATTCGATTGTTCTTTTTGGTTAACCTAGAGTTATTTAAGGAAATTAAATATTAGCTTTCCTTAAAAGGCTTTGTCTAGGCGGTGGTGGTTGCTCCCATATCCAAGAAGGCCATGTGCCTCGCCATGCAGTCCTGGAAGCCAATTTTAGAAATTAATATTTAATGAAATTAATAACATAGGTGGATTTGAATCAATGGTGTTAAGTTCCGCTTGCGATTCAAATTTAAACCATTAAGAATAGATAAGTTAAATTTGGAATCAATGATGTTAAGTTCCATCTGCGATTCCTAATTTAATTTCTAAAGAACACAATAGGTTATTTAAGAAAGGTTCAACACTTGTATAAAAATTTTTTTTACAGTGGAACCGGTACGATTTTCCTAGGACTAACCAACAGATGGAACTCGGTTGAGAATGAAGGCTGCTGTGTCTAGAGCATAGCCCCAAAGATACATGGGAAGATCTGTGTGTCTCATCATAGACCGTACCATATCTAATAAGGTATGATTCATCCTTTCGGATACACCATTCCACTATGGTGTTCCAGGAGGAGTGAGTTGAGATAGAATCCGACACTCAGCTAGATAGTCACGAAACTCATAGCTAAGGTATTCATCACCTCGATCAGATCGAAGTATCTTAATACTCTTGCCAAGCTGATTTTGTACTTCATTCTTGAATTCTTTGAACTTTTCAAAGAATTCTGACTTATGTGTCATCATATACACATAACCATATCTACTGAAATCATCAATAAATGTAATGAAGTACCTATAACCACCCCTAGCAGCAACATTGAAAGGTCCACATACATCACTATGTATAAGTCCTAACAAGTCAGTCGTTGTCTCGTTGTGTCCACTAAAGGGCGTCTTGGTCATCTTGCCCAGTAGGCATAACTCGCATGTCTCATATGATTCAAAATCAAATGAGTTCAGCAAACTATCTTTATGGAACTGGGATAAGCATTTGTCATTTATATGACCTAAGCGACAGTGCCAAATATAGGTTTGGTTCATGTCATTTAACTTGAACCTCTTGGTACTTATGCTATAGATAGGGTTCTTGTAACGCCCGAAAATTCTCAAAACTATTTTAGAAATATTCTATGATTTTTCTGGAATTTTAGGATATTTTTACAGAATTTTTAGAGTAGCGGAGGTAACAAAAACAAATAGAAAACCAAAACGGCCTAAGCGGGAATTGAACCCGAGACCTATGGTTTACGGATAATTTTAGTAACCAGTTGAACCCAGCAGGGCCGCGCTGAAAGGAAAGGGAGGCAATTAAATTTATATTAGAGTTGGGCGAATTAATCCTTTAATATAAATAGGGAGGAATTAAGTGAAGAGTTATTTTGGATCGTAGCTTTTCTCTCCTCAAACCCTCACCGCCGACTCCCCTTTTTCCTCTCCTTCTCTCGGCGCCAACCAAAAGAAGAAGCCTAGGGTTCCTTTCCTAGGGCTTCAAAGACACCTTCCAGCGACATCTCCGACACGAGGACGTTCCTCTCCGCGAGAAGAACGCATAGACGCGAGAAGATCGTCGAAAGGATCGTCTCCTTCGGAAATCTAGCGATTAGAATCGTAAGAAAATCCGAACAGGAGGTAAGAAACCCCTCACCTGCAGTATAAGTAGCTTCCGTGTGAATTCCATGTTTTAGTTTAGTAATATGTAGACTTTCGGCACAAGGATGTAAATTAGTGCATACTAAGTGTTTGATTAAATTATTTAGCACAGAAAAATACAACTTAGGCATTTTAATAGCTCAGTAAATGCAATAGAAGCATTTAAATAGTTTAGTTAGTCTTGCCACAGCATATATGGGACTACGGTCCAATGGGTGGGCACCCACAGTCGCCTCTAGGTTCAGATAACCTAGTAAAAGTAAGGTAAATTAATTAGCTATGATCCAGTATTTTACTTCCAGTAGGGGCACTGTACGGGATTAGATATCCATTGGGCTGGGCTCCCATAGTCGGTCCCTAGGTTTAGATAACCTAGTAAACCTTACTAAATTCGGGATTTGCCACCCCGGGTCTAGTTAAGGATGCGCGCATAGCATGTACAGTTGCCGGGCTCGTTAGCAGTATGATTATGTACTTTAATCTATTACATTATTAGTTTTTCAAAACTCACAAAGATTAGTTATGTTAGTTGAGTTTGAATTCAGCTCTAGTCTAGCTCAGTTTATGTTCAGTTCAGTTTTTTTTATTATTGATACATATGCTAGTTTATGGTTAGCTTTGTATGCCATGCTTTGGTGTTCATGTTCAGTTTTATTACACATGTTAGATGATAGTATGCCATGACTAGCTTTGATTTCTATGTATGACAGCATGCTATGTTTCAGCCTAATCAGTACATGTTTTAAATAGCATGTTTTCAAAGCATGATTTGCATCGATTGCATGTTTTGTGAGGTAGATGATTTCTTACTAAGCGAAAGCTTACAGATACTTTTTCCTTATACTGCAGATAAAGGTAAAGGAAAGATGGACTAGCAGAGGTTGGAGGGCAATGCTACGAAAATGTGTGTGGGCAGGAACTTGGAAAGAAGATCTTAGGAAACTTTAGCAAGTTGTTTAAGCATTTAAACTTTTCAGTATTTGATTATTTTGCACTTTAGTTGTTAACACTATGAATTAGAACATCATGCACCCTATCATGTTTAGAACACTATTTTGTGATGTTAGAATGTTTTGCATTTAGTTTAGAATTGTTATATGAAATTTTGGCATGAACAAGTGCTGAAATCAGAGGTTGCTGCGAAATCAGAAACCCCAATTGATCGGTGGATCGATTGGAGGTTCCCAATCGATCAGCTGATCGATTGGGCAATTTGTTCCGCGAACAGTCGGCTTCTGGATCGATCAACCGATCGATCTAGCAATTTCTATCGCGAACAGAAGGTTCTGGGATCGATCACTGGATCGATTGGTCAGTCTGGATCGATCAGCCGATCGATCCAGAATATCGTCCCGAGCACAGTAGCGTGCTGGATCGATCACTGGATCGATCCAACCTATGTCCCGCATATAGTAGCCGGCTGAATCGATTCTTGGATCGATCCGACGTTCCAATCGATCAATGGATCGATTGGGAGGTCTAATATCAGCGGGAAAATGTCTAAGTTCTGTTCCTTGGCCATGGGGGAAGTAAAACATGTTATGAATAGTTAGTTTACATCCCTTAGCATGTATAGAACCAAGAAATGTTAGCAGCTTAGAAAATTTTAATTAGTACAGCTTCCGCACTTAGATTTTATGATGGTCAGGGAGTAGTTAGCACAGCTTAATGTGACGATCGGCCTTACAGCCTAGTTAGTAGGAGGTGGGTCGTTACAGAGTGGTATCAGAGCAGTTTCCATACTTCCTTCACACACATCAGCATTGAACCTGCAGCTTCCAAGTAAGAACACCTCTCACCTTATTTATGTTTACTGTTTTCATGTTAGAAGTAAATGAAGCATGTTTATTTATGATAGTACCTAACATGATAACCATAGATATACAGTTACGATTGTATTAGTTATGTATGACCTCTATGTCTCTAGAATGGCATGAGGATGCCCAGCTAGAAGGGCACCAGCCACTGAGCCCCAGCATGAGGCAGGCAGTTCAGTGCCTCCCCCAGACCTGACAGCATTGGTGGCTCAGTTACAGCAGCAGCTAGCTGAACAGCAACAGGAGATAGCCACCCTAAAGGCTAGTCAGCAGAATACCCCCACAGTCACTCCGGAACCAAACTTAGCAACACCAGTAGTCTTAGAGGTTCCACCAGTCCAGCCTACAGCACCAGTAGCCAAAGAAGCCTATCTGATCCAGTGGCAAAGAGTCAAGCCAGAGAGTTTCTCAGGCACCAGTGAACCATGGGATGCTCAGGCCTGGTTCAAAACACTGGAGAGTACGATGGAGCTTCTGGACTGGCCAGAACATGAGAAGGTGAAGTGCGCCTCCTTCTACTTGACAGGAGATGCACGCATGTGGTGGGAGAGAATCAGAGCGAAGCGCCCAGTAAACCAGATGATATGGGCAGACTTCAAGAAGGAGTTCTTTGAAGAATTCTTTCACATGCGGGTCACGAACCGTCACTACGACGAGTTCACTGAATTTCTCCAGGGCAACCTTTCAGTGGAGGAAGCCGTGAAGAAATTCAACAGGTTGGCTCGCCTATGCCCTGAGCTAGTCAACACAGAAAAAGAAAGAGTTCGGTTGATGCTCAAGATGCTGAGGCCGGAAATAGTAATGAACGTGGCTGGCGGCGTTCATAGGCCGTAAACCACTGAAGAACTAGTCAGCAGTGCTCTGACCACTGAGCACTACCAGAACAGTATCAAGCAGCAGAAGCAAGTTCTCTCAGAGTTGAAAGGTCAAGGAGGCTCAGGCACTCAGAAACAGCAGGGCCATAGCGCCCACGGCTCTAACTGGAAGGGGAACTCCAGCAACAAGCGTAAACCAGGGAGTTATCCAAAAGGAGGACCAGCCACCAAGCAGCCCAGTTATCCAAAGTGTGCTACTTGTGGAAAATTCCATCCTGGAGTTTGTTGTAAGGGCACACGAGGATGCTTTGAGTGCGGACAAGAAGTGCACATGGCCAAGCAGTGTCCGAACAAGACCAGCTTTCCTCCACCACAGCCGATCTAGTATGAAGCCAAGCCAGCACAGTTGCATTAGATGCAGGCCGCTTTAGATGGTCCCCACATCAGCCAGGGCAGATTAGAAGCCCCTCCAGCTATGACCAATGCGAGGATCTACTCACTCACCAGAGAGGACATAGCAAATGCCTCAACAGTTGTTACAGGTCAGATTCGTATTTTACAGCAAAGTACAACTGTCTTATTCGATACTGGGGCAACCCATTCATATATATCC
Source organism: Zingiber officinale (assembly GCF_018446385.1). NCBI lineage: Eukaryota > Viridiplantae > Streptophyta > Magnoliopsida > Zingiberales > Zingiberaceae > Zingiber > Zingiber officinale. Next base: position 49,721,094 of record NC_055994.1, on the reverse strand, counting down.
AGGGCATTTGCCGAGAAGTTAGCAGTACCTCCAGAGGTACTCAGCAGTCAGTTTCTGACGACGCTACCTTCAGGAGAAATTATGGCATCCACGCACTGGCTCAGAGCAGTGCCAGTCATTATAGCAGACAGAGAACTCTTTTGTGATCTGATAGTGCTAAATATGACTGACTACGATGTCATCTTCGGGATGGATTTCTTGATCAAATACGGTGCCTCCATCGAGTGTAGTAAGCAGAAAGTCACATTCCAACCCGAAGCAGAAGCACAGTTCGAGTTCATCGGAGAACCCAAGAGAAAGGCCAAGAAGTTTCTCTCAGCTATGAAGGCACAGAGGTTAATGGATTCAGGATGTACGGGATTTTTAGCACATGTAGTCAATACCAGTCAGGGCAAGGACCAACATCTAGCAGAGGTCCGAGTCGTATGTGACTACCCAGCTGTTTTCCCTGAAGAGTTACCAGGCTTAGCACCAGACAGGGAGATCGAATTTGAGATAGAGCTTATTCCCGGTACAAATCCTATCTCCAAAGCGCCTTATCGCATGGCTCCAGCAGAACTGAAGGAACTTCATGAACAACTACAGGAGCTGCTTGACAAAGGCTTCATACGTCCTAGTCACTCACCATGGGGAGCGCCTGTATTGTTCGTGAAGAAGAAGGATGGGAGCATGCGCCTGTGTATAGACTACCGAGCGCTGAACCAAGTCACCATCAAGAATAGGTATCCTCTTCCCAGAATTGATGACCTGTTTGATCAGCTAAAGGGAGCAGCAGTGTTCTCTAAGATAGACCTCAGATCGGGTTATCATCAGGTGAAGGTCAAAGAAGGGGATATACCTAAGACAACATTCAGGACTAGATACGGACATTACGAGTTCGTAGTCATGCCCTTTGGTGTGACCAATGCTCCAGCTACTTTCATGGACCTCATGAACAGAGTATTCAGGGAATATTTAGATAAGTTTATCATCGTGTTCATCGATGATATTCTTATCTATTCAGGAACTCAGGAAGAACACGCAGAGCACCTGAGAACAGTATTGCAGACCCTTCAGCAGAACCAGTTATATGCCAAGTTCACAAAATGTGAATTTTGGTTAGATCAGGTGTCCTTCCTGGGTCATATCATCTCAAAGGATGGTATCATGGTAGACCCCAGTAAGATAGAAGTTGTGAGTAACTGGAAAAGACCTAAGAACGCCAGTGAGATCAGAAGCTTTCTGGGATTAGCAGGCTATTACAGAAAATTCGTAGAGGACTTCTCCAGGATAGCCTCCCCACTGACAGCTCTTACCAGAAAAAATAGAAAATTTCAGTGGACAGAGGACTGTGAGAACAGTTTCAGCGAGCTGAAGAGGAGATTGACCAGTGCACCTATTCTGACTCTACCAGAAAATACAGACAGCTTTGATATATATAGTGATGCCTCGAAGTTGGGACTAGGAGCAGTGCTGATGCAAAATGGCAAGGTGATCGCCTATGCCTCCAGACAACTCAAGGAATATGAGAAGAATTACCCTACTCATGACCTTGAGCTTGCAGCAGTGGTGTTCGCTCTCAAAATTTGGAGACATTACTTGTATGGAGCTCAGTGCAGAGTGTATACAGATCATCAGAGTCTGAAGTACTTCTTCACTCAGAAGGATCTGAATATGTGACAGCACAGATGGCTAGAGCTGGTCAAGGACTACGATATAGACATCCTCTACCACCCAGGAAAAATAAATAGGGTAGCAGACGCCCTTAGCAGAAAGTCCAGTGCTGCCCTATTATCACTAGCAGCCATGTCACCGCCCCTACAGAAAGAGATCACAGATTTCAGTCTCGAACTCATAGTCGGACAGCTCTCTACTATGACATTAGAGTCTACCTTGCTTGGTGACATCCAGACAGCTCAGGAACAGGATCCTGAAATTCAGAAAATCAAGCAAGGATTAGCAGGAACAGAAAGCGGAGAGTTCAGAGTGTCAGCTAGCGGGGTGCTGTATTTTGGCGACAGATTATGTGTTCCAGATCAGGAGGAACTCAGAAGGAAGATTTTAGATGAGGCTCACAAGACTCCCTATGCGATGCATCTAGGTTCCACCAAGATGTACCAGGACTTGAGGAGGCATTTTTGGTGGCCCGGGATGAAGAGAGACATCGCTCGATATGTCAGCACCTGCCTAACCTGTCAGAGGGTCAAGGCAGAACATCAGAGACCAGGAGGAGTTTTGCAGCCCATTCAGATCCCAGAATGGAAGTGGGAAGACATTTCTATGGATTTCATAGTGGGACTACCCCGAACTACGAACGGTTTGGATACCATCTGGGTAGTAGTTGACAGGTTAACTAAATCAGCCCACTTCTTAGCTATCAGGATATCCTACTCCATGGAACAGCTAGCTCAGTTGTATCTCAAGGAGATCGTTAGACTACATGGAGTCCCACGAACCATTATTTCAGACAGAGATAGTAGATTCACATCACACTTCTGGGAGTGTGTACAGTCAGCTTTGGGCACGAAGTTAAAGTTCAGCACAGCTTTCCATCCTCAGACAGATGGTCAAACGGAGCGAGTAAATCAGGTACTCGAAGATATGCTCCGAGCATGTGCCCTAGATTTCAAGGGAAGTTGGTGCAAATATCTGAGCCTAGCAGAATTTGCATACAACAACAGCTATCAGGCCACTGTCGGCATGGCACCTTACGAGGCTCTCTATGGGCGGAGGTGTAGATCTCCAGTCTGCTGGTATGAGAGTGGTGAGCCAAAAGAACTAGAACTTTAGATAGATCTAGTGGCAGATACCACAGCAGCTATATAGCAGATCCGCCAGAGGATAGAGACAGCTCAGAGCCGCCAGAAAAGCTATGCTGATACACGGCGCAGACTCTTAGAGTTTTCAGTTGGGGATTCAGTGTTCCTCAGAGTAGCTCCCATGAAAGGAGTAATGCGTTTTGGAAAGAAGGGCAAGCTAAGTCCCAGATATGTGGGACCATACCTTATCAGCAAAAGAGTGGGCAAGGTAGCATATGAGCTAGAGCTACCTCAGGAAATGTCAGCTGTCCACAATGTATTTCATGTCTCTATGCTGAAGAAGCATACCCCAGATGCCACCCAGGTGATTGAGCCCCAGTTGGTACAGATCCGCGAAGACCTCAGCTATGATAGTCGGCCTATTCAGATAATAGACCGAGCAGTTAAGAAATTACGGAACAAGGAAGTATCATTAGTCAAAGTTATTTGGCGAAATCACACAGCAGAAGAGGCAACTTGGGAGACAGAAGCCAGCATGAGACAGAAGTACCCAGAATTATTTTATAAGGTATGGGGGATTGTAACGCCCGAAAATTCTCAAAACTATTTTAGAAATATTCTATGATTTTTCTGGAATTTTAGGATATTTTTACAGAATTTTTAGGGTTGCGGAGGTAGCAAAAACAAATAGAAAACGAAAACGGCCTAAGCGGGAATTGAACCCGAGACCTATGGTTTACGGATAATTTTAGTAACCAGTTGAACCCAGCAAGGCCGTGCTGAAAGGAAAAGGAGGCAATTAAATTTATATTAGAGTTGGGTGAATTAATCCTTTAATATAAATAGGGAGGAATTAAGTGAAGAGTTATTTTGGATCGTAGCGTTTCTCTCCTCAAACCCTCACCGCCGACTCCCCTTTTTCCTCTCCTTCTCTCGGCGCCAACCACAAGAAGAAGCCTAGGGTTCCTTTCCTAGGGCTTCAAGGACACCTTCCGGCGACATCTCCGACACAAGGACGTTCCTCTCCGCGAGAAGAACGTATAGACGCGAGAAGATCGTCGAAAGGATCGTCTCCTTCGGAAATCTAGCGATTAGAATCGTAAGAAAATCCGAACAGGAGGTAAGAAACCCCTCACCTACAGTATAAGTAGCTTCCGTGTGAATTCCATGTTTTAGTTTAGTAATATGTAGACTTTCGGCACAAGGATGTAAATTAGTGCATACTAAGTGTTCGATTAAATTATTTAGCACAGAAAAATGCAACTTAGGCATTTTAATAGCTCAGTAAATGCAATAGAAGCATTTAAAGAGTTTAGTTAGCCTTGCCACAGTATATATAGGACTACGGTCCAATGGGTGGGCACCCACAGTCGCCTCTAGGTTCAGATAACCTAGTAAAAGCAAGGTAAATTAATTAGCTATGATCCAGTATTTTACTTCCAGTAGGGGCACTGTACAGGATTAGATATCCATTGGGCTGAGCTCCCATAGTCGGTCCCTAGGTTTAGATAACCTAGTAAACCTTACTAAATTCGGGATTTGCAACTCCGGGTCTAGTTAAGGATGCGCGCATAGCATGTACAGTTGCCGGGCCCGTTAGCAGTATGATTATGTACTTTAATCTATTACATTATTAGTTTTTCAAAACTCACAAAGATTAGTTATGTTAGTTGAGTTTGAATTCAGCTCCAGTCTAGCTCAGTTTATGTTCAGTTCAGTTTTTTTTATTATTGATACATATGCTAGTTTATGGTTAGCTTTGTATGCCATGCTTTGGTGTTCATGTTCAGTTTTGTTACACATGTTAGATGATAGTATGCCATGACTAGCTTTGATTTCTATGTATAAAAGCATGCCATGTTTCAGCCTAATCAGTACATGTTTTAAATAGCATGTTTTCAAAGCATGATTTGCATCGATTGCATGTTTTGTGAGGTAGATGGTTTCTTACTAAGCGAAAGCTTACAGATACTTTTTCCTTATACTGCAGATAAAGGTAAAGGAAAGATGGACTAGCGAAGGCTGGAGGGCAATGCTACGAAGATATGTGTGGGCAGGAACTTGGAAAGAAGATCTTAGGAAACTCTAGCAAGTTGTTTAAGCATTTGAACTTTTCAGTATTTGATTATTTTGCACTTTAGTTGTTAATCACTATAATTAGAACATCATGCACCCTATCATGTTTAGAACACTATTTTGTGATGTTAGAATGTTTTGCATTTAGTTTAGAATTGTTATATGAAATTTTATCACGAACAAGTGCTGAAATCAGAGGTTGCTGCGAAATCAGAAACCCCAATCGATCGGTGGATCGATTGGGGGTTCCCAATCGATCAGCTGATCGATTGGGCAATTTGTTCCGCGAACAGTGGGCTTCTGGATCGATCAGCCGATCGATCCAGCAATTTCTGTCGCGAACAGAAGGTTCTGGGATCGATCACTGGATTGATTGGTCAGTCTGGATCGATCAGTCGATCGATCCAGAATATCGTCCCGAGCACAGTAGCGTGCTGGATCGATCACTGGATCGATCCAACCTATGTCCCGCATACAGTAGCCGGCTGAATCGATCCCTGGATCGATCCGACGTTCCAATCGATCAATGGATCAATTGTGAGGTCTAATATCAGCGGGAAAATGTCTAAGTTCAGTTCCTTGGCCATGGGGGAAGTAAAACATGTTATGAATAGTTAGTTTACATCCCTTAGCATGTATAGAAACAAGAAATGTTAGCAACTTAGAAAATTTTAATTAGTACAGCTTCCGCACTTAGATTTTATAATGGTCAGGGAGTAGTTAGCACAGCTTAATGTGACGATCGGCCTTACAGCCTAGTTAGTAGGAGGTGGGTCGTTACAGTTCTCAAGGTCTAGAATATATAGTCCATTCATCAGAGGTGCAGTACAATAGAACATATCATTTAAATAAACTGAACAATATTTGTTCTTTATTATAAATGAAAAGTCTTTCTTGTCTAAACAAGAAACTAATATAATGTTCTTAGTCAAAGCAGGCATATAAAAACAATCATCCAAATCTAGTACAAGCCCAGAGGGCAGAGATAGAGAATAAGTTTCTACAGCAACAGCAGCAACCCGTGCTCCATTGCCTGCTCGTAGGTCCACCTCGTCCTTCGTCAATGCTCTGCTATTTCTCAACGCCTACACATTAGTACAAATGTGAGAAGCACATCCGATATCTAATACCCATGATGAAGAAATAGAGAGATTAACTTCTATAACATATATACCTGAAGTAGAAGTCTCACTTCTCTTTTTCTTAAGATCTTCCAGGTAGACTTTGCAGATCCTCTTCCATTGCCCGGTCTGAACACAGTGGAAGCAGGTAGCATCCTTGGCAACCCCTCCTTTAGGTTTTAGTGCCTTGCCTTTACCCTTTGCTTGGGACTTTCCCTTACCTTTGGGCATACCCTTGCCCTTGTGTTTCTGAACCATCAGAATAGAGTTGGGCTTAACCTTCTTAAGGTTGAGCTCAGTAGTTCTTAACATGCTAAGCAGCTCAGGCAGTGGCTTGTCAATTTCATTCATGTTGTAATTTAGAACAAATTGACTATAGCTATCTGGCAAGGATTGCAAGATCAGGTTAGTGGCCAGCTCTTGGCCAAGTGGGAATCTCAACCTCTGTTGGTTTTCTATGTACCCAATCATCTTGAGTACATATGGGCCTACGGGAGTCTCGTCTTGCATCTTGCACTGAAACAGTGCCTTAGAGATCTCGAATCTCTCGTGTCTTGCTTGTCCTTGATATAGTTGACGAAGATGTTCAACCATATCATAAGCACCCATCAACTCATGTTGCTTCTGAAGCTCAGAGTTCATGGTCGCGAGCATTAGACATGAGACATCCAATGTGTCATCTTGATGCTTCTTATAAGCATCTCAGTCAACTCGTGTGGCAGTGGTAGGAGGTGCCTCGGGAATGGGCTGCTCCAAGACGTATAGTTTTCTTTCCTGAGTGAGAACTATTCTCAGGTTCATGTACAGTCCAGGAAGTTAGCTCCTTTGAGCTTGTCCTTATCGAGGATAGAACGCAGGGAGAAGGAGTTTGTGTTTGACGACATGGTAATCTACAACAAAAAAATGCAGAAAATAAATATTATATTCCAATTAATCATTTAATTAGGCCTTTAATTAAATGATGCTCCCACTGAATTATAGAACTTTTGTAGAATCAAGTCATGGACGTGGTCAAACCACACCTACTAGATTATAATCACCTATAATTCATGTGGGACAAGATCCACATCATACTATGCCTTGCGTTAGCTTTGGCTAAACCACCCAAGACTTAGTATAATCGGTAGATAACTAATTACCAATTACATCTCTATACAACTCTTGTTTATAGGATCAAGATCCGCATGTATATTAAAACTTGAGTTAGCTTTGGCAAAATCGCCCAAGAGTTAATATAAATGTGATTTTGACCTATCTACCAACCATTGGAAAATGCCTATAGTTAAACTCGATCCAATTGAGTTAACTAGTTACTCAATCTAATTGAGTTGTACTCACCCATGCGTTGATAGGCAGGACCAAGATTGTCTCTCCGCACCCTACCAAGATAATATGCGTTGCTCTGCTTTAGCAGATTCAACAACAACATGTGATCGAGGTAGTGATGGGTATCACGGCATGGTAGGCATTTCGAGTTGACGCGATTGAGATCTAATCTAATCGACGATGTGTATCAAGTACGCGATTTAGATCGAATCTAATCGTTAATGCACTAATTAATTACTAATCTAGCATGCATCACATACACACACACAAGCAATTAATTAAATTTTGTGATTAGTCATGGCCCTACTATGATCTTCTCAAGCCAATGAGAAGATCGGTTGGTCAACCAAGGGTCAATAGCTTCTCCAAGCTCGTCCCTTTGACCGCCATGTGTTGCTCGCACCCTCCTCGTAACTCCTCCTCGAGTGGACCTTCCACCACCTCATTTTGTACATTACAAAAAGTGAAACTCGAGTTACATTCAAGTCTAAAACTATTTTACAACAGGATTATAAATAGAAGGGCACGGCGCGCAGGTCGTGAATCAAGTACAACACGCATAAACACACAAAATGGCGCGTAGGCCATATTATGAATTACAATACATATTTCCAATCAAATTGGGTTCCTTGGGCCATGACCAGCAAAAAATAATACATAATTCTAAATTATTTGATTTCCATAAATTTATGTAATTTTTCTAATATTTTTATGATTTTATGAGTCACAACTTTCCGACGGTCCCGATTAGCGATTTTCGGGCGCAATCGCGGAACAAAGTCCCTTGCGGGGTTAGGGGCAACACCCCTACTTGCGATATAACCATCGCGAGTGTTCCTAAGCGATCCTACAGCACCTTAAGTCGCTGTCCCAAACAAAAATAAATTTGTTTGGGCGAGACCTTGCCATTTCGGAAGGTTTTTCTCGGTCGTCGAAGCCTACAAGTGTCCAAACACTTGTTGCTTCGCTTCTACAAGAAAAATACCCATAAAATACAAAAAAAATCACAAAATTACATAAAGTTATAGATATATAATTTTTCATAAAAATACAAATGAAACTCATACACGCTTCGCATGTGGCTCTGATACCACTGTTGGGATTTTCGAGCCGCAAAAACCGCTTTTTGCGTTGCGGAAACCTTGAAATCCCATGCCACCGGATTCGTGCGAAGAAAAAATTTCAAAAACTTTACGTGTACGAGTTTGTAAACCTAGATCTACTCTAGATCTACATGGTAGAAAGATTACCCTTGATGCGAAGCCCTTCGCTTATCCCGCTCGTCCAAGTTTGCCGGATCTCGAGAGTGTTCAAGTGGACACTCCTCTATACGTATCCACACGAATGATTAGGTGGAGAAAAACCAAACAAAAGTTGTGCTAGCACCTTTGAAGGTTCGGCCAAGGTGGAGGAGAGGGAGAAGAAGATGAGATGAGGACGAAGAAGGAGGTTACAAAACCAAAATGAAACTCACACAAGAGTGTAATGTGACCGACCACTTCAAGGAAGGCTTTTAAACCTCCATGGGATATCAAGAGTCACAACTCTTGATCTCCCTCATGAGGTGGCACACACATGTGCTAGCCTTGATGATGTGGCACATCATACTTAGCCCACTCAATGTCAACTCACAAATGAGGTGGCAATGGTCAAGTCAAACTTGACCTTTCATCTTCCTCTCAAGTCAAGTCAAACTTGACCACTTCTCACCCACGGTTGATCAAATCTAACCATTGGTTCAAGTCAATTTTTAATTTAATGAATCTCTATTCATTGAATTAAATTAGCTCAATGAGTTTAAGTCCAAATTAGACTTAATTAACACATGAACCAAATTGAGTCCAACTCAATTAGTTTACTTTGGATTACTCTTAATCCAATTTGGTTCATCACATGAACCTAATCCTCTTAGTTCATCACATGAACCTAATCTCCATCTAATTGCCCTTTGTGTATGACCCTATAGGTTCTTTTAACGTTGGCAATGCTCCTAAACCCATTTAGAAGCATAAGTAATGAGCGGTATCTAGCAACACATCATTACTACCCAAGTTACAAGAATGTTGAGATCCAACATCACCTTGTGACTACTAGTTGTGACCCTTCACAATATATGACAAGTGTCCTACATGCCATATATACATGATTCCGCAATGCTTCTCACGGATCCGGTTTTTGCCAGTTGTATTTCGCACTTGTTTAAACCTCCATGGGATATCAAGAGTCACAACTCTTGATCTCCCTCGTGAGGTGGCACACACATGTGCTAGTCTTGATGATGTGGTACATCATAATTAGCCCACTCAATGTCAACTCACAAATCAGGTGGCAATGGTCAAGTCAAACTTGACCTTTCATCTTCCTCTCAAGTCAAGTCAAACTTGACCACTTCTCTCCCATGGTTGATCAAATCTAACCATTGGTTCAAGTCAATTTTTAATTTAATGAATCTCTATTCATTGAATTAAATTGGCTCAATGAGTCTAAGTCCATATTAGACTCATTTAACACATGAACCAAATTGAGTCTAACTCAATTAGTTTGCTTTGGATTACTCTTAATTCAATTTGGTTCATCACATGAACCTAATTCTCTTGGTTTATCATATGAACCTAATCTCCATCAAATTGCCCTTTGTGTGTGACCCTACAGGTTCTTGTAACGTTGGCAATGCGCCTAAACCCATTTAGAAGCATAAGTAATGAGTGGTATCTAGCAACACATCATTACTACCCAAGTTACAAGAATGTTGAGATCCAACATCACCTTGTGACTACTAGTTGTGACCTTTCACAATATATGACAAGTGTCCTTCTATCTTTGACATCTAGATTGATCAATATGAGGCAAAGACCGTGTCATCCTCTAATCAATCTAAATCTTGAATCCCAAGTAGACTCACTCAATCAAATGAGCTCAACATCTCATATTGACTTATTTGGGCATGGCCATGCACTAAGTGGTCTCACTCTATCAAGAATAATGATGTCATTCCCGTCATATAGGAAGGATAGATCCCATCTACATCACTCACATCCCTCCGGATAATTTGTTACATACCCAGTAATCGCCTTTATAGTCCACCCAGTTACGGGTGACGTTTGACGAAGCCAAAGTATGTAACTCCTTATATAGGGAACCATGGTGACTTCAGGTCCAAGGACTAATAGTCATACTAATAGCCACATGAGAAAGTATATGACACTCATATAACGATCCATGATACTTTCTCATGGAGGGTCATTCAATATACATTCTCCAATGCATACCCATGTGTCAACTTGATATCTCCATATCCATAACTTGTGAGATCAAGTCATCGAGTTGACCTACATGCTAATCTCGTCGCATTAACATTGTCCCTGAATGTTAATACTTGACTAGGAATGATTAAGACTAGTGTTCCCTATATCATCTCACTATCGATTCAACCAATCGATTGATATAGGTAAGAACCTTCTACTCAAGGACGCTATTATACTTAGTTATTTGACACCAATACAAGTAAGCATAATAACTATAAACAAATGCCTTTATATATACATAAGAATATGATACAACGAGTCCATATAATAATCATCAAATGATTGGCTCTAGGGCTCTAACTAACAATCTCCCACTAGCACTAGTGCCAATCAGTATAGGCTCTAAGGCCCAATGACCTAGTGTGACCATCATGATTTCTCTGTGCCAAAGCCTTGGTCAAGGGATTTGTGATGTTTACCTCAGTGGGTACTTTGCAAATCTTCACATCTTCTCTATCAATGATATCTCGAATGAGATGGAAGCGTTGTAAGTATGTGTTTGGTCCGCTGGTGTGAGCGAGGTTCCTTAGCCTGTGCTATTGCTCCATTGTTTTCACAATAGAGCTCTATGGGATCAGCTATGCTAGGATCCACCCTAAGCTCAGTAATGAACTTGCGGATCCAAACTGCCTCCTTTGCTGCTTCTGATGCAGCAATATACTCAGCCACTATTGTAGAATCAGTGGCTGTGTCCTGCTTTGAACTCTTCCAGCTCACAGCACCACCATTTATGCAAAACACGAACCCAGACTATGATCGATAATCATCCTGATCAGTTTGGCAGCTAGCATCACTGTAACACTTTACAGCTAGCTCATCATCGCCTCCATATATCAAGAAATATTCTTTAGTCCTTCTCAAGTACTTAAGAATATTCTTGACCGCTATCCAGTGACTTTCACCTGGATCTGACTGGTATCTGCTCGTCATACTCAAAGCATACGAGACATCAGAACGAGTACATAGCATGACGTACATGATAGATCCTATGGCTGAAGCATAAGGGATCTGATCCATGTGGTCTCTCTCCTCCCTAGAAGAAGGACTTTGAGTCTTCGAAAGACTCACACCATGTGACATCGGCAGAAATTCCTTCTTGGAATTCTGCATGGCAAACCGAAATAATACCTTGTCAATGTATGTACTCTGACTTAGGCCAAGCAATCTCGTAGATCTATCTCTATAGATCTGTATACCTAGAATGCGGGATGCTTTACCTAAGTCCTTCATTGAGAAACAAGTCCCTAGCCAAGTCTTGACAGACTACAGCAAAGGGATGTCTTTCCCAATGAGTAGTATGTCATCCACATACAATATAAGGAAGACAACTGTGTTCTCTACAACTTTCTTGTAGACACAAGGTTCATCTTCATTCTTGATGAAACCAAACTAATTGATCGCATCATCGAATTGAAGATTCCAGCTCCGAAAAGCTTGCTTTAGTCCATAAATGGGTCTATGCAGCTTGCATACTCTGCCAGTATGTTGTGGATCTATAAAACCCTCAGATTGTGTCATGTACACATCCTTGAGCAGGTTTCTATTCAGAAACGCGATTTTGACATCCATCTGCCAGATCTCATAATCGTGGTACGCTGCAATAGCAAGCATGATCCAAATGGACTTAAACATCGCTACTGGAGAAAAGGTTTCATCATAGTCAATACCATGAATTTGCTTGAAACATTTAGCTACCAAGCGACCCTTATAAATAAGTCCATCCATGTCAGTCTTTCTCTTAAAGACCCACTTACACCCAATGGGTTTGACCCCTTCAGGTGGATCAACTAAAGTCCATACTTGGTTAGTGTACATGGATTCCATCTCGGATCTCATGGCGTCTAGCCATTTCTCGGAATCTGGTCTCATCACAGTTTCTTGATAGGAGGTAGGCTCATCCTCAATGAGCACAATGTCATCATGGTCAGACAAGAGAAATGAGTATCTCTCAGGTTGACGACGTACCCTATCAGATCTGCGAAGAGGTAGGTCTACTCGAACTGGTTGTGGTTCCTCAACTCCTTGTGGAACAACATCATCCACAACACTTTGTGGTTCCAGTTCAACTTCCATCGATGCTTCAGTGCTATGGTCCACATCTTGAACTTCTTCAAGATCGAAAGTACTCCTACTAGTCTTTCTAGAAACAAAATTCCTTTCTAGAAATACCCTAGTCTTAGCCACAACTATCTTGTGTTGACTGGGAATGTAGAAGTAATATCCCTTCGTTTCCTTGGGATATCCAATAAAATAGCACTTATCGGATTTGGGTCCCAATTTGTCCAAGACTTGACGTCGAACGTAAGCCTCACAACCCAAAATCCTCATAAAAGACACCTGGGCATCTCTCCTAGTCCATATCCTATATGGTGTCTTTATTACAACCTTAGATGGAACTCGGTTGAGAATGAAGGCTGCTGTGTCTAGAGCATAGCCCCAAAGATACATGGGAAGATCCGTGTGACTCATGATAGACCGTACCATATCTAATAAGGTATAATTCCTCCTTTCGAATACACCATTTCACTGTGGTGTTCCAGGTGGAGTGAGTTCAGATAGAATCCCACACTCAACTAGATAGTCACGAAACTCATGGCTAAGGTATTCACGACCTCGATCTGATCGAAGTATCTTAATACTCTTGCCAAGCTGGTTTTGTACTTCATTCTTGAATTCTTTGAACTTTTCAAAGGATTCTAACTTATGTGTCATCATATACACATAACCATATCTACTGAAATCATCAGTAAATGTAATGAAGTACCTATAACCACCCCTAGCAGCGACATTGAAAGGTCCACATATATCACTATGTATAAGTCCTAACAAGTCAGTCGCTCTCGCTGTGTCCACTAAAGGACGTCTTGGTCATCTTGCATAGTAGGCATGACTCGTATGTCTCATATGATTCAAAATCAAATGAGTCCAGCAAACCATCTTTATGGAGCTGGGATAAGCATTTGTCATTTATATGACCAAAGCGACAGTGCCAGATATAGGTTTGGTTCATGTCATTTGACTTGAACCGCTTGGTACTTATGCTATAGATAGGGTTCTCAAGGTCTAGAATATAGAGTTCGTTCATCAGAGGTGCACTACAATAGAACATATCACTTAAATAAACTGAACAACATTTGTTCTTTATTATAAATGAAAATCCTTTCTTGTCTAAACAAGAAACTGATTTAATGTTCTTAGTCAAAGCAGGCACATAACAACAATCATCCAATTCTAGTACAAGCCTAGAGGGCAGAGATAGAGAATAAGTTCCTACAGCAATAGAAGAAACACGTGTTCCATTGCCTACTCGTAGGTCCACCTCACCCTTCGTTAATGCCCTGCTATTTCTCAGCGTCTGCACATTAGTACAAATGTGAGAAGCACATCCGGTATCTAATACCCATGATGAAGAAATAGATAGATTGAATTCTATTACATATATACCTGAAGTGGAAGTCTCACTTCTCTTCTTCTTAAGATCTTCCAGGTACACTTTGTAGTCCTCTTCCAGTGCCCGGTCTGACCGCAGTGGAAGCAGGTAGCATCCTTGGCAACCCCTCCTTTGGGTTTCAGTGCCTTGCCTTTGCCCTTGGCTTGGGACTTTCCCTTACCTTTGGGCTGGCCCTTACCCTTGTGTTTTTGTACCATCAGAATGGAATTGGGCTTAACCTTCTTAAGTTTGAGCTCAGCAGTTCTTTATATGCTAAGTAGCTCGGGTAGTGGCTTGTCAAATTCATTCATGTTATAATTTAGAATGAATTGACTATAGCTATCTAGCAGGGATTGCAAGATCAGGTCAATGGCCAGCTCTTAGCCAAGTGGGAATCCCAACCTCTGTAGGTTTTCTATGTACCCAATTATTTTGAGTACATATTGGCCTACGGGAGTCCCATCTTACATCTTGCACAGAAATAGTGCCTTAGAGATCTCGAATCTCTCGTGCCTCGCTTGTCCTTGATATAGTTGACGAAGATGTTCAACCATATCATAAGCGCCCATCAACTCGTGTTGCTTCTGAAGCTCAGAGTTTATGGTCGTGAGCATAAGACATGACACATCTAATGCATCATCTTGATGCTTCTTGTAAGCATCTCGATCAGCTCGCGTGGCAGTGGTAGGAGGTGCCTCGGGAATGGGCTGCTCTAGGACGTACAGTTTTCTTTCCTGAGTGAGAACTATTCTCAGGTTCCTGTACCAGTCTAGGAAGTTAGCTCCATTGACCTTGTCCTTATTGAGGACAGAATGCAGGAAGAAGGAGTTCGTGTTTGACGACATGGTAATCTACAACAGAAAAATGCAGAAAATAAATATCATATTCCAATTAATCATCTAATTAGGCCTTTAATTAAATGATGCTCCCACTGAATTATAGAACTTTTGTAGAATCAAGTCATGGACGTGGTCAAACCACACCTACTAGATTCTTACCAACTATAATTCGTGCGGGACAAGATCCACATCATAATACGCCCTGAGTTAGCTTTGGCTAAATTGCCCAAGACTTAGTATGATCGGTAGGTAACTAATTACCAATTACATCTCTATGCAACTCTTGTTTATTGGATCAAGATCCATATATATATTAAAACTTGAGTTAGCATTGGCTAAATTGCCCAAGAATTAATATAAATGTGATTTTGACCTATCTACCAACCATTGGAAAATGCCTATAGTTAAACATGATCCAATTGAGTTAACTAGTTACTCAATCGAATTGAGTTGTACTCACCCATGCGTTGATAGGCGGGACCAAGATTGTCCCTCCGCACCCTACCAAGATAATATGCGTTGCTCTGCTTTGGCAGATTCAACAACAACATATGATCGAGGTAGTGATGGGTATCACGGCATGGTAGGCATTTCAAGTTGACGCGATTGAGATCTAATCTAATCGACGATGTGTATCAAGTACTCGATTTAGATCAAATCTAATCGTTAAGACACTAATTAATTACTAATCTAGCATACATCACATACACACACACAAGCAATTAATTAAATTTTGTGATTAGTCATGGCCCTACTATGATCTTCTCAAGCCAATGAGAAGATCGGTTGGTCAACCTAGGGTCAATAGCTTCTCCAAGCTCCTCCATTTGACCGCCATGTGTTGCTCGCACCCTCCTCGTAACTCCTCCTCGAGTGAACCTTCCACCGCCTCATTTTGTACATTACAAAAAGTGAAACTCGAGTTACATTCGAGTCTAAAACTATTTTACAACAGGAATATAAATAGAAGGGCACGACGCGCAGGTCAAGAATCAAGTACAACACGCACAAACACACAAAATGGCGCGCAGGCCATATTATGAATTACAACACATATTTCCAATCAAATTGGGTTCTTTGGGCCATGCCCATCACAAAATGATACATAATTATAAATTATGCGATTTCCATAAATTTCTGTAATTTTTCTAATATTTTTATGATTTTATGAGTCGCAACTTCCCGACGGTCCTGATTAGTGATTTTCGGGCGCAATCGTGGAACAAATCCCCTTGCGGGGTTAGGGGTGTTAGAGTGTATACTGAAAGTCTAAGCTTTTGTAAACATTTATTTTGAATAAATAATCACATTTGGTCAAATCGTGTACATTTGTTGTAGTTGTTCAATTAATTTATATTGTAGATAACATAGTATGTGGTGTCACATACAGAAGATGATGTTTTCAGTACCTTATAAATTATAAACAGTAGGTCACGACCAAAATAGAAAGGAACAAACCATTGGAAGGTCGTAGTGTAATTAGGTATTAGTTTATCTTAACTATATAATTACACTAGTACACTTAGAGTGTATTGAGTAGGACCATTAGAGGTTGTTTTCTTTCTTTATAAAAGAACAAAGACTTCAGTTATTATGGAAGTGTGTGCTCTTAATCCTAATATAATAACAAGCACATATATTTGATATTTATTTCTTTAATTTATCAATGGGTGAGATTTAGTTCGATGAATCAATAAGCCCGATAAGTTGGGAAATGATATTACTTATAGTGTGTGTTGTTGATTATAGAAGGAAACTGTGTCCTAGTAATCTAGGTTGATAATGTCCCCAAGATGAGCTCATAAAGATTGTCATGTTAAACTCTGCAGGTGGACTTAGTCCGACATGACGATAAGGTTGAGTGGTACTATTCTTGGATGAAGATATTAATTAAATGAGTTGTCAGTAACTCACTTAATTAGTGGAAATTTGACATCTTAAACACAGGGAGACTAACACACTCATAATAAGAAGGAGCCCAAAAATGTAATTTGGGATTGGTGCGGTAGTTCAATAGTAGTTCTCTAGTTCTCAAGTACTTAAGAATATTCTTGACCGCTATCTAGTGACTTTCACCTGGATCTGACTGGTATCTGCTTGTCATGCTCAAAGCATACGAGACATCAGGATGAGTACATAGCATGGCGTACATGATAGATCCTATGGCTGAAGCATAAGGAATCTGATCCATGCGGTTTCTCTCCTCTCTAGAAGAAGGACTTTGAGTATTCGAAAGACTCACACCATGTGACATCGACAGAAATCTCTTCTTGGAGTTCTGCATAGCAAACTGAAGTAATACCTTATCAATGTATGTACTCTGACTTAGGCCAAGCAATCTCGTAGATCTATCTCTATAGATCTATATGCCTAGAATGGGGGATGCTTCACCTAAGTCCTTTATTGAGAAACAAGTCCCTAGCCAAGTCTTGACAGACTGCAGCAAAGGGATGTCTTTCCCAATGAGTAGTATGTCATCTACATACAATATAAGGAAGATAACTGTGTTCCCTACAACCTTCTTGTAGACACAAGGTTCATCTTCATTATTGATGAAACTAAACTATTTGATCGCATCATCGAATCGAAGATTCCAGCTCCGAAAAGCTTGCTTTAGTCCATAAATGGACCTATGCAGCTTGCATACTCTGCCAGTATGTTGTGGATCTACAAAACCCTCAAGTTGTGTCATGTACACATGCTTGAGCAGGTTTCCATTCAGAAACGCGGTTTTGACATCCATCTGCCAGATCTAATAATCGTGGTACGCTGCAATAGCAAGCATGATCCGAATGGACTTAAACATCGCTACTGGAGAAAAGGTTTCATCATAGTCAATACCATGAATTTGCTTGAAACCTTTAGCTACCAAGCGACCCTTATAAATAAGTCCATCCATGTCAGTCTTTCTCTTAAAGACCCACTTACACCCAATGGGTTTGACCCCTTCAGGTGGATCAACCAAAGTCCATACTTGGTTAGTGTACATGGATTCCATCTCGGATCTCATGGCGTCTAGCCATTTCACGGAATCTGGTCTCTGATGTGCGTAGATTTTATATACTTTTATGTATGTTTTGACGCACATTTACATACTTTGAGCTTGCTTGATCTATGCATTTTTATACTTCCAACTTTTCTTTTAGCATATTTACTCTTTTTGTTCGGAGATCTGCTTTTTGTGCATTTTTTGTACACAGGAGTCGAATTTGGTGAAGATTCTACATTCTTGGACAAACTTATGAACTATGCATTAGAGAAAGCACTTGGCCGTGTGCTACACACGGCTCTACCTGGGTGGAGTGCTCTGGCCTTGTGAACCTCACACAGCCATGCCTCGGGGCTGTGTGGCGCCCGAAAGCCCCCCCCCCCCCCCCCTATTTAAAGCCTCTTTGAAGATTTGAAAGGGGATCTTCTCCCCTTTGGGAGAAAGCAAGATTTAGTGGATTCCTCCCATTCTTGGGAGGATTTTTGGGTGATCTAAAGGGAGATCTTGGTGAATTCGACTCCGAGAGCGAGGATTGGATCCGAAGATGGAGCTATATTGTAGATAAGTTTTCTTTCTCTCCTCTTCTTGGATTGGGATTGCAGAAATGCTTGTAATCTTCTTATCTTTGGTTTTCTTTCTTCATTTTATGGAGTAGATCTTTTTTTTCTAGGATGGAGGGAGTATTTGTGAGATAAATTGATGTAAACTCTTGTGGATTTGCTATTTCTTTGTTTCTATGATGTTGCCTAGTTTGTATCGATTGGATCTTGAATGATTAATTGTGATTAGCTCTTAATTCTCATTCTTGATTGATTGTTTACATATCTTATAGACTTTGTAGAGATTAACTCTCACTCGATTTTCCGAGGGATCCACGTGACATGTGCAAGCCCGTGTAAGGACGTTTGAGGGATAACCTTAAAGGGGAAATGAGAATATTCAAGAGGATAGGATAGATTTTATGATTCAATCCTTGTATCTTTATGGGTTAAGAAGCTATGAACTTCTATGTTGACATCTGAGGGAAGCATAGTAATAGGTGCAATCCTGTGTAAGGACAACGTAGGTTCTTATCTAATTGATCACATTTAGGTACATTTTTCAGTCCTAAGCCGGTTATCTATTGCAAGAGAGAATCAACAACCTTCTACAAATATTAGACAATTGAGAAATAAGAATTGGTAAACCATATACATTCAAGAGATCTTACAAAGAAACTAAAACTCCTAGAACCTTCCTTTATCATAACTCAAACCCCAAACTCTTGTTTGTTAATCTTTCATTTTAGATTTGTTTTTCATCCTTAGCATTTGAAACCAATTAATTAGTTATTTAGCTAATTCACTTTGAGATATTTCTAGTGCTTATTCCAGTCCCTGTGGATACGATAATCTTTTATATTACTTGCGACATTTCCGTACACTTGCGGAACGTAACAATCTCATCACAGCTTCCTGATAGGAGGTAGGCTCATCCTCAATGAGCATAATGTCATCATGGTCAGACAAGTGAAATGAGTATCTCTCAGGCTGACGACGTACCCTATCAGATCTGCGAAGAGGTAGGTCTACTCGAACTGGTTGTGGTTCCTCAACTCCTTGTGGAACAACATCATCCACAACACTTTGTGGTTCCAGTTCAACTTCCATCGAGGCTTCAGTGCTATGGTCCACATCTTGAACTTCTTCAAGATCGAACGTACTCCCACTAGTCTTTCTAGAAACAAAATCCCTTTCTAGAAATACCCCAGTCTTAGCCACAACTATCTTGTGTTGACTAGGAATGTAGAAGTAATATTCCTTCGTTTCCTTGGGATATCCAATAAAATAACACTTATCGGATTTGGGTCCCAATTTGTTCGAGACTTGACGTCGAACGTAAGCCTCACAACCTCAAATCCTCATAAAAAACACCTGGGCATATTTCCCAGCCCATATCCTATATGGTATCTTTATTACAGCCTTAGATGGAACTCGGTTGAGAATGAAGGCTGCTGTGTCTAGAGCATAGCCCCAAAGATACATGGAAAGATCTGTGTGACTCATCATAGACCGTACCATATCTAATAAGGTACGATTCCTCCTATCGGATACACCATTCCACTATGGTGTTCCAGGAGGAGTGAGTTGAGATAGAATCTCACACTCAGCTAGAT
Organism: Zingiber officinale; assembly: GCF_018446385.1. Classification (NCBI taxonomy): domain Eukaryota; kingdom Viridiplantae; phylum Streptophyta; class Magnoliopsida; order Zingiberales; family Zingiberaceae; genus Zingiber; species Zingiber officinale. The sequence goes on along the minus strand of NC_055994.1, from coordinate 49,701,115 downwards.
AGTCACGAAACTCATGGCTAAGATATTCACCACCTCGATCTCATCGAAGTATCTTAATACTCTTGCTAAGCTGGTTTTGTACTTCATTCTTGAATTCTTTGAACTTTTCAAAGAATTCTGACTTATGTGTCATCATATACACATAACCATATCTACTGAAATCATCAATAAATGTAATGAAGTACCTATAACCACCCCTAACAGCGACATTGAAAGGTCCATATACATCACTATATATAAGTCCTAAAAAGTCAGTCGCTCTCTCGTTGTGTCCACTAAAGGGAGTCTTGGTCATCTTGTCCAGTAGGCATGACTCGCATGTCTCATATGATTCAAAATCAAATGAGTCCAGCAAACCATCTTTATGGAGCTGAGATAAGCGTTTGTCATTTATATGACCTAAGCGACAGTGTCAGATATAGGTTTGGTTTATATCATTTGACTTGAACCTCTTGGTACTTATGCTATAGATAGGGTTCTCAAGGTCTAGAATATAGAGTCTGTTCATCAAGAGGTGCACTACAATAGAACATATCATTTAAATAAACTGAACAACATTTGTTCTTTATTATAAATAAAAAGTCTTTCTTGTCTAAACAAGAAACTGATATAATGTTCTTAGTCAAAGTAGGCACATAACAACAATCATCCAAATCTAGTATAAGCCTAGAGGGCAGAGATAGAGAATAAGTTTCTACAGCAATAGCAGCAACCCGTGCTCCATTGCCTACTCGTAGGTTCACTTCGCCCTTCGTCAATGCCCTGCTATTTCTCAATGCCTACACATTAGTACAAATGTGAGAAGCAAATCCGGTATCTAATACCCATGATGAAGAAATAGAGAAATTAACTTCTATAACATATATACCTGAAGTAGAAGTCTCACTTCTCTTCTTCTTATGATCTTCCAAGTAGACTTTGCAGTTCCTCTTCCAATGCCCGGTCTGACCGCAGTGGAAGCAGGTAGCATCCTTGGCAACCCCCTTTAGGTTTTAGTGCCTTGCCTTTACCCTTTGCTTGGGACTTTCCCTTACCTTTGGGCTTGCCCTTGCCCTTGTGTTTCTGAACCATCAAAATAGAGTTGGGCTTAACCTTCTTAAGGTTGAGCTCAGCAGTTCTTAACATGCTAAGCAACTCGGGCAGTGGCTTGTCAATTTTGTTCATGTTGTAATTTATAACAAATTGACTATAGCTATCTGACAAGGATTGCAAGATCAGGTCAGTGGACAGTTCTTGGCCAAGTGAGAATCCCAACCTCTATAGGATTTCTATGTACCCAATCATCTTGAGTACATTTGGGCCTACGGGAGTCCCGTCTTGCATCTTGCACTGAAATAGTGCCTTAGAGATCTCGAATCTCTCGTGCCTTACTTGTCCTTAATATAGTTGACGAAGATGTTCAACCATATCATAAGCACCCATCAACTCATATTGCTTCTGAAGCTCAGAGTTCATGGTCGCGAGCATTAGACATGACACATCTAATGAGTCATCTTGATGCTTCTTGTAAGCATCTCGGTCAGCTCGTGTGGCAGTGGCAGGAGGTGCCTCGGGAATGGGATGCTCCAGGAAATACAATTTTCTTTCCTGAGTGAGAACTATTCTCAGGTTCCTGTACTAGTCCAGGAAGTTAGCTCCATTGGGCTTGTCCTTATCGAGGGCAGAACGCAGGCAGAAGGAGTTCGTGTTTGATGACATGGTAATCTACAACAGAAAAATGTAGAAAATAAATATCATATTTCAATTAATCATTTAATTAGGCCTTTAATTAAATGATGCTCCCACTGAATTATAGAATTTTTTTAGAACCAAGTTATGGACGTCGTCAAACCACACCTACTAGATTCTAACCAACTATAATTCGTGCGGGACAAGATCCACATCATACTACGCCCTGAGTTAGCTTTGGCTAAATCACCCAAGACTTAGTATGATCGGTAGGTAACTAATTACCAATTACATCTCTATGCAACTCTTGTTTATATGATCAAGATCCGCATGTATATTAAAACTTGAGTTAGCTTTGGCTAAATCGCCCAAGAGTTAATATAAATATGATTTTGACCTATCTACCATCCATTGGAAAATGTCTATAGTTAAACTCGATCCAATTGAGTTAACTAGTTACTCAATCTAATTGGGTTGTACTCACCCATGCATTGATAGGCTGGACCAAGATTGTCCCTCCGCACCCTACTAAGATAATATGCGTTGCTCTGCTTTGGCAGATTCAACAACAACATGTGATCGAGGTAGTGATGGGTATCACCGCATGGTAGGCATTTCGAGTTGACACGATTGAGATATAATCTAATCGACGATGTGTTGATAGTACACGATTTAGATCGAATCTAATCGTTAAGGCACTAATTAATTACTAATCTAGCATGCATCACATACACACACACAAGCAATTAATTAAATTTTGTGATTAGTCATGGCCCTACTACGATCTTCTCAAGCCAATGAGAAGATCGGTTGGTCAACCTAGGGTCAATAGCTTCTCCAAGCTCCTCCCTTTGACCGCCATGTGTTGCTCGCACCCTCCTCGTAACTCCTTCTCGAGTGGACCTTCCACCACCTCATTTTGTACATTACAAAAAGTGAAACTCGAGTTACATTCGAGTCTAAAACTATTTTACAGCAAGAATATAAATAGAAGGGCACGATGCGCAGGTCGCGAATCAAGTACAACACGCACAAACACACAAAATGGCGCGCAGGCCATATTATGAATTACATCACATATTTCCAATCAAATTGGGTTCTTTAGGCCATGAACATCACAAAATAATACATAATTCTAAATTATGTGATTTCCATAAATTTCTATAATATTTCTAATATTTTTTTGATTTTATTAGTCGCAACTTCCTGGCAGTCCTGATTAGCGATTTTCGGGTGCAATCGCGGAACAAAGCCCCTTGAGAGGTTAGGGCAGCACCCCTACTTGCGATATAACCATCGCGAGTGTTCCTAAGCAATCCTACAACACCTTAAGTCATTGTCCCAAACAAAAATAAATTTGTTTGGGCGAGACCTTGCCATTTCGGAAGGATTTTCTCGGTCGTCGAAGCCTACAAGTGTCCAAACACTTGTTGTTTTGCTTCTATGAGAAAAATACCCATTAAATACATAAAAATCACTAACTTACAGATCTATAATTTTTCATAAAAATACAAACGACACTCATACACGCTTTGCACGTGGCTCTGATACCACTCATAACTCGTTTGGTTTTTTTTCTACAGCACCTTGATGGGAAGCCCTTCGCTTATCCCGCTCGTCCAAGTTTGCTGGATCTCGAGAGTGTTCAAGTGGACACTCCTCTATACGTATCCACATGAATAATTAGGTGGAGAAAAACCAAACAAAAGGTGGGCTAGCACCTTTGAAGGTTCGGCCAAGGTGGAGGAGAGGAAGAAGAAGATGAGATGGGGAAGAAGAAGGAGGTTACAAAACCAAAATGAAACTCACACAAGAGTGTAATGTGGCCGGCCACTTCAAGGAAGGCTTTTATGTTGGACCCCGTGGTAGTTTTGATGTGATCAACCAAGTTGGTTA